>NC_056726.1:1796799618-1796992118 GCF_019279795.1 Protopterus annectens
TATATATATATATATATATATATATATATATATATGTATATATATATATATCTATGGGTCTACTTGAGATTACCGAAATCTCAGTAGACCGACACACTAAAAAGCTCGACGTGTCAGATGACCGACATGTCAGAATGCCGACTTCCGAATGGTCGACAGTCCAACTTGAGCGGAAGAGGAAATCTGCTCTTGTGAACATTGTAGTGCGATCTCAGAGTTGGTATATTTAAGTTATGGAGGTATGGGGGGGTGCAGGGGGGCATAGCCGTCCTGCAAGAATGTGAAATGTGAAGGTAAGTGTTTTAGATTTTTTATTTGTAGTGTATGTTTTGTTTTAGTGGTAAGGGTTTAGTTTAGTGTAGATGGTGGGCAGGGTGTGAGTGAGGGGGAACTAGGTACTGTTATGTCGAGTGTTGTGTTTTTTCTTTTGTATGTTGTTTGTGTGTGTTGTTGTGTTTGTTTTACGGAGGTGTGTCGGGGTTTTGAAGTGTCGGTATTTTGTATGTCGGGTATGTGCGGTTTCGGTGTTGTGAAATGTCGGTGTTGTCGGCTCAATGTTTTGCATGTCAGTTATGTGGGATATCGGGTAAGTGAAGTTGACCCATATTATGTGTGTGTGTGTGTGTGTGTGTGTGTGTGTGTGTGTGTGTGTGTGTGTGTGTGTGTGTGTGTGTGTGTGAGTGTGTCTTTGTCTATATATTAATCAAAACCAGAAAATAAAGGTAAATAGTACTGTGATGATTGCTGAGTGTTGTCCACAATTCAAATTAAGACCTACAAATGCCTGATGCAGTACATATGAATTTCATATCCTGAAGTGTGCTAATTATTATAGCTGGTCTCGTAACAATGAATCAGCTGTTGAATTATGCCCCTGAGTACAATTATACTGAAGTAAAGTCATTTCTGGGTTAGATTTATTCAGTGTGCAAGAGATAATTGGTTTCTGAGTTTTTACTCTGCACACTATGTTATCTGGGCCCCATGCATATGATACTTGCTCTGTTCCTGTTTACTTCAAGCACTGAAATGGTGTAAAAATAAAGCATTCTAGTTCAGAAAATAACTAATGTTTGAGCTAAATGTTTAAAAGAAGAAGAAACCTAAAATAATATTAAGAATGTTAGACTTAAAATGGTATTAAATTATTTTCTTTGTAAATCATAAATTAAATTTGGCACGGATTATAACTGAGGTTATAAATGTATTTGAAAAATGCTGTCCCACTAAGGTTGCAAATGATAATATGACAAATCCTGGGACATATTTCCAACTGTTTTCTTTCTGGCAATGCTAAATCTGTGTTAGCTTCTGGTACTGATGTTTTTGGCCCTGCGATCATTAAATGTCAATTAGAACTCAACTGTTTCCTAATATGTAGAGATATCTGCTTGTATTTAGACAGGAAACAGCATACCATAGTGATTAAGATGGTAAACTCTGAAGCTGGAGGCATTGGTTTAAATTATCTCAGATCTAACTTGAATGCTATGTGACCCTGAGCAAGCCATTAACCTGACTCTTCTGTGAGGTCTCCTCATAAAGGTAAAATGAGTTGCACGTTGGAAGCGATTATGAAGGCAGAAGAAAATAAATATATGCAGGATATTTCATGTGTATGAACATCCAGGAAAAAAAACATTTAAAAAGCTGCTTTAACAAGATGAATATACACTGAAAAAGATTAGTCAGGCAAAAATGACCCAGCAATCATTATTTGCTAAAGCAAAGACATGTACCGAAAATCTAGGTATAATTAAAACAAACATTTCCAAGAACTAAAAATTGTATAATGCTGCCACACATTTTGGTAATAATGGACCTTTAAATCTATAAAGCATAGTTCATTAACATTCATCTGAGTAATCAGCAAATAACAAAAATGGTAGTACACTGGCTATTTATTTAGTTAGTTGTTACACTAGCAAATAGGTTGGTATGAGTCTTTTTGCCAGTCCAAGATGCAAATAAGATTGAAGACAATAGGACACACATACGCATTTCTCAAAGAAGACATTGACAATTCACAAATAATACAGTACAAGCATACTACTGTACAGCATAAATCATTTCTGAATAAACACCTCTAGAATAATTGTGGTTTCTTAAATACTTAGACAAGTTAAGACAGAGAGTAAACATTTCTTTCTTTCTTTCTTTTCTTTCTTTCTTTCTTTCTTTCTTTCTTTCTTTCTTTCTTTCTGCTTATCAGGAAAATCTGAATGGGCAAAAAACCCTTTTCAGCAGAGGCCTGGGGAGAAAAATGTTACATAGGACCTTTGATTTCACCATCAAAACTGTATGAATTACAAAAGGTATTTACACTTTATAGATAATATTGCAAATACAGGATAACATATTTGCAAATAATAGAATCAATACATAGAATTGCATAAAAATTCAGTTGTAGTACAATCATAAAATAATTGTATGGACTAAGCTAGAGAAATGTGAAGCAAGAAATTAATTCTTTGGATAGATTTAGGTGTAAGAAGAGGTATATTAATAGAGTAGGATCTGAATTAACAAGGAGGAAGAGATTCTGGGATGTCTGCCATGTCTGTCAGATGCCAGTTCAAGGAATTCTCAAAAGTTTCTTGAAAACCATTTCTATTCTTGTTCACCTTATTTATAGTCCAGGTGTGACAGCCATGTGTTATCACTGGGAACTCTATAGATTTTATTATATGGACCTTTGTTGACAATGCTTTGTCTTTGGTCTGCAAAATCATATACAAATGTGTTATACGTTTCCATCCAAGAAGCAAGTATCTTTAATTTATTGGTTGGAGTCGACAGCTACTGAGACATCTGAGCCTAGGAAAATAAAAATTTCACTCCCTCCAGTTCTTCCTCATCTATTTTCAAAGAATTGATAAGTCTAGATGACATCATTTTGTTTTTTGATGTTGGGCAGTGTGACGCCCCTGCAATGGCCCAGTAATCAAGGAGCCTCAATCCTTACCACTGGCAACAGTGAGGGACGTACACAATGGAAGGATGACAAGTACACACACAGTAAAGTACAATTTCCTTTAGGAGCACACACAGATCATAGTCAGTATTGGGCTGGTTTCTCCCTCTTTCTCTAGATTCCCAATAAGACTCCCCACTGGCACAGCTATTGGGTTAAGCTCCTCTCTGTCCAACCAGTGCTTTGTGTCCCTGCTCAAGTAGCTGATGCACACACACACACACACACACACACACACACACACACACACACACACACACACACACACACACACACACACACACACACACACACTATTTGATTTATATACCCACTCCTGGGGAAGGCTGGCACAGGTTTACTAGCTATGCCCCCTTCTACTCAGACTATAAGGTAGTTATCATTGCCACCAACCCATACTTATCAGCTACTTAAGGCCCTTACAAAGGGTGACCAATCCTAATGTGTAATATTACTATTATCCAAATTGTAAGTGTGACCAAGGCTTTTAAGGCTATTTAGTAGTGGCCTGTACAGTATCACCAAATACATATGGAAGTACCCTAAGAGCTTAAATATCTATAAACAAAACAGCCACACTTAAAACATTTAAATATATTTAATAATAAATAATAAAAAAACAAGACAATAGTCAAACAACACAGTAACTACAGAGTTCAGAATCACAGGAAATATTTTAAAACAACATTGCAGGACAGTTTCAAGTAAATACAGAAAACATCTAAACTAATCATCACTATATTCCTATCTATATCTAAAAGATACTATGCCCTAAATAACTTACTTACAGAGCAAGGCAAATGCAAATGAGCGGATGTTCTTCCTATGTCCAAGACAAAACACAAAGTGCCCAGTCTCTGAGACAGTTCCCAAATTAATATCAGAACATTACTGCTGGGTTAGCCTGGATGGCATCACTTTTTATCACCTGCCTTCAGTTCCCAGGTTAACACAAACTTAGCAAAATGTAACATTTCTCTGTGAATAATAAATATATCTCAGATGTTTGCTCAGAACTGGAAGTCGTAAAGCAATTAAGCACTTTTACATTTGAAACCTAGTAATTATTTCTGTTTCAAGACAATAGGAAAACCTCCAGCTCTAGACATTGTTTCTGCTTGCTGCAATGAGACTGAGATAACACAATTGGAAAACACTTTACTTCCAACTTATTTTCTTGAGGGCTTTCAAGTTAACTCTGTATGTTCCAGCTTCTACTATTAACACATATATTTGCAAAGGTATATAGTTTATATACATTTCTGTTCTTTTCCAGTAGGGTACACTGTGGTTATATTCTTGAAGCTCAGTACATAACATACAGTTCTCTTACATTTGTAAGACAAGTATATGAATCATATTACTATTCTCAAATGACATATGATTATTTACAAAATTCCAGACAGCTGGACTGGCAGTATTTCCCTGGTGTCACAAGCAGTAAGCCTGAATTTATGCTTTCTACTTTCTTTTTCATTAACTAGCTCTTCGGCCCTTCCATATTTTTAGACCTCAGAATGTATTATTTACATACTTGAATTTGCTAATATTTCTCCTAGCAATTTTTATTCTAGCATGGATTCACCTAACTCAACATTTAGCATATTATATTCAGCACACAAATTAAATCAGTATAGTGACAATATACAGCCCTGTTCAAAGTCATTTACTCCATGTTCATTTCTAACTGTTGCTTCTTATTGTGATGATAGATCCCTCAAGAGGGAAATAAGAGGGACATGGGATGACTCTGTATTCTCATTTCTCTAATTACTTCCCACAATTTGTTATGGTCCACATAGTCAAAGGTCTTAAAGTGGTCAATACAGCAGAAATATTTTTGTTTCTGGAGCTCCTTTACCTAAATAAGATAACATGGGAAGGCATTTGTCATTACAGAGATACAAGCTTATGTTTCAGCTACAGATAACATAGAGGAGGCAGTTAACCACTTTTAGGAGGATCTACAACACCTTATGGAAACACCAAAAAGGTATTATATTCATCACATATGACTGGAATGCTAAAGCTGGTAATCAAAGTGCACCTTGAATAACAGGCAAGTTTGGCCTTAGATTATGAAATTAAGGATATTGACTAGTAGAAGTCTGCCAAGATAATTCACTGGTCATGGAAAACATTCTCTTTCAACAGCCTAAGGGATAGCTTTCCTCATGGATATCATCAGATGGTCAATACCAAAATTAGATTGACCATAGACTCTGCAGTCAGAGATGGAAGAGCTCTATACTGTCAAGAAAACAAAATATGGAAAGATTGCGGATCAGAGCAACTTATCACAAAGTTTAGAAATAAATAAGAGAAAATAAAAAAAATACTCCAGGTAAATGAGATATCAGTAAATTTTATAACAGAATATATAGTGGAGATAAAGTACAGATTTAAGAAACTAGTACTTGTGGAAAGAGGGTCTGACGATCTGTAAATAGAAGTTAGTGATATTGTCCGTGAGGTTACATAGAATCATTCCAAATAGAAAAAGATTAGGAAAGCAAAACATCTGATTTTGGTGGCTTTAGAATTGACTGAAGGAAGAAGGAGAATAAAACGCAATGGAAACGGGAAAGATATGTCAAACTGAATGTAGAGTTTCCCGATGATAGCAAGGAGCGATAATAAGATATATTTAAAAGAGAAATGCAAGCTGGAAGAGGGTATTAGAATGGGAATGTCAAGGTGGAATAGATCTAGCAGAAGATACTAAGAAGATGAAATAGGCATATACAAAACTGTATATGAATGACCATTATATTATTGATACACACAATGGTATCCTATACAAACGCACTATGGCCTTAATAAAGTTTTCACTTCCAATAAACCTCTTTTCTCCTTATGAACTGCCTCTACCTCGCACCTACTCACTAAGCTCAAGCCCTGATCACCCTCCACTAACAAACTATCTAAGGGATATCTAAAACTTGTAGCTACTTCCATTGCTTATTCAGTCTCCATCTTGATCAGCAGATCCATTCAAGAATCATATGTCCCATCTACATAATACCTCTTTACAAAGGTGATGAGTTCTCTGAAATAATAAACATTAGGGCTGTTGCTATCTTATTCTGACTCTCTAAAATTCTACACAAATATATACATCAGGAAATCTTATAATACCATCTTCAAAAAATCTACTAAGTTCTATCCAACGTGGTGTTTGCTCATACCATAGCACAACCACTGCCCTTGTTGCCTTCTTAGATAACATCATCAGAGCTAGAGATAATAATAACTTGGTCTCTTTTGTTTTTAGATTTCTCCAAAGCCTTTGACACAGTGTCTCATCCAAATAACTTTCTAAAATGTCTTCACTTGATCATTCTAATACAACACTGAACTGATTTGCCAACCACCTTCTCAGTGGCAACAATCTGCAAAATGGCTCTCTACATTCTCCCCTTTTCTTACAGTTAATGCTGGTCTTCCCAAACCCTCTATCCTTGGACCTCTTCTCTTCAACATCTTTATTAATAACTTACATACATTCTTCCAACAGGTTTCCCTCATCCAATATGCAGATGACTACATCCTCATCTGGTCATCAAACACTCTTCCCAGTTTAGATTCCATTATTCAAAATGCCTTCAACTTCATTGAAAACTGGTTCTGTGAAAACCATGTCTTCCTACTTCATAAATCCCAGTAAAACCAAGCTAGTACTATTTCTCCCCAAATCTCTGACACTTCACCAAGACAGCTTTAAAATAACTTCTCTCAATCACACAGATATAGAAGTCATATCTCAGAGAGCAAGTTTCTAAGCATCCAAATTAATGATCAACTAAAATTTGATCTTCATATACAAAATTATATAAAAAACACCTAAAAACTCAGTATGCCCTGCAGATCAAACAATTCCTCACCAACTCTTTCAGAGTCACACTGGCAAACACATACCTTCTACATTCTCTACTGTATGTTTCACCAGTTCTTACCAATATTCAAATCTTCCTCATCACAAAACTAGAACTATGTTATAACAGGGTAGCTAGATTTGCAACCAATTTGTCATACAAAAGTAATTTGTTCTGAAAACATTAAACTCACTTGTGTTGCCCAATTATTTTAAATACACTCAACTTCCACTTGCCCAGAAAATTATATTTAATTCTTTGCATTGTCCGTCCATCCATCAGAAACATTCCCAAATAGTACCTTCCTAACTGTCCACTTCCTTCATCTGAGAAACAGTTTCTTGAAACCCATAAACCTAAAATAAATAGGGCATTGTTGCTTTGTAGCCAAACTCTTGAACAAGATTCCTACAAACATTAGATCAGCGCCTACAAGTCCCATTTTTAAGTATACCCTAAAATAATATCTTCTCATAGGTTCATAGGAGGTTACTAGTCTAATGGCACTAGGGCCTTTATAGGACTAGCCATGTAAAAAAATACATGTACCCTAATTGACAATAGTTAGATGGTTGTTGTTAAGAGAGCAATTCTATAATCAGCACTGGTTGCCCCTGTGCATGAGAGACATAGGTGTCACCCTTGGGGTGAATTCAGGGTCAGCCATCCAGTCATCAAGGGTCATTGAGGAGTTCTGTTTCACATGAAGAGGGAGCTTATTCCAGAGGAGCGACAATATCTGGAAGACATATCTCTTTCTGCAGCTTGTTTTGTTAATGTCGCAGGCTAAGTTGATATCCCTGGAGTGAGTTGTTCTTGTCCCATTTGATTTGTGGATGTGCAGCATTTCCATCAGGGCAGGGTCTGAGACAGCTCTGTAGGCCAGGCACAGGTTGTCTCTCAGCAGCCTGTATGATACAGAGTACAGTGACAGGGCTTTCGGTCTTTCCATGTAGGTTATGCCCATTGCTATCAGCCTGTGTTCCCAAGTCTCATAACACTGGGTTTGAGCTTAGAGGGGTGCTATCTATGTCATATTTAGCAGGGGCTACTTCTTTGCCAAAGGAGATAATGAGGCATTTTTTTGCATTTAGTTTTAGTCTGTGGCTTTGGCACTAAACATTTGTCTGCGTCAACCCCTTCTGTAATATATTAACATCTTTGGGAGATTCTATGATTGGGCCCAATTTGCAGTCCTCCGCAAACTTGGTAAGCCACAGGCCATCTACTTTTGCCTGTACTTCACTGAAATAGATTCCAAACAGTAGAGGGCCCAGTACAGATCCTGATGGTACCCCACTGGTAACTGGTCTGCTAGTGGAAGTGAACTCCCCAACTTTGACTGTGTGAGTTCTGTAGGTGAGCCAGTTGGCTACCCATCAATGACCCCTGAGTGGGGATTGTGTCAAAAGCCTTGGTTAAATCAAGGTAGGCAGTATGTACTACTTTACCCTCATCCAGGACTTTGGTGACATCCTCAAAGAAGTCCACCTTGTTTAATAAGCAAGATCTACCCTTGATGAACCCAAATTGGGTCTGGTCAAGAGTTTGAAAGTCGCCTATGTCCTTGTTGATAAGGTCCATGATGATTCTTTCCATGGCCTTGCAGATAAGGCTGGTTAGGCTAATGTGTCTATAGTTCCCAGGGTTGATTGATGGATGTCCTTTGTGCAAGAGGATTACTGTTGCTGTTCTCCACTCCCCTGGAATGAAGCCAGTGCTCAGGCTATTGTTAAAGAGAGTGCCAAGTGGCTCACTAGCTCTTGTTTTAGATTGTTTAGTAAGCAGTCTGGGATGTTTTGTGGTCCCATAGAGGCCATGTTTTTCGCCTTAGAGTGCACATGTATGACATGCTCTTTGGAGATAGTAGAGGACTGGTGTCAGGAATGCTTTGGGTATGGCTGGTGGGGAAGGGAGGTGAAGTTATTGCCAAATCTGTCAGCTAGCAGGTTGGCAATTTCCTCATGTTCAGTGTGAATGGTACCATCCATTTTAAGTGCAGCACACAGCTGGGCATTCCCTTTAAGATTTTGGACATAGCTAAAGAATACCTTATGATTGTCTTTAGCTAGGGATGATAATTTAGTCTTGGAACTAGTTTTAGAGAACTTTACAAGATATTGATTTGCTTGTTTAGGCTATGGAGGGTATTCATCCTTGTTGAGTAAGTTCTCTCTTGTTCTTAACATCAGTTTCTTTTTTTGTTTTCTAACTTAGTTATACTTGCAGGCTACTAGGATGGCTTGTTTTTTCAAGAGGACCTGTTTTTGGTCCTGTCAAGTACAGCTGAGTCAATACATTTTTTAAGTGGCTATAGAGGGAGTTTTTGTACTCCTCTGCAAATGAGTTATTGCTGGCTGTGTTAGCAGGGGATTTGAAGCTTTTTATACCATTGCTTAGTAGGCTGTAGTTTGCTTTGGAAAAAAAATCAGTTTTATTTTGCTCCTGTGGGGGGAGTCAGGTCTGGTTTTTACTTCAAATGAGACAGATTTATGGTCTGACTTTACCAGTGAGGACAACACAACAGGGGTAGTGCAGTGCCCTCCCCCATGTTAGTGATTACTAGGTCTAGGACGTTTGAACCCCTTTGTGGGAGTGTAGACTAAATGTTCCCGGGCATTTGAATTGCCAAGGTCCTGGTACCTCAGAGTGATTATGTTTGTGCTCATGTACGTCACCCAGTCGATGGAAGCATAGTTGACATCTGTCATGAACAAGGTGTTTGACTGCATATTGAGTGATTCTAGCTTGTCCATGTAAGCTGTGTACATCTCCTGGTTCATGGTGGGGGACCTGTAGCTAGCTATGATATGTTAGGTATTTTACCTATAGATATTTGGACCTGGAGTAGCTCAAGAGAGTCATACTGTTTCACCAGTCTCAAGGTGTATTTGGATTTAATGAAGATAGATACACCTTCAGCTTTGATTCTTTCAAGTTCATTTTGGGGTCTGAACATGTGAAAGGTATTGTAACCTTGCATGGCTGGAGTGCTCTCTGTGGCCTTGAACCAAGTCTCAGTAACTGCACAGATGTCAGCATATTCCAAGGTGAACAGTGCTTCCAGGGAGTGCAGTTTACTGTTCAGGCTTGTAACATTAATCAACATGACATTGAGTTTGTCTCTAATGGATTTCTTTATGTTGGGACTTTTGTTGTTTTGACATTGCCTAGAGAAGGCATTATGGGGGAGGCCAGTGTCATTGCCAGTATCCCAGTGCCTTGAGGAGACATGTGAAGGCCATATCTGGCAAAGAAGCATGGTCCGTCGACCATACCTTTCCAGGCTGACAGATAATGGATCCCCCTCGAGTGAAACCAGAAGCTAAGCCAATTGTTGAAATCAATCATGTTTTTGTTTGTACTGTGGCACCATTCTAACTGCGGTGGTGGTGCTGCGGTAGCATTGTAGCCTCACAATAAGATGCTGTCCTGTTCGATTCTCAGCTAGAGCGTCTTCTGTGTGGAGACATGCATGAATGGGCGTACCTTCGTTGAAGGCTGTGCATCAGGTTCAGCAACTTGGCACGTAAAAATCTCCTGCCAATCATTAGCAGACTGGAGTTCCGCTGTGGCGACCCCTAACCGGGAAAAGCTGAAAGACACAGCAACAACTGTGGCACCATTCTAGGTGAAGGTGGATTGCTGCTTAGGGCTAGGGACATTCCTGCCTTGGGAACATAATCTGAGAGGAGATGAAAAAACACAAACTTGAGCGAGAACAGAAAGGTAGCAATGTCCACCACAGAGCAGCCGCAAAAAGGATTCTTGATCGTATATAGTTTATTTAAAATCAACACGTTTTCGTTACATACAATACAGTAACTTCTTCAGAGGAGAATAAGAAAGTAACAAATGGCGCCAAATTTAAACCTATGCGCAATTGCATCAATGGTTACTCAGTTGCCAAGTTAATTAGATAATATTGGCAAATGGATACACTATTAGTTCTAATTGAAAAGTGTGATACTTCCAATGGTTGTTGAAAACAATATAGACAATTTTTTGTATTAAAAAGTGCATCAAAGTACAAAACACCCTATGTAAAAGTTAATCTAGTAACCTAAAAATAACTTGACAGTGGAATAAACCTGTTTGTAAGAAGTTAATAATGTTATAAAAACATTACTATAACAACTGAAATTTAAAAACAGGAATATAAATTTCTTACAAGTATAGTCAGTCAACTATTGTGGTACCAAAGTACAGGGCTATAGAATCTATCTAAGGAAACTCTTAAGTTTCAAAAGACAGGCTATATTGCAATTCTCATTAAGTCCTGGTAATGTAAATGCATCTAAAGAAAGTTGCCATTCCAACTCACGAACTTCTAATAACAAAGAGAATGGGCCGCCTCTAATGTCAGGCAGAAGTTGGTCTATAGCTTGAAAATGAAAACAATGACCAGGGTTAGCGTCTATGTGCCTAGCTAAAGCATTGTCTTTCTTGCTTCTTCTGATTGCGTAAATATGCTCGTAAATTCTGTCTTTGAATTTACGGTCAGTTTTACCCAAGTAGAATGCAGAGCAATAGTCACAGATAGCCAAGTATATAATACTTTTAGAATTACAATTAAGTTTGTGTTTACTAAAGAATTCTTTGTTATTAATCATAAATGAACTACCTGACTTGACGTACCTACACATGTTACAAGAACCACATACAAACGTTCCTTTTACCCTAGTGCCAATAGTGACATTTTTCGTTTCCAAGAGGTTTTTAAGGTTAGCACCTCTTCTATACACAACAGATGGAGAGTGACCTAACTTGTCTACTAAATATTGATTACCCCTTATAAAATACCAGTTTTTAAACAGGATACGTTTAATTCCCTCAATATCTCTGTTAAAGGTGGTCACAAAACTGGTTCTATAATTCACTATTGGAGACAAGTGATGCTGGTCTTGCTGTATAGAAGGGTTAAAATTGTCACTAAATTTGGATTCTACTAACTCCAAAATAGGAGTTTGTGCACTATTCGTCCCTAAATTAGAATCTATTTCAACAAATGTTAGGGAGTCCACTTTGTTATGAATTAATAGGGGTCTATAAATACCTCTATCACGTTTTAGTTGGACTTCGTAAATGAGATCATCCACCATTCGAGGGGGGTAACCCCTATTAATGAACATGTCTCTGAGGAGTTGGCACTCCGTTATAAACACTTGTTTGAGGGAACTTTCTGACAATCGACTTCATCGATCTCTATACATCTATTCCACACATTGAAGCAACTGAATGGTTAGCATTAATGTTACTAGACTTGAAAGCTTCTAAGATAGAGATCGACCTAGTTACTGAACTTGTTGACATTATTTTGTCTTCTAATTTCTTCATATTTAATGGAGAATATTTCTTACAGAAGCAAGGGGTAGCCATGGGCTCCCCTTGTGGAGCCAGTTTGGCCAATTTATTTATGGCTTATTGGGAAAAATCTTTCGTCTTCAATAATGTAGATATCATGCCTCATCTGGTTTACTATACCAGATTCCTAGACGATATTTTTATCCTTTTTAAAGGTGATAGTGAAGCAGCATCACAGTTACTGTATTATTTTAACTCGACTACTTCATTTTTCCAGTTTACACATAAATTCGAGGTTCATTCAATTGATTACTTGGATGTAAAATTAATGAAAGATCCCCTGAATAATTGCTTTCATTCTGCTATACACAGAAAACTTTCTCACTGCAATTCTTTTCTACACTATTCTAGTGCTCACCCTTATAAACAAAAGCGTTCCATAGTCAAAGGCCAACTAATTAGAGCTGTAAGAATGTGTTCCCTCGAACAAGTGTTTATAACGGAATGCCAAAAAAATAGCTCAGGAAACCTTCATATCCGTAGAAAATTGGATAGAAAACTCACAATTACTGCTCAACCCCCCAAAACAAATTGTGAATCTTCTCCTGCAAAACATATTCGCAAAGTAAATCACTCATAAAATCATTTCAACAAACAATGCACCAACAGAACAGGTCACCAATACAAAACTACTTGGAGTTACTATTGACAACAACATGAAATTCTACAAACATGTTCAAAATGCCACTAAAGAAAAAAAAAAAATACCCAAAACCTGGGTCTTCTATACAGAGTAAAACCATTTATAATAGACAGATTGACAGACTACAGCCAAAGCCTTCCTCCTACCAACCCTACTGTATGCTTCACCACTTTTCATCAACCTTAGCACTATTGCAGTACTATACAAAATAAGTTGGAGCAATGTTATAATAAAATTGCACAATTCACAGCAAACTGCCCATGTCGAACTCATCACTGCCATGCCCTAAAACATTTAAACTAGACCAAACTCCACCACCACCTCCACTACAACCAATTAGTACTAGTACATAGTGTAATAAGTTACCCTAGCAAATGCCCAGCATTAAAAGAATTGATTCAATCACACCAACCAACTAAATCTCTCGGCTCCAATGATCATCTCTTCTTTACTGTCACCAAAGCCCAAAATATTGGCAGGAAATTCACTCTATATCTAATTCACTTCCACCATCTCTAAGGAACCTTGGCAATTGGCAAACATTTAAAAGCAAGCTTAGCAATCTCCTTAGATGAACAACAGGACAAGCAACACCCTACCTATTCACACTCCTACACTATATCTGCAACCCTCTCCCCTGTTATACTACATGTTTCTCCCTTCTCTCATCTACTCTCCCCCTCATGCCTCCATCCCAGTTCTTCTATTTCTGCAAACCAATTTTTTATGCCCACAGATCAGCTTCTTCACATATTCACTTCTGTCCTTCTCTCATCTAAGGAGATTGCTAAGCTTGCTTTTAAGTATTTTTTTGTGGCTTTCCACTTCTATTTATCTTGCTACTGTATTTTCGCCTGTTTGCTGATACATTGCTACTGTTTTATTCTGCATTTATTCTGATATTGCACTTGTTTCTCAGTTTGTTACTTTAAATATCTGTAACTGTTGCAAATTGTTTGCGTAGGCTGTGATAGCCGATTTATAGCATTTATAAGTGTTTACTGTATCTGTTCTGCTTGTCTCTTGAAAAAAAAACAAAAAAATATCTCTTGTTTTCCGGGGTTGCTAAGCTAGATTAGTCCAGTTTCAGAGCTTGCTGATCCCTGGACTTTGTTTGCAGTTCCTGTTACTGATTCTTTACCTAATTTGGAAAGGAGGAAGTTCCTTTGCTATCCAGTGGGAGTGGGAAGCATTGAGCTGCCTGTTGGTCCAGTTTTGTGAGGTTTCAGCCAGCAACTTGTAGTTTATTGGTCGTTTTGGGCCAGTTCCTAGCTTCTTTCAGCCCCTGATATAAAACGCTAAACGCTGCTTTAGCGCGAAGTTTGCTGAGCTGCTACTGTTGCACACTAGGGCAGTGCCGGTTAAGCAGATTTAAACTATTAGGGCTACCTAAATTACACTCTTCAAATTTTCCCTTAAAACTACCTTCCTCGAACTATACTACTGATCTAATCAGCGTATCCTATAACTAAAAAGATCATCTCTACTTGACTCCAAGTAGACTATTCTCTATCTGTTAAACCTAGCACTTGCTCCTACAGTACTTATTACCTTGATATGGCACTCTTGTCATAGATAGTACCCCAAAAGGCAAACCCCCATTTCTGTCACCCACGTCCCCCGGAATCTTTTTCAAAGTTTTTGTCTATTCCTTCTAGCATGTCGACGGATCAGTTGCTAGTGTCCTCTCCTGCTCAGCTGGTGAACCTGGGAATTTTGAGGCAATGTTACAATTGCCTCATGTACACAGACAACCCTCTCCTCCTCCCACAAAACACAAATACATGCGAGAGATGCAACTATACGGCCAAACTGGAGGCTGAGCTCTCTCAACATAGGACTGGCAAGACCAGTCAGGAGGAGAAGGTTACCACACACACTATAGACCCAGTCTCACATAGTACCATCACAACCTCAAATCATACACATAAACACACAAAGACATACTGGAGGCTCTGAACAAAAATCTACCAAAACAGCAGAGGCCACCTAAGCAGACACCCAAACAACCACCACCTCAGAACACAGCACCTGCAACACATAGACCTCACAGTCAGAGTGTCAAACAGTCACAGCCCTTAAGGCCAAACACAATGCCAGACACACTAGTCATTGGTGACTCCATAGTCAGACACACTGACGCCCGCCACCAGACTGAGTAAGGAGAAGGTCACAGTAAGCTGCCTGTCGGGCGCTAGAATCCGCCACATAACGCAAGCACTCAGGTCTCTCAACAGCAGGTACAAATATGACTCAGTCATTGTCCATGCTGGTGTGAACGACCTGAGACGCACCTCCTTGGACTACATGAAAAGAGACATTGAGGAGCTCTCTGATTATGTAGCCCAGGCAGGTATGACCCTGACCTTGAGCAGTATCCTACCTTCACCAAGAATGATGCCACAATACAGAGATAAGATGATCAGCTTTAACAATTGGCTTAACCACTGGTGTCATTCAAAGGGGATCCAGTGTCTGTCTGCCTGGGATGACATGCTGGACAAGCCACGCTGCTTCGCAAGGGACGGCTTGCACCTGTCACCCTGGGATTCCGGATATTGGCAAAGGCTCTTGCCACCCCATAGTGCCTTTTTAGGCAAGGCTCAAATTCTAAACCTACCACCCTAGAACACAAAAAGGAAAAAACTAAGGGTAATGCTGCTCAATGCCAGAAGTCTAAATCTCAAAATGCACGCACTCGAGGCCCTTCTCAATATGGAGAACATCGATGTCTGTGCTGTGACAGAAACCTGGTTCAAGGCTCCTGAGAGCACCCCAGCACTATCAGGTTTTACCTCATATCATGCGTTCCGCCCCAAAATCCGGACAATACTAAGAAAGGAGGGGGTATCCATATTCATCAAGGACACCCACACCTCAAGACTGGTGGCAACGCACGATGCATCGGAGACCATCCAGGTGCAATTAACCATAGGCAAGACTGCTCTGCAAATTGTAGCATGTTACAGGCCACCCTCACAAACTCAGGAACCTCACATGGCCTTCCTGAAAACACTAGAGGGATAAATGTATCACCAAACACCATCATACTAGGTGACTTCAATTACCCTAATATAGACTGGGAAGACTACTCAAGCCCAAACACCCTAGCCCAAAAGTTCCTGGAATTCATAAACTCAAATGCCATGGAACAACTAGTCACCATCCCCACAAGAGGAGATAACATACTTGATCTCATCATCACGAACATGGGAGCACAATGTTCAACACCGAAGTATACCCCTCACTGGTGAGATCAGATCACAACTAATCTCGCTGGAGGTCCTCATCCCACCCCACCTGAAATAAAAAGACCACAGTAAAAACTTCTCAAAGCCGACTTCACACTTCTAAAGACTAGTGTGGTCTCCTTTAAGGCCCCGAGCCGGAAAACAGTACTCAAGCCGCTGAATCACTCACAAATGCCTTCTACCAGCACCTGCAGGACTGCTTGGATAAGGCAATCCCAAGCAAAACAAAGACTCTCTGTACCAAAGGCAAGCGCCCACTCTGGTGGACCCCAGCCATAAACAAACTCTACAACAAAAGGAGAAAGCTACTACAAGATAGAGCAAAATCCTTAAAAGGTAAGACACCCTTGATCACTATAAGTAAAAACTAAGAGCTCTCATAAAATCATCCAAAGCAAATTTTGAGAGAAAAATAGCTAAAGACTCAAAAGACAATCATAAGGCATTCTTTAGCTATGTTAGAAACCTGGGAGGAAACTCCCAGATATGCTCAGAACTAATCAAAATGATGTGAAGATTACTGATCCTACAGACATTGCCAACATACTGGCTGACAGGTTCAGTGCAAACTTCTCCCCCCCCCAAAAGGAGAGATATCTATACCAAACGATTGCAGCCCCCAAACATTTCCAACGCCCAAGTTAAAACTGCTCTCTCCAAAGCAAAACGCACAGCATCCATGGGACCCGACGGTGTCCCCGGCTGTGTGCTCCACGAACTCAATGAGGAATTAAACTCACAACTAGGACAGCTATTTAATCAAAGTCTTACCTCTGGATATGTACCCAGCGAGTGGCGCACTGCAACTGTGGTCCCACTTCACAAAGGCGGTGCTTCCACCGACCCTGGAAATTACGCGCCTATTAGCTTGACAAGCCTTATCTGCAAAGCCATGGAGAGGATCATAATGGACCTCATAAATAAAGACATAGGGAATTTGCAGACCTTGGATCCAACCCAGTTTGGCTTTGTCAAAGGCAGATCATGCCTTTTAAACTTGGTTGACGTTTTCCAAACAGTCACCAAAGCCATTGATGAGGGAAAGGCAGTCCATACAGCCTACCTGGATCTGGCGAAGGCCTTCGATACAATACCTCACTCGGGTATCATTGAAAAACTCAGCAGCTTAAATGTTAACCCGTACATCACAAGATGGGTTGCAAACTGGCTGAGTGACAGAACCCACAGGGTCAGAGTTGCTGGCGCCATGTCAGACTCAAAGCCTGTCACAAGTGGGGTCCCACAGGGCTCAGTCCTGGGCCCACTCTTGTTTGGCATCTACTTTTCCAAAGTACAAGCAAACACAGGAGGGTTATGGCTGACAAAGTTTGCAGATGACTGCAAACTGGGAGCCATAGTAGAAAACACATCTGACACAGATATCCTTCAGAAGGGTCTCACAGAAATGGATAACTGGTGCCAGAGCCATGGCCTAAAGTTAAATGCCAAAATGCATAGTCATACCCTTCGGGAAAAACAAGGTTACCCCTAGCTACCAAATAGGTGGCAATCCACTGAGCACAGAAGAAGTTATCAGGGACTTGGGGACCCAGGTTGATTGTAGTCTGTCATTCGACACCCATGTAGCTAAAGTAGTTAGGAAGACCTTCTACATTGCCCACCTTATCATGAAGGGATTCTCATCTAGATCAAGGGAGGTCATGGTCTCCCTTTACTCATCACTCATCAGACCAATGATTGAGTACAATGCCCAATTCGGAATGTATCTGACCCGACACTTGCAGCAGCTGGAGAGACCACAAAAGTTCCTCACCAAAAGGATAAAGGGTCTCAAAATCTGTCCTATGCTGCCCGACTGAAAGAACTCCAGCTCTATTCAGTCGCCACCGCTTGCTCAGAGGTGACCTTTGCCTAACATACAAGGCCATGTCAAACCCAGATTTGATGAATATGCTTCACCTCAAAAATCTAGATCCACCAGAGCCACAAGGGCGGAGACTTAAACCTCGACACGGCTATTAATAGGACGTGCTGGAGGGATAGATTCATCACCCAAAGACTCCCTATGCTGTGGAACAAAATCCCGGTATATGTGAGGCAGAGCACCTCGCTGGCCTTGTTCAAGAGAAATCTTGACCAATGGATGGGAGATCGCAAATATACCCCAGGGATTACCTCAGTGTCACTGCTCGACAGAGGCACAGCAAAATAATGGGTATAGTTCCCCATACTTAAGGGGTGGCGTAAGCCACAAAACGATGGGCTAGGCTTGTAAATGCCCTCGGGCAGATAGCCTAGTATGAACCTATGAACCTATGAACAACTTATATATTTTATCTCGCTAACCTTTTCTGTATACTTTGTTGCCTTATCTACTCTAATGACTGCTAGCTGTGTAATTAAAAATCACATCATTTGGATAGACACTGTCAAAATTCTATTCTTAATGGGAAGTCAAACTGCTTATTTCTCTGCCTATGAAATGATATACAATATGCTTAACATTATACTGTTGGTATATCAGAAATATACCTATATACGTATTCTAACTGTTCTTTCTAATTCACATCTTTTGTGTACTTCACATATTCATTGTATACCCTGTAGCTTTAACTACTCTAACAACTGCCAACTGTGTAACTAAAAATCACATCATTTGTCAGTATAGACAATGTACAAATTCTATTGTTAACTTATGAAATTATATACTGAAATGCTTACTATTATACTGTTAGTATATCTGAAAAATACCTATATGTGAATCCCAACTGTCTTTAAATTCACTTTTATATATATTTTTTTAATTTTATATATTTGTATTTTGTATGTTGGAACATTTCTCCCTGAACCTCATCTGAAAATGGGCTTTTATGTGCCCACCATACTTCCCAGCTCAACAAGTGTAAAATAAATAAAATAAAAACAGATTTCTTACTGTCACGGTTCTGTTTCTGCATCTCCTGTACTTTATTACTTTTTCTTTCTCCATAACATTAAAATATACTTAGATAATTATATATATGTAAGATTATTTTTGCCGCTGTCTGATGTAACCATGTTTTCTTTCTTCTATTGACTTCTGTTGATCTCATTTGTATAATTCACTGTAACAAGTTTTGCTACTTGTATGCTTTCAAGATCATATATATACAATTTGTATTATAACTTATGGAACTTTTCTCCACAGGCCTCCACTGAAAATGGGATTCATACCCATTCAAACTTTCTGGGTAATCAAATGTCAAATAATAAAATAAATAAAGTATGTTCTCTGATTGTGAGCCAAACTTCCTAGACAGTGAGGGTAAATGTGATTTAGAAAGTATTTCTAGTAACAAGGCTGCATGAAATGATGGAACTCCTGCTGAATTTATTACAATCCTTCAAAATGATGCTGTTACAGTGTAGGTTAGAATTTAATATCAGTTTTGGAAAACAACAGTGGACATTGGACTGGCAAAGCTAAGTCATAAAGGCTGCTCAAACTATTGAACAATTGCACTTAATTTACCTGCTAGCAAGGTAATACTCAAGATATGGTACTCTTTCCTCCAATAATATATAAACTGAGAACTCCAGATGTATGTGCTAGCTTTAATAGAGGCAGAGACACCACAGATCTAACTGCCCTACATTGTCCCAAAATTGGGGATCCACTTCCTTGTACTTCCTAGTTTTTTTATTTAACTTTGTGCTCTCTGTACGTCTGTCTTGAGAATAAATTCATGTTAGTTTTAGACAGGACACTGTCATGAAAGGAGGGTGCAGCTGACACTTGAATCTTACATTTAGCCTTATAAAAACAAGTGTGCATATTGAAACAAAGATTGAAACTCGAACCACAAATGAATACAAAACACACAAAAAAACGAAGACTCTCAAAAGTAAAGTGCAGAACAACTTTACTGGTGTCTCCTGGACCACTAACAACAGTGGGATGTTATCCATGTCGTAGGTGGAAGGTATGCTCAAAAGTGAGGAATTTACATGGTTGCAGGATTAATGAGAGAATGTATAAGGCTACAACCAGAGGTTTTCTTGTCAATCGAGTGGAGTTGTTTATATCTTGGGTTGTGATTGTTCACCTAAGAAATGATGTATTGGACAAACCAAGAGACAAGTTAAACAATGTATTTTGGAGCATATGGGGGGCATCAAAGATGGGAGATTAGATAGTTCAGTGGCATATCATTTCTGTTCAAATCATGCAGGCACAGGTTCTTTGTTATTTTTCAGTGTGTTGGCCAGGCCTTCACATCAACACGGGGAAGCTCACTGTAGAAAATTGTTAGCCTTGGAAACCAGGTTCATCATTAATTACAATACTTTATTTCCTTCAGGTCTTAACCTGGAGGTGAATATTAATATGTGAAATTGATGCTGATAAAGTAAATTAGATTTCAATTTTGTTTTCACAGGGGTTGTCCAATTTGAAGCATGCAGTTAAATATAAACATAAATATATGTTGACTTTATGTTATAATCAACATAGTGTATAAAGAATGTAAGGCTGGGAAATTAGCTCACAAGCATTTTTAATGGTTCAAAGTCACTTTAAATGAAAAGGGTTTGTGCAATTTGTATAACTGGTTAACATCATGTGATTCAATATAAATAATGTGATGTTGGTGCAACCATTTATCCCTCGAAGCCTTTTTAACCGAGGTACCAGGAGACAATAGTAAAGTTATTCTGCACTTTACTTTTGAGAGTCTTCATTTTTTTTGTGTGTTTTGTATTCATTTGTGGTTCGAGTTTCAATCTTTGTTTTGATTGGGCAGTTAGGATGTCAATCGGAGTCTCGTCAGGAGCAGCTGGTTTCAGCCAAGGAGGGGAAGGTGATCGTGTTTCATTGCTGGATATGTGGAGATTGAGGGAAGAGAGGTGTGCAGCGGATGACTTGTGGTCCCTTGGTGGTGCAAATGTACAATCTGCCGAGTATGAGAGACTGGAAATATTGCTGGTAAAAGAAGTAACTTTGTTTTATGATACAAAATTGTTAGATAAATATCTGACAACTAGATTAACTCCTCGTGGTCTCAGGGTTGATCAACTTCCGGTTTTTGATTTTGCGGAAGATGAATCAGACCTGTTAGAGGAATGGAAGATGGCATCACTTGCTTGTACCATGGCATTGTTAAAGATTTTAGTCAAACACAATGGTAGAGCACAAGAGAAGTTGCAGGCAGAAATTTTGGGGCTGCAAGAGGAGCTACTAAAAAGTGTTCCTGGTGACTTTTTTGCTGACAAGATGAAAACCATTAGGGGTCGAGTATCTAAGATAGAAGGAGAGGTAATTTCAAGAAAGAAGCATAAGCTTGAGCATGATTCTAAAGACTATGAGAATAATTTGTTTTTTTCTTGGCAGAGGAAGCCCAGAACGGGCAGGAATGTTAATCAACAGGTTGCAGAGAATGATCGTGTAACCAGAGACTCATCTATTTCATTGGCGGAAATGGCCTCTAGCAGCAGGAAATGTGTCTCATTTGAGGATTTAAGTGAAGAAAGCAACGAAGGCACACAGAACCAGTAATGAAACAGTCCTCAGCAAACACGAGGGAGAGGCCAGAAGTGGCAAAGGAACAATGGAAGTAATGGGCTGAACAGCAGTAGAAGGAGAAGATAAATGTTAATCTGAACTTTGAGCCAGCCAGGTTTTGGGCAGAAGGAGTTGGGCCCATACAGCATGATGAACTTGGACATTTTGATATCATTAACCTATCCATTTTTGAGATTACTGATAATGTTAAATGTTTGTTAAATAAGGGTATAAAATTTGTACTACTCATTTTCCCAGCCTAGGGGATATATTGCTTGAAGTTGGATGCTTTTGTAGAAAACTGAATTTAGCTGTGTTTTTTTGAAATGAAAACATTCAGGTTAGTAATGTAAATGAGTTTCAACGGGAGAGTTTTGTTGGGAAATGGACAATTATGATTCTGATGATTCATTATTAAACTTGTCTGTGTATGAAAACATGTTCACAGATGTTAATAATGTAGAGATATGTTTACAAGATGAGTCTGAGGAATTTTATGTCCAAGATATGGCAGAATTGACAAACAATAATAGAAGTAATGATGATGTGGGGAGAATGTTTGTCACTGGATATGAAAAGTTAACGGTTCCGCCTGTCCCTTATGAAAGCCATTTTGTTCCTCCTAAGAATACTGCTGCTACTAATGTGTTTGAAAAGACCTTATGTAAAGAAATTGAACGTGAATATAAGAGTTTTGTAAAAAAAGAAAAAAATGTATAATTTAACCAAAGAGGAATGGGGTACATTGCAAATATTGCGAAGTAATGATGAGAACCTGGTTTTCACTCAGGCAGATAAAGGAGGGAATTGGGTCATTTTTTTCCTGGAAAACAATATAACAAAATGATGTTTGAATTGTTAAATGATGGGGATGTTTACATAAAATTAGAACAGGATCCCAGGGTGGAGTTTAATGCATGTTTTTTAGAAATGTTAGAAAGAGGGGAAAGGCTTGGCTTTTTTGAAGCCACGGATATTAAAAAACTGTTCATTAAAAATCCCAAAAGAGCTAGGTTTTTTATGATCCCCAAGGTTCATGAAAATTTAAGGAACCCTCCATGGAGGCCTATAGTCTCTAGGGTAGGGGGTTACTTACAAAATGTAGGGATTTTTTTGGATGAACAGCTTAAAAAGTTAAGTCTTAAAGTACCTTCACATATTAAAAATAGTCAAGATTATTGTAAGTTGGTGGGTGGAATGCAATGAGAGGCTGATTTTTATTGGGATTGTGTGGACATAAAATCTTTATATACCAGTATCAGCCATAGAGTGGGTTTGGAAGCTGTAGCAAAAATGTTGGGGGAAGGACCCAGAACAAATTACATTCTGCAGCTGTTTGAGTTCTGCCTGACACACAATTCTTTTGAGTTTAATGAGGAGCTTTTTTGCAAAAGGGAGGCACCGCTATGGGTGCCTCATTTGCTCCTTCATATGCAATCATTTTCATGAATTTTTTTGAACAGCTTTAACAGCAACAAAGTCATGGTCTATAGGATATATATAGACAACCTGATTTTTGTGTGTCGAGGGGAAATGGAACAATTTGAAGCTTATATGGCTGAACTGGAAAGAAATGATTTTGGTATCTCTTTTATGTACAAACCCAATAGAGAGGTAATGCAGTTCTTGGATTTAGAGTTATATGTGAGTCAAGATAAGGTGGTGCAATTTAGACCTTATCATAAAGAAACTGCAGCTAATAACTTTTTATTAGCCTCAAGCATGCATTCCCCCACTTGTTGAATTCTTTGCCTTATGAGGAATATAAACACATTTTTGGTAATACATCAGACAAGAGAAGGACAGGTCAAGAATTTTCAAAAGTAAGAAATAGGTTATCTTGTAGAGGTTATTCCCCTGATTTGTTGGCAAGGACAGAGAATAGGGTTTTAGGAATCTGACAAGGAGGTGGCAAAGGATTAAGAAGGAGACATGAAGAGCAATCTTCAGATGAAGGTACAAGGAAATTGTATTTTGTTAGTAAATTTTCCCCTTTCTCACATCATTTGGCAATGTTAGTTAGAAGATTTTGGCCCATAGTGATGTAAGATGAATCTACCAAAGGCTTATTTTTGGAGCATATATTTTTTCATATAAGAGGTGCATACATTTGAAACAGTTATTGAATAGGAAGCTGGACAAAATAGATCATCAGGTGGGATGTTATCTCTGTCTTAGGTGTAAGGTATGCTCAAAAGTGAGGAATTTACATGGTTGTAGCATTAATGAGAATTTATAAAGCTACACAGAGGTTTTCTTGTTAATCGAGTGGAGTTGTTTATATCTTGGGTTGTGATTGTTCACCTAAGAAATGGTATATTAGACAAACCAAGAGACAAGTTAAAAAAACGTATTTTGGAGCATATGGGGGCATCAGACATGGGGGATTAGATAGTCCAGTGGCATATTATTTCTGTTCAACTCATGCAGGCACAGATTCTTAGTTATTTTTCAGTGTGTTGGCCAGGCCTTCACATTAACATGGAGAAGCTCACTATAGAAAATTGTTAGCCTTGGAAGCCAGGTTCATCATTAATTACAATACTTTATTTCCTTCAGACCTTAACCTGGAGGTGAATATCAATATGTGAAATTGATGCTGATAAAGTAAATTAGATTTCAATTTTGTTTTCACAGGGGTTGTCCAATTTGAAGCATGCAGTTAAATATAAACATAAATATATGTTGACTTTATGTTATAATCAACATAGTGTATAAAGAATGTAAGGCTGGGAAATGAGCTCACAAGCATTTTTAGTGGTTCAAAGTCACTTTAAATGAAAAGGGTTTGTACAATTTGTATAACTGGCTAACATCATGTGATTCAATATAAATAATGTGATGTTGGTGCAACCATTTATCCCTTGAAGCCTTTTTAACCGAGGTACCAGGAGACAATAGTAAAGTTGTTCTGCACTTTACTTTTGAGAGTCTTCATTTTTTTGTGTGTGTTTTGTGTGCATATTGAAACCATGGATGTTGGGAAGTGTACTCACTATATGCAATGTGAAGGCGGGGTAGCAACACAGCAGGAACTAGGACCCAGAAGAAGCCATGCTGGTTGTAAAAAAATGGACAAGTTACTTTACAAAAACAGAAAGATTTGATATTTGCATATCAATTTACAGCTCATGATATATTTTAGTTTTGCAGCTGTTATATCCTGATCTCTGCTGGATATATATTTCTCAACTGTCCAGTGTTTCCCAGAAAACCACAAATTTAGTCTTCGAATGACAGGGTGTCATGAAACTCTGCCTGACCCCTTTAAATTATGTTTTATTTACAGTGGTATCCCATTGCAGCATCAGCCTACTCATTTGAGTGAATGTATGCATGGGCACAATGACAGATGCGACAGATGCAACAGATCTGACAACATCAGTAGAGTCGCACTTGTGAAGATGCATGATTTTTAGATGGGTAAACACAGAAGCATCATTTACTAAGCTATAACAAGGAAGGAAAAGAAATTTATAAAACATGTCCGCTGATCAGCTTGAAACATTGTTTTGAAAAGTGAACATGTGCCTGCATTCCAAACAGAGGAGTTACAGAACCTGCCTGCAGTTAAGTCAGACTGGTAGGCATTAAAAGGTGTGATTGTGCCTGACTTTAGTCCACTGCTATTTGCAATTTTTGTGTATAGCAACAGTCATTATTCTATCCCACTGTAAGATATATTTTAAGTTCATTGATTTTATATCGTTAAGCCTAATTTTATCATCATCTAGTCCAGGTACAAATTTGCTGTATCCATGACTGTTTGTAAGCTTCTGAGCCCCCCAAGCCTTTCTGTATTGGAGGGAAGCCTTCTAGCTTATCAGTGGGAGTGGTAAGAACTAGGTACCCTATCTATAAGAAGAGGAGTGGTTTCTGGCCCAGAAATTGTAGCTTATTGGCTGTTTGGGAAGTTTTTTCCATCTCTTTCAACTTCCTGGTTAAAAGCCCAAATCTGCACCTGTTTCCCACCTTTCCTGTAACTAGTTTAGTCCAGATACAGATTTTCTGTACCTAGGACTGTTTGTAAGCTTCTGAGTCCCCCAAGCCTTTCTGTGTTGGAGTGAAGCCTTCTAGCTTGTCAGTGGGAGTGGCAAGCACTAGGTAGCCTATCTACCACAAAAGTAATGGTTTCTGGCCCAGAAATTGTAGTTTATTGGCCATTTGGGCAGTTTTTCCATCTCTTTCAACTTTCTGGTTTAAAAGCCCACATTTGCACTTTTCTCACCTTTCCTTTAACTAGTCTAGTCCAGATACAGATTTGCTGTATCCAGGACTGTTTGCAAGCTTCTGAATGGTGCCAAAGTTTGCTCTTCAAATTTTTTCCTTAGATCTGCTAGTTCTCTCCTCTTCTGCACTTTTACTAGCTTATTAGTTTAGCACTCTACCAGACTTCTTGTAGCAATTATTGTAGCACACAAAAGTGCTACCAGCACTAAACATTATACAAGGAAACAGCTTCAGTGCTTATTATTAATACCCAACCCTCCAGACATGCCTAAAGATCAGCTCCCTGTGCTTTCTCCTATTAACCTTGTGAACTTGGGCATCTTGAGGCAATGTAACAACTGCCTCATGTACACTGACAAACCTCTCCACTTACCTCACAGCACTCAGACTTCCAAGAGATGCACTTATATATCCAAATTGGAAGCCATGCACTCTCCAGTCAAGACGAGAATAGCTGGTCAAGAGGAGAAGGTCAACACTTGCACCACACCAAATGGAACACATAGCCCTCCAGAAAACACACCAGCACTGTCTTCACATAAAAACACAAACCACACACCCACCTTTGCTGAGGCTGTCAATAAAAATCTACCCAAACAGCAGAGACCTCCAAGGCAAAAATGCACTCGACCATCACAACATAACACTAATCACGAGACACATAACTCTCCTAAACAGTGTGCTACTCAACCAAAGCCCCTAATGCAAAATAGCATGCCCAACACACTAGTCATAGGCGACTCGATAGTGAGGTACACTGATGTCTCACTCACTGGGTTGAATAAGGAGAAAGTAACAGTCAGCTGCCTGTCAGGCACCAGGATAAGCCACATAACACACGCACTCAGGTTCCTCAACAATAGGTATAAATATGACTCTGTCATTGTACAGGTGGGTGTGAATGACCTAAGATGTACCTCTCTGGACTACATGAAAAGAGACATGGAGGAGCTCTCGGATTATGTAGCCCAGGCTGGTATAACCCTAGCTCTGAGTAGCATCCTACCATCACCCAGAATGATACCATGGTACAAGCAGAAAATGATTGATTTCAACAATTGGCTAAGTTTCTGGTGTCATTCTAAGGGTATACAGTATCTGTCTGCCTGGGATGACGTGATTGACAGACCTTGATGGCTTGCTAGAGATGGCCTGCATCTGTCACCTCTGGGCTTCCGGTTCCTGGCCAAGGCTCTTGCCACCCCTATAGTGCCTTTTTTAGGTGGTGTTCCAAAGACCAAATTACCACCATAACAGCTACAAACAAATGCAATCTGAGGGTCATGCAGCTCAATGTTAGAAGTCTAAATCTCAAAATGCACTCGCTCAAAGCACTCCTTAAAATGGAGAACATCGACATTTGTGCTGTAACAGAGACCTGGTTCAAGGCAGCAGAAAGCAACCCTGTGCTACCAAGCTATAACTCATTCCACATCTTTTGGAATGAAGCTCCAAAGGCGGTGGTGTTTCCATATTCATAAATGATGCACACACCTCCAGACTGATAGCCCAATATAACACATCTGAGATACTTCAGGTGCAGCTGACATGGGGTAAAACAGTGATTCAGGACTTAGCCTGCTATAGGTCTCCAACCATGTCCCAAGACTCACACTCCACATTCCTAAGCACCCTGGAGAATATTAGGGTTCAACCTAGCACTCTCATACTGGGCAACTTCAACTACCTCTCTAATAACTGTGAAAACTACTCATGTACCAATACACCTGCGCAACGCTTTCTGGAATTTATTAATTCCAATGCCCTGGACCAGCTCAATCTTGCCCCCACTAAAGGTAGCAACATCCTTGACCTGGCAATTACTAACATGGGTGACTGTTGCTCTACACCAATAGTCAACTCCTCCATGGATAGATCTGACTACAAACTAATCACCTTGGAAATTCACATCCCTCCCACCCCCACCCACCCCCACAAAGGTAACCACCCTGAAAAACTTCTCCAAAGCTAACTTTGGGCTCCTAAAAACAGAGGTGGCTAACTTCACGGCAGCCCTGCAAATGAAGAATAGTTGCACGACTGCCGAATCATACACCAATGCACTGTACGAACATGTATACAAATGCGTGGATCTCACCATACCCAATCGAACCAAGATGCTCTCCTCAAAAAAATGGAAGCCAATCTGGTGGTCCTCTGTCATAAACAAACTTTACAATAGAAGGAGGAAACTGATACAGAATAAGGTGAAGTCCCAAGAATGGAAAAGCTCCCTTATCAGCCTCAACAAAAGGTTGAGATCCGTCATCAAATGCTCTAAAGCTTGCTATGAAAACAGAATTGCAGCAGATAATAAAGACAACCACAAGGCCTTCTATAGTTATGTAAAGAATCTCCATGGCAATACCCAGATTTGTTATGAGCTACTGCACAATGGTGCCTCCTATACCGAGCCAACAGATATTGCCAATAAACTGGCTGACAGATTCAGTGCCAACTTTAACCCCCAAAGGACCAATTGCAATACCAGTAGATTGCCAGGCACCCAGTATTACTGCTGCATAGGTTAAAACAGCACTGTCCAAGGCCTAGAATACAGCTTCTATGAGACCTGACAATATCCCCAGCTGTGTTCTACATGAACTAGAGTGAACTGGCACCTCACCTGTGTGCCCTGTTCAATCACAGCCTCACCTCAGGCTTTGTCCCTACCAAATGGTGCACTGCTACAGTCATCCCTCTCCACAAGGGAGGAGCAACTACAGACCCCAGGAACTATCGACCCATTAGCTTGACAAGTCTGATATGCAAAGCTATGGAATGCATCATCATGGACCTAATAAACAAGGATATAGGGAATCTCCAAACTATGGATCCTACACAGTTTGATTTTATGAAGGGTAGATCATGCCTGCTCAACTTGGTCGACTTCTTTGAGTCAGTCACCAAAGCTATAGATGAAGGCAAGGTGGTTCATACAGCCTGCCTTGATCTGGCCAAGGCATTTGATACCATTCTCCACTCAGGAATCACAGAAAAACTCACTAAGCTATGCATCAACCCCTATATCACGAGGTGGGGTGCAAACTGGCTGACAGATAGAACCCACAGTGTGAAAGTAGCTGACTCCAAGTCAGACTGCTGACCAGTCATGAGTGGAGTCCCACAAGGTTCAGTCCTGTGTCCTCTCCTGTTTGGTATCTACTTCTCTGAAGTCCAGGCCAACATGAAGGAAGTCTGGCTGACAAAGTTCGCAGATGATTGCAAGTTGTGAGCTATTATTAACTCCCCAAGTGGTACTGAGATCCTACAGAAAGGCCTCACTGAAACCAACAACTGGTGACAGAACCATGGCTTTAAGCTCAATGCCAAAAAATGTGTCGTCATCCTCCTTGGGAAAAATCCAATTCCCTTGAATCACAACATCGATGGTATTCCACTGAACAACAGAAGGTGTTATAAGAGCTCTAGGAACACAGGTGGACAGCAACCTCTCTTTTGACCACCACATTGCCACTGTGGTCAGAAAGTCCTATGTGGCACATCGCATTACTAAGGGTTTTGCATCCAGGAAGAAAGAGGTCATTGTCTCCGTCTACTCTTCCCTCATTAGGCCAGTCGTTGAGTACAATTCCCCATTTGGCATGAACCTCACTAGACAACTGCAACAACTGGAGAGGCCACAAAAGTACCTCACAAAGAGGATCCTAGGCCTTAAACTTTTGTCCTATATGGACAGACTCAAAAAACTCCAATTATTCTCTGTCTCATCTCAACTACTTAGAGGTGATCTCTGCTTGACTTACAAAGCCACGTCCAACCCAGCTCTTTTAGAAATGCTACATCTAAAGAAATCCCAATCCCTCCACACCACATGCTCCAGAGACCTCAACCTCATTATCACAATCAACAGAACATGCTGAAGGGACAGGTTCATAACCCAGAGACTGCCCATGCTATGGAATAGACTTCTCATACATGTCAAACAGAGCACCTTACTGGCCCTTTTCAAGAAAAATCTTGATGAGTGGATGGGAAATAGAAAATTCACCCCGGGGATCATTCCAGTGGCTCTACGCGACAGAGGCACTAGGAACTAAGGTCGGGTGGCATGATGCTAGGATAACCCTATGGGCTAGGCTTGTAAATGCTCCAGGGCCATTAGCCTAGTACACATCTATGAACCTATGAATCTCTAGACTCTTTAGAAGTGTTGGCACATTTAAAATGTGCAGAGCACTTCTGCAGCATTGGTTTACCTAACAGTATTGAGCAGATAGACTTGTATTGCACGTACATTGTACTATACCTTTTGTCTGTTTTACCAGCATTAGTTTCATGTATTTTTTTTGTCACAGTTAAAGGTAGATGTGTCCTACACCCTTGTGTCCATCTTTACTGAAACTGCTAGTAACTTGCTTTTGTCTGCTTACACATAATGGTAAGCTTTATGCATGACTATTCAACACTTTTGCTTTAATTTCCAATTCAGTTTTCACTGACTTTAAGACTAAATGATTGAGTCAAGAGATAAGTAATTTTTTGTCTTTGTGTGTATCCTTCAGTGTATCATAACAATGGATTTGCTGATACCTAAATGTTTACCGGTTCAAACTCCATTGATTGGAATTTTTTTCAGTTTGTTTTACCTTTTCTTATATTAATAAACATTAATAGCATTTTCTGTGATCACCATACTCAGATTTCTAATTGATACTGCTTATGCTGATATTTCAACTGGTTTTCTACCATGTACATAGCTATTCTTTTATCCAGTTTGTAGCTAGATTTTATTACAACCAATATCGTAGATCTAATTTTTTTTACCAATTCAGCTTATTTTGTTGTTACTATTGCTGCTACCTATAGGTAAATTGTTTGACAAAATGACCTTCACTACTTTCTCTTATTTTGTATTTTACTTGACAAGCATCACCTTTTCTATTCTCTCTATGCCATTTGTGCTACAGTGGAGTCCCCTTGAAGTTTATAATGACTGACAGAGAATGACAGTCCTTAGGAAATACACAGAGCAGGTAAAGCATAGGCAGTGATGTTTCACAACTTAGAAAAAAGGGGGGCATTTAGGATTTTTGTTTTGGGGTAGACTGAACATAACTAAAACTAGCATTTTAAACAAAATGTTTTATTCACTGCATGTGTTATCTGTATGGCTCAGCCCTGATTACTTTAAAGCACAAAATGGGCATATTCTAATTCATATCAATTCATATTTATTACTGCTCAATTTCTGAGTTGTTTGGCTTCTGCTACATATCTACAATCAACTGCATTACTAGCTGAGTTAAGTACAAACTTGCAGTGTTAAAGATTGTTCTGTATTTTATTTTATTTTTCTCTGCATTTAATTGTTCCATTGGTCTGTGTCTCTCTGTAGTTACTTATTTTTCTATTTAATTGTTTCATAGAATACTGTAGTCTCTCTCTGTCTCTGCAGTTAGTTTCCTGCCCACTCTCCATTGTTGTGGTATTAATCTTGGTGGCTTTGGAATTGCCCGCCCCTCCTGTAAATTTGTGTTTGTACACTCCTCCTGGGTCTATCTCATTTGCTCACTCAACTGAGTACAGTGAGATCATATTTTGACTTCAGACACTCCTACCAGTCCCATCTGTTCAGGTCTATCCCAGCTGTATTCCAGTCTAGTGTCACTAGCTCATTCTACCTAATACAGAGAGAACATTTGTGAAGGGTAAGCCACTTAGGTCCTTGATTTTGAATTATCTTCTGTTTCTCCTTTCTCCCTTTCTACTTTCCAAAAAAAAAAAAAAAAATCCTAAGCTTGTTTCCTGCCTTTCCTGTAACTAGTTTAGTCCAGATACAGATTTGCTGTAACCAGGACTGTTTGTAAGCTTCTGAGCCCCCAAAGCCTTTCTGTGTTGGAGGGAAGCCTTCTAGCTTATCAGTGGGAGTGGTAAGCACTAGGTAGCCTATCTTCCACTAGAGTGGTTTCTGTTTCAGAAATTGTAGTTTATTGGCCGTTTGGGCAGTTTTTCCAACTCCTTTAACTTTCTGGTTTAAAAGTCTGCATTTGCGCTTGTTTTCCACCTTTCCTGTAACTAGTCTAGTCCAGATACAGATTTGCTGTATCCAGGACTGTGTTTATAAGCTTTTGAAGCCCACAAGCCATTCTGTGTTTGAGGGAAGCCTTCTAGCTTATCAGGGAGAGTGGTAAGCACTAGGTAGACTATCTACCACAAGAGTGGCTTTTGGCCCAGAAATTGTAGTTTTTCCATCTCTTTCAACTTACTGGTTTACAAGTCCTCATTTGCACTTGTTTCCTATCTTTCCTGTAACTAGTCTAATCCAGATACAGATTTGCTGTGTCCAGGACTGTTTGTAAGCTTTTGAGCCCCCCCCAAGCCTTTCTGTGTTGGAGGGAAGCCTTCTAGATTATCAGTGGGGGTTATAAGCACTAGGTAGCCAATCTACCACAAGAGTGGTTTCCGGCCCAGAAACTGTAGTTTATTGGCTGTTTGGGCAGTTTTTACATCTCTTTCAACTTTCTGTTTTAAAAGCCCACACTTGCACTTGTTTCCCACCTTTCCTGTAACTAGTCTAGTCCAGATACAGATTTGCTGTATCCAGGACTGTTTGTAAGCTTCTGAGCCTCCAAGCCTTTCTGTGTTGGAGGGAAGCATTCTAGCTTATCATTGGGAGTGGTAAGCACTAGTTAGCCTATCTACCACAAGATCCAGGTACAGATTCTTAGTGTTAGCACTTGAATTTGCTTATTCGTGCTCAGCACTTGTTCAGAACTTGTTGTTAGCACTAAATAAGCTACAAATTACTAAAGCACTCAATCTTCCTCTTTACCTAGCGAAAAACAGTTTTTGTACTTACGTTTCTCACTCACTTAGAGAAGAACAGCTCTTATACTCACTTTCCTCACTTGTCTAGAGGAAAGTAGTTTTTTTATTCAGGCATGTCCAATGGTCAGCTCCCAGTGTTCTCTCCTGTCTGTCTGATGAATCTGGGCATCTTGAGGCAATGTAGCAATTGCCTCATGTACACAGACAACTCTCTCCTCCTACCACCCAACACCACAACCTGTGAGAGATGCACTTACCTAGACAAACTGGAGGTAAAGCTCTCTCCAACCAAGACTGCACTTGACAATCAAGAGGAGAAGGTAAACACTTGCACCACACCACACTCATCACATAGTCCCACTAAACCTACACCACCAAAATCCACACATAGAAACACAAAAACATTCACAGAGGCTCTTAATAATAATCTCCTCAAGCAACAGAGACCACCAAAGCAGAAACTCAAGTAACCTCCACCCCCCCAACACAACCCAAATGACACATAGCCCACAGACTGAGTGTGCCAATAAACCACAGCCCATAAGGCAAACCAACATACCCAACACACTAGTCATAGGTGACTCCATAGTCAGGCACACTGATGTCCCACTCACCAGGCTAACCAAGGATAAGGTTACTGTCAGCTATCTGTCGGGCGCCACATAACCCATGCAGTCGGGTCACTCCACAACAAGTACAAATGTGACTCTGTCATTGTCCATGTTGGTGTGAATGACCTGAGATGTACTTCCCTGGACTACATGAAAAGAGACATGGAAGAGCTCTCTGATCTTGTAGCCCAGGCAGGTATGACCCTAGCCCTGAGTAGCATCCTGCCATTGCCCAGAATGATACTGCAGTACAAAGACAAAATGATTGACTTCAACAATTGGCTAAACTTCTGGTGTCATTCTAAGGGGATCCAGTCTCTGCCTGGGATGACATGGTTGACAGACCACAATGCTTTGCCAGAGATGGCCTGCACCTGTCGCCCCTAGGATTCCGGATACTGGCTAAGGCTCTTGCCACCCCTATAGTGCTTTTTTTAGGCAAGGTTCAAATGACAAATTCAAATGGCAAGCAAAAACTGAGGGTAATGCTACTCAATGCTAGAAGTCTAAATCTCAAAATGCACTCACTTGAGGCACTACTTAAAATGGAGAACATTGATATCTGTGCAGTGACTGAGACCTGGTTCAAGGCTCTAGAGAGCACCACTGCATTACCAGGCTATAACTCATACCACACTTTTTGGCCATCTAACCTGGACCAGAACACCAAAGGCTGAGGTGTGTCCATATTCATTAAGTATATCCACACCTCTAGGCTAGTTGCACAGCATAATGCATCGAAGGTTATCCAAGTGCAACTAACTCTGGGCAAAACTGCAATCCAAATTGTAGCTTGCTACAGATCCCCCACCATGACACAGGATTCCCACTCCTCTTTTCTTTGATATACTAGAAAATATTAGGGTTCAACCAAACACCCTAATAATGGGCAATTTCAACTACCCCCCCCCCCCCATTAACTGGGAAAACCACTTGTGTACCAACTCCTTCGCTCAACGCTTTCTGGAATTTATAAATTCCAATGCCCTGGATCAACTTATCAACACCCCCACCAGGGCCAACTATATCCTACAAATCCACAAGTGGACACAGCGCAAAAACAGGTTTAATAAAAAACTCAAAATTCTAGTGCCTCGGCCAAGGCACTAGAGTTCTGATTTTTTTTATTAAACCTGTGTTTGTGCTGTGATCAGTTGTGGATTTCATGTTCATGCTGCTGTTCTTCAAGTTGTTACATGCAACAATATCCTAGACCTAGTCATTACCATCATGAATGACTGGTGTTCCACACCTGAAATTAACTCCTCGTTGGTCAAATCTGACCAAAAGCTAATCACCCTAGATATCCACATCCCGCCCACACCCACCATTAAGGATACCATGGTAAAATATTTCTCCAAAGCCAACTTCATGCTTCTTAAGACAGAAGTGGTGAACTTCATGACACCCATGCAGATGGAAAATACAGTTACAATTGCTGAATCCTACACAAATGCGCTTTAAGCACTTACACGAGTGCATGAATCGTGCTATCCCAAACAGAACCAAGATGCTATCCTCTAAAAAGGAAGCCAATCTGGTAGTCCCCTGCCATAAAAAAACTCTACAACAGAAGGAAGAAACTGTTGCATAAGAGAGTAAAATCCCATGAGTGGAGAAGATGCCTGGTCAGCCTCAGTAAGAAGCTGAGATCCCTTATAAGATCCTCCAAAGCTAGCTACGAAAATAAAATCACCACTGATTCTAAGAGCAACCACAAAGCATTCTATACCTATATCAAGAATCTCAATGGCAACACCCAGATCTGCTCTGAGTTACAGCACAACGGCATGAAAATTACAGAACCAACTGATATTGCCAACATCCTGGCAGATAGGTTCAGTGCTATACAGGAAGAATGCAGAGTCCCTGTAAACACATCTATGCATGTAAAAGCTGCACTCACTAAAACCAAAAGCACAGCATCCATGGGACTGGACAACATCCCAGGCTGTGTTTTACATGAACTAGAGAATGAACTGGCTACCCACCTAAGCAGCATGTTCAATCATAGTCTCACATCAGGCTTTGTGCCCACTGAATGGTGCAGAGCAACAGTTATCTCACTTCATAAAGGGGGAGCCACCACTGATGATAGGAACTATCGCCCTATTAGCCGGATGAGCCTGGTCTGCAAGGCCATGGAACATATCATCATGGAACTCATAAACAAAGACATTGGTAACCTCCAAACTCTGCATCCCACCCAGTTTGGCTTTGTGAAAGGCAGATCATGTCTTCTGAACCTGATCAACTTCATTGAGGCAGTCACCAAAGTCATAGACAAGGGTAAGGTGGTTCACACAGCCTATCTTGACCTCGCCAAGGCATTCGACACCATCTTCCATTCTGGAATTTTAGCTAAACTCACTAAACTAGGTATAAATCCCTACGTCACAAGATGCATTTCCAACTGGCTCACTGACAGAACCCACACTGTAAAAGTTGCAGACTCCAAATCTGACTTCAAACCAGTGACAAGTGGAGTACTACAGGGTGCAGTCCTGGGACCTCTCCTGTTTGGTATCTACTTCTCTGAAGTGCAAGCTAACACAAAAGGCCTCTGGCTAATTAAGTTCACAGATTACTGCAAACTAGGAGCCATAGTCGAGTCCCCAAATGATGTGGACATCCTACAGAAGGGCCTCACTAAGACAGATGCCTGGTGTTAGAGACATGGCCTCAAGCTCAATGCCAAAAAGTGCATTGTCATCCCCTTTGGTAAAAACTCTGTACCCATGAACTACCACATAAATGGCAGTCTACTTAATGCTGAATGTGTAACAAGAGACCTTGGGACCCAAGTGGATAGTAGTCTCTCCTCTGAAAATCACATCGCCACAGTAGTCAGGAAATCCTTCTGTGTGGCACATCTCATCACAAAAGGGTTCTCATCCAGGAAAAAAAGGTCATTTTTCCCCTCTTCTCGGCACTCATTGGACCCATTATAGAGTACAATGCCCCTTTTGGAATGTACCTCACCAGACATCTGCAGCAGCTGGAAAGGCCACAGAAGTACCTCACAAAGAGGATTACTGGCCTCATACAGATGCCATAGACTGACCATCTCAAAAAACTCCAGCATTACTCTGTAGCATATCACCTACTCCAAGGAGATCTCTGCCTACCATATAAAGCTATGTTAAACCCAGAGCTGTTGGACATGCTCCACCTTAAGAAATCCCAATCCCTCCGAGCTACACACTCAAGGGACCTAAACCTTGTCACCACAATAAACAGGACATGCTGGAGGGATAGATTCCTGTCCCAGAGGCTTCCTATACTCTGGAACAAGCTACTCATCTATGTCAAGCAAAGTTCATCATTAGCACTCTTCAAGAAAAATCTTGATGAATGGATGGGAAATAGGAAATACACCCGGGGATCACTTCTGTAGCTCTGCTCAACAAGGGCACAGGAAATTAACTTTCTTGGGTGGTGTAAGCCAGGGAACCTTGTTGGCTAGGCTTACTTAGTCCCTTGGGCCGATAGCCTAGTACCTACCTATGAAACTTTGTTGTTGTGTCTTTCGGCTTATCTCGGCTAGGGGTCACCACAGCGGAACTCCGGTCCACTAATGTTTGGTAGGGGATTTTTACGTGTTGAGTTACCAGCCCTGATGCACAACCTTCAATGAAGGCACGCCCATTCATGCATGCCTCCACACAGAAGACGCTCTAGCTGAGAATCGAACGCAACAACGTCTTACTGTGAGGCGACAGCGCTACCGCAGCACCACTACCGTGGGTTACCTAACTATGAAACTATGAACCTATATTGTTTTTGATGCCCAAAAACTAACACTGAGTGACATGATAGGATTGGTCTTCCAGAGATGTTTGTAATTACTATTACAGTCTGTCATGTTATTTTTAAATAGCTGAAGCAAAAAAATGGTCCCTGTTAATTGCAACTTGGTGTGCAGAGTTGCTATACAATGTTAAAGCCACTTGGGCTTTTATTTACTTATTTTTTTGCAGCTTGATTTTTTGTTCACTTCACCGCTGACTTATGCTGATTAGGGAAACTGCAGCTGCAGTTTGTCTAGACTCAGCAGCTAATGTCTTGTCTTCAGGTTTCTCTTAATCTTTCTGGACATTTAGATGGTGACACATTTGGACATCAGTGTTTGAAGTAAGATTAAAAGAGGGAGTGGAATAGCAAAAACTAAAATCTATGGTCAAAGAGTTTGCTTATAAAGCTGGAAGAAAGTATCATAAATATGGCCCGAAAACAATTAGAAGGCTATTGAACTGAGAACATTTGCAGTAGCTGAAGAAAGGCAGGAGTGGGACACTATTTAGTGCAACACTGTTTACTCTTGATCTGATAAGTATGTGCTCCATTAAAAGGTATGCATTAAGTGGCCATCTAGATACAACTCAGCTGGGATAAAGTCTGCCATAATGTAAATTAGAAGTTACTTCATCTGATTTTCTGCCAAAGGCAGATGCACATTTGGACTACAGTATCAATTTTTCTTTTGCTGTTTTATGAAATAAGTTTCCATGTGCAATATAGCTGAGAATGGTGTGGGGGACAGAAGCTGTGTGACAGGGGTGTGGCTTGGACAGTAGTACCTAGGGAGTGGTGGAGATGAACATGGTAATGGTGATACGGCATGGGGGGGCAGCACTTCAGGAGCAGAGCACAAATGGGAAAATTCTAGCTACACCACTGATTGCAACAAACAGAAAAATACAGTTTCATCAGAATTTGAATTGATCTATGATCCATTTATAGCCTCCAGAGTTCCTGCTTCAGTCTTGATCCCTATACATATATATTGCGTTGAGCTGAACACTATTGCAGGAAAATTAGTAACCTTGGAAAGGGAAGATATTTTAAATTAGAAAACTGATGATATTGTTGTATGTATATATCTAAAACCTTATTTAAATCACTGTCACAGAAAAGTGGCAAACGTGGAGCTCAGAGTCATAGTTGAAGTGTTATGCAAAACATACTATTTAGTATCGGCACTTCATTTGTACCAAAAAACAGCTTATCCACATGTTCACAGATGCAAAAATAAAAACTGGACTACTTTAACTACAGGAGAATATAAATATTCTTGCTAGAATATGTTTGCATCTACAATAAGATATATTAAGATCACATTGTTTCCCACTGGAAACTGGAAAAGAATGGCAGGTATCACAACATTCCAAAAAAAGAAAGGAAATAGTAATGATACTGTAAGGCCCGGGCACATACTGCAGTTAATTACAGAAAATGTTTTCATTTAAGGAAAAAATGCTACCAGAGACACTTTCTTTTTAAGCATATAATAACAGTTACAATTTCAGTTAAATTGGCCCCAAGATTATACTTTCTTGGCAGCTTTTAAAATAGCAGTGAAGTGTGTATAGTTTATAAAATGAATACCACAGACATAGTTTTGGAATTATTCTTTCCCGTGATTGCTTATTGTTGCAAATGTATGGTCTGCAGCTTGCTGTAATTTCCTTTCACAATGTAAGAGTAACATATGTTAAAATCATTGTTTTGCAACATTTAGATAGGATATGCATCAACTTGAAATAAATTTCTTTGGAAACTCCTATGAAAAATACAGTTTTACTAAGGCTGCTGCTACTTTTACTTTTATAAGCATCTTCTAGCTTATTGAGTAAATCAGTGACTGATTTGGTTGACTGATTTATTATTTGGCTGTTTTGTTCATAGGTTCATAGGTTCATAGGTTCATAGGTTCATACTAGGCTATCTGCCCAAGGGCATTTATAAGCCTAGCCCATAGTTATGTGGCTTTCGCCACCCCTTTAGTTTGAATAAAAACTATGCCTATCATTTTGCTGTGCCTCTGTCAAGCAGTGACACTGAAGTAATCCCTGGGGTATATCTGCAATCTCCCATCCATTGGTCAAGATTCCTCTTGAACAAGGCCAGAGAGATGCTCTGCCTCACATGTACCGGGATTTTGTTCCACAGCATAGGGAGTCTCTGGGTGATGAATCTGTCCCTCCAGCACGTTCTATTTATAACCGTGTCAAGGTTTAAGTCTCCCGCCCTTGTGGTTCTGAGGGATCTAGATTTTCTGAGGTGAAGCATATTCATCAAATCTGGGTTTGACATGGCCTTATATGTCAGGCACAGGTCACCTCTGAGCAAGCGGTATGAGACTGAATAGAGCTGGAGTTCTTTCAGTCGGGCAGCATAAGACATATTTTGAGACCCTTTATCCTTTTGGTGAGGAACTTTTGGGGCCTTTCAAGCTGCAGCAGGTGTCTGGTCAGATACATTCGAACGGGCATTGTACTCAATCATAGGTCTAATGAGTGATGAGTACAGGGGACGATGACCTCCCTTGATCTAGATGTGAATCCCTTCATGATCAGGTGGGCGATATAGAAGGTTTTCCTAACTACTTTAGCAACATGAGTGTCAAACGAAGGCTACTGTCAACCTGGGTCCCCAGATCCCTGATGACTTTTTCTGTGCTCAGTGGATTGCCACCTATATGGTAGCTAGGGGTAACCTTGTTTTCCCAAAGGGTATGACTATGCATTTTTGGCGTTTAACTTCAGGCCATGGCTCTGGCACCAGTTATCCATTTCTGTGAGGCCCTTCTGGAGGATATCTGTGTCAGATGTGTTTTCGACTATGGCCCAGTTTGCAGTCATCTGCAAACTTTGTCAGCCATAACCCTCCTGTGTTTGCTTGTACTTCAGAAAAGTAGATGCCGAACAAGAGTGGACCCAGGACTGAGCCCTGTGGGACACCACTTGTGACAGGCTTTGAGTCTGACATGGCTCCAGCAACCCTGACCCTGTGGGTTCTGTCACTTAGCCAGTTTGCAACCCATCTTGTGATGTATGGGTTTACATTCAAGCTGATGAGTTTTTCGATGATACCTGAGTGGGGTATTGTGTGAAGGCCTTTGCCAGGTCGAGGTAGGCTGTATGGACTGCCTTTCCTCATCAATGGCCTTGGTGACTGTCTCAAAAAGTCAACCAAGTTTAAGAGGCAGGATCTGCCTTTGACAAAGCCAAACTGGGTTGGATCCAAAGTCTGCAAGTTCCCTAAGTCTTTATTTATGAGTTCCATTATGATCCTCTCCATGGCTTTGCAGATAAGGCTTGTCAAGCTAATGGGGCGGTAATTTCCAGGGTCTGTGGAGGCACCGCCCTTATGAAGTGGGACCACAGTCGCCGTGCGCCACTCCTTGGGTACGTATCCTGAGGTGAGGCTAAGATTAAACAGCTGTCCTAACTGTGGGTTTAATTCCTCGTTGAGTTCGTGAAGCACACAGCCGGGGACACCATCCGGTCCCATGGATGCTGTGGTTTTTGCCTTAGTGAGGGCAGTTCTCACCTGGGCGTTGGAGATGTTTGGGGGGCTACAATCCTCTGGAATAGATATCTCTCCTTTTGGGGGAGGGGAGAAGTTTGCACTGAACCTGTCAGCCAGTATGTTGGCAATGTGTGTAGGTTCAGTAATTTTCACATCATTTTGAACTAATTCTGAGCATATCTGGGAGTTTCCTCCTAGGTTTCTAACATAGCTAAAGAAGGCCTTATGATTCTCTTTAGAGTCCTTGGCGATTTTTCTCTCAAAATTTGCCTTGGATGATTTTATGAGAGCTCTTAGTTTTTTACTTATAATGATCAAAGGTGTCTTACCTTTCAAGGATTTTGCTCTATCTTGTAGTAGCTTCCTCCTTTTGTTGTAGAGCTTGTTTATGGCTGGGGACCACCAGACTGGATGCTTGCCTTTGGTACAGAGAGTCTTAGTTTTGTTTGGGATTGCCTGATCAATGCAGTCCTGTAGGTGCTGGTAGAAGGCATTTGTAAGTGATTCAGCGGTTTGAGTAATGTTTACCACTGGCTCAGGGGCCTTAAAGGAGACCACACTAGTTTTTAGAAGTGTGAAATCGGCTTTTGAGAAGTTTTTCACTGTGGTCTTTTTTGTTTCAGGTGGGGGCGGGATGAGGACCTCCAGCGAGATTAGTTTATGATCTGATCTCACCAGTGAGGGGTATACTTCCGGTGTTGAACATTTTGATCCCATGTTCGTGATGATGAGATCAAGTATGTTTTCTCCTCTTGTGGGGATGGTGACTAGTTGTTCCATGGCATTTGAGTTTATGAACTCTAGGAATCTTTGGGTTAGAGTGTTTGGGCTTGAGTAGTGTTCCCAGTCTATATTAAGGTAGTTGAAGTCACCTAGTATGATGGTGTTTGGAGATACATTTATCCCCTCCAATGTTTTCAGGAAGGCTATGTGAGGTTCCTGAGTTTGAGAGGGTGGCCTGTAACATGCTACAAATTGCAGAGCAGTCTTGCCTATGGTTAATTGCACCTGGATGGTCTCCGATGCATCGTGCGTTGCCACCAACCTTGAGGTGTGGGTGTCCTTTATGAATATGGACACCCCCCCCTCCTTTCTTGGTGTTGTCCGGATTTTGGGGCCGGAACGCATGATATGAGGTGAAACCTGTTAGTGCTGGGGTGCTCTCAGGAGCCTTGAACCAGGTTTTTGTCACAGCACAGACATTGATGTTCTCCATATTGAGAAGGGCCTTGAGTGCGTGCATCTTGAGATTGAGACTTCTGGCATTGAGCAGCATTACCCTTAGTTTTTTCCTTTTTGGTGTTCTAGGGTGGTAGGTTTAGAATTTGAGCCTTGCCTAAAAAGGCACTATGGGGTGGCAAGAGCCTTTGCCAATATCCGAAGCCCAGGGTGACAGGTGCAAGCCGTCCCTTGCGAAGCAGCGTGGCTTGTCCAGCATGTCATCCCAGGCAGACAGACATTGGATCCCCTTTGAATGACACCAGAATTTAAGCCAATTGTTAAAGCTGATCATCTTATCACTGTATTGTGGCATCATTCTAGGTGAAGGTAGGATACTGCTCAAGGTCAGGGTCATACCTGCCTGGGCTACATAATCAGAGAGCTCCTCGATGTCCCTTTTCATGTAGTCCAAGGAGGTACGTCTCAGGTCGTTGACACCAGCGTTTGACTGAGATTTGACTTATAAAAACAGGCACAGTAAACTCAAGCTGTTGGTTTTGATGAACAAGCCAGAAAGTTGTATCACATTTTGCTACAAATATAGAAAATATATTTTTGGTTATATATCAAACATATTTACATGCATTATGATACTAATATTAATCACTGTATCAATCCAAGCACTGTTACTATCCCCCAGTCCTACAGCACTTTAAAGTCTCCGAAGGCATGGAATGGCAAAGTTATTTATTAGTGTTCAGTAACAAGGAATATCTCAGTAAGCCTATTCAACCCTTATAAACAAAGTATGTAGGAATATTAAAAAAAAAATTAAATTTAAAGTGAATGAAATAGAAACAACACAAGCATTATTTCCAAATGTATTACTGTGTTTAATGATTCACCTGTTTTCTGCGCAAGTGCATCTCAATAAACTTGTACCTATATATATATATATATATATATATATATATATATGTGTGTGTGTATGTGTGTGTGTGTATATGTGTGTGCGTGTGTAATGGTGCAGGCTGGAGAAGTTGTTTGACCGCAACTGAGCTACAAAATATAAGTATTTTTTGATTATTTTAACAGATTACTGTTTTTATAATTTAATATATATAAAGCACTTTGTCTATTCAGAATCTTCAGAAATCTTTTTCTGTTTAAAAACTTTCATAGCTTGTTGTCTTAGGCTATTGTATAAACTGAAACATTTACTCTGTGTAATTATCTCTTGGCTAGTGGGGCTGGTTCTTTTGTGTTCTTGTAAAAAAAAAGTTGTGTTTCTGGTCTTTGGTGCAGGCTGGAGAAGTTGTTTGACCAAACTGAGCTACAAAATATAAGTATTTTTGATTATTTTAACAGATTACTGTTTTTATAATTTAATATATATAAAGCACTTTGTCTATTCAGAATCTTCAGAAATCTTTTTCTGTTTAAAAACTTTCATAGCTTGTTGTCTTAGGCTATTGTATAAACTGAAACATTTACTCTGTGTAATTATCTCTTGGCTAGTGGGGGCTGGTTCTTTTGTGTTCTTGTAAAAAAAAAGTTGTGTTTCTGGTCTTTGGTGCAGGCTGGAGAAGTTGTTTGACCGCAACTGAGCTACAAAATATAAGTATTTTTGATTATTTTAACAGATTACTGTTTTTATAATTTAATATATATAAAGCACTTTGTCTATTCAGAATCTTCAGAAATCTTTTTCTGTTTAAAACTTTCATAGCTTGTTGTCTTAGGCTATTGTATAACCTGAAACATTTACTCTGTGTAATTATCTCTTGGCTAGTGGGGGCTGGTTCTTTTGTGTTCTTGTAAAAAAAAAGTTGTGTTTCTGGTCTTTGGTGCAGGCTGGAGAAGTTGTTTGACCGCAACTGAGCTACAAAATATAAGTATTTTTTGATTATTTTAACAGATTACTGTTTTTATAATTTAATATATATAAAGCACTTTGTATATTCAGAATCTTCAGAAATCTTTTTCTGTTTAAAAACTTTCATAGCTTGTTGTCTTAGGCTATTTTGTCCCACCCTACCTCCCTGTTGGTGTCTTGCTCTTATACTTGGTGGCTTTGCAGTTGCCCGCCCCTACTGTGACACACCTCCCAGTCTAGTGTCATTAGCTCATTCTTCTTAATACAGAGAGAACATTTGATAAGGCCTTCTGTTCCTCCTTTTTACCTTTTCAAAAAGTAAAACAAAACTTTTTTTTCTTCTTCGCCTGAACCTTCTTGTGTTCTGACTGTCCTTCTCAAACATATTGGAAATATACAGTATATTTCAGAGCATTTGTTATAACTGTATTTGCTATAACTGATTTAAGTATTTTTTTCTGGCTTTTGAATATTTACTGCTTAGCGACTGCATCTTAGCCTGTTTATACAGCTCTGCATTCTATTTAAACTGTTTTTGTGTTGATTAACTGTTTTGCACTCTTAAAAAGTTATTCGTTGCTTAATTTTACCTGTAGGCTAACACACTCAAGTGTGCTAGCCACTTAAAAGCATTTATAGCATTTACTGTCTGTTTTTTTTCCTTGTCTCTGTAAAAAAAAAAAAAAAAAAAAAAATCTCTTGTTTTCCCACCTTACTGAACTAGAGTAGTCCAGTTTCAGAGTTGCTGATCCCTGGGCTTTGTTTTTAGTTCCTGTTACTGATCCATTGCCTTATTAGGAAGGAGGGAAGTTTCTTTGCTTACCAGTGGGAGTGGGAAGCACTGAGCAGCCTTTTTGTCCGAATTGGTGAAGTTTCAGCCAGAAACTAGTAGTCTATTGGTCGTTTTGGGCCAATTCCTAGCTCCTTTCAGCCCCTGCTATAAAACACGCTAAACACGTGTTTTCCAGCTTGTACCGACTCTGCACAGATCCTCGTGGTGGCCTGCAGAGTGATCCAAGCAGCAGAGAGCTAAAAGAGTGACTTTCTACCAGATATAAGTATTTTTGTGGCTTTCCCACTGTTATTAAGCTAGCGACTGCATTTCGCCTGTTTTACTGCTACTTTAAGTGATTTCTGCATTTTACACTGTTTATTGCACTTTAAGTTACTAATTGTTGCAAATTGTTTCTGTAGGCTACACACTAAAGTCGCTAGCCGATTTACAGCATTTATAGCATTTACTGTCTGTTTTTCCTTATCTCTGTAATAAAACAAAAAATCTCTGGTTTTCCCACTTTACTGAACTAGAGTAGTCCAGTTTCAGAGTTGCTGATCCCTGGGCTTTGTTTTTAGTTCCTGTTACTGATCCATTGCCTTATTAGGAAGGAGGGAAGTTTCTTTGCTTACCAGTGGGAGTGGGAAGCACTGAGCGGCCTTTTGTCCGATTTGGTGAAGTTTCAGCCAGAAACTAGTAGTCCATTGGTCGTTTGGGCCAATTCCTAGCTCCCTTCAGCCCCTGCTATAAAACACGCTAAACTGTACTGCTGATCTAACCAGCATATCCTATAACTGAAAAGTTCATCTCTACTTGATTCCCAAGTAGACTATTCTCTATCTGTAAAGCCTAGCACTTACTCCTACAGTACTTGCACCTTGATAAAGCACTCTTATTATAGATAGTACCCCACCAGCCCAAAACCCACTTCCCCGAGTCCTTTGAAAGTTCTTTATCTACTACTTCTAGTATGTCGAGGGATCAGTTGCTAGTGTCCTCTCCAGCTCAACTGGTGAACCTGGGAATATTGAGGCAATGTTACAATTGCCTCATGTACACAGACAATCCTCTCCTTCTCCCACAAAACACAAATACATGCGAGAGATGCAACTATACGGCCAAACTGGAGGCTGAGCTCTCTCAACATAGGACTGGCAAGACCAGACAGGAGGAGAAGGCAACCACACACAATACATACCCAGTCACACATGGTACCATCACAACTTCAAATCATACACATACTCACACAAAGACATACTCGGAGGCTCTGGTCAAAATTTACCAAAACAGCAGAGGCCACCAAAGCAGACACCCAAACAACTACCACCTCACGACCCAACACATGCAACACATAGACCACACAGTCAGAGTGTCAAACAGTCACAGCCCTTAAGGCCAAACAAAATGCCAGACACACTTGTCATTGGTGATTCCATAGTCAGGCACACTGACGTCCCGCTCACCAGACTGAGTAAGGAGAAGGTCACAGTAAGCTGCCTGTCGGGCGCTAGAATCCGCCACATAACGCAAGCACTCAGGTCTCTCAACAGCAGGTACAAGTACGACTCAGTCATTGTCCACGCTGGTGTCAGGGACCTGAGACATGCCGCCTTGGACTACATGAAAAGGGACGCCGAGGAGCTCTCTGATTATGTAGCCCAGGCAGGTATGACCCTGACCTTGAGCAGTATCCTACCTTCACCTAGAATGATGCCACAATACAGTGATAAGATGATCAGCTTTAATAATTGGCTTAAATTCTGGTGTCATTCAAAGGGGATCCAATGTCTGTCTGCCTGGGATGACATGCTGGACAAGCCACGCTGCTTCGCAAGGGACGGCTTGCACCTGTCACCCTGGGCTTCGGATATTGGCAAAGGCTCTTGCCACCCCATAGTGCCTTTTTAGGCAAGGCTCAAATTCTAAACCTACCACCCTAGAACACCAAAAAGGAAAAAAACTAAGGGTAATGCTGCTCAATGCCAGAAGTCTCAATCTCAAGATGCACGCACTCGAGGCCCTTCTCAATATGGAGAACATCGATGTCTGTGCTGTGACAGAAACCAGGTTCAAGGCTCCTGAGAGCACCCCAGCACTAACAGGTTTCACCTCATATCATACGTTCCGGCCCCAAAATCCGGACAACACCAAGAAAGGAGGGGGGGGGGGTGTCCATATTCATAAAGGACACCCACACCTCAAGGTTGGTGGCAACGCACGATGCATCGGAGACCATCCAGGTGCAATTAACCATAGGCAAGACTGCTCTGCAATTTGTAGCATGTTACAGGCCACCCTCTCAAACTCAGGAACCTCACATGGCCTTCCTGAAAACATTGGAGGGGATAAATGTATCTCCAAACACCATCATACTAGGTGACTTCAACTACCCTAATATAGACTGGGAACACTACTCAAGCCCGAACACTCTAACCCAAAGATTCCTGGAGTTCATAAACTCAAATGCCATGGAACAACTAGTCACCATCCCCACAAGAGGTGAAAACATACTTGATCTCATCATCACGAACATGGGATCAAAATGTTCAACACCGCAAGTATACCCCTCACTGGTGAGATCAGATCATAAACTAATCTCGCTGGAGGTCCTCATCCCGCCCCCACCTGAAACAAAAAAGACCACAGTGAAAAAATTCTCAAAAGCCGATTTCACACTTCTAAAAACTAGTGTGGTCTCCTTTAAGGCCCCTGAGCCAGTGGTAAACATTACTCAAACCGCTGAATCACTTACAAATGCCTTCTACCAGCACCTACAGGACTGCATGGATCAGGCAATCCCAAACAAAACTAAGACTCTCTGTACCAAAGGCAAGCGTCCAGTCTGGTGGACCCCAGCCATAAACAAGCTCTACAACAAAAGGAGGAAGCTACTACAAGATAGAGCAAAATCCTTGAAAGGTAAGACACCTTTGATCATTATAAGTAAAAAACTAAGAGCTCTCATAAAATCATCCAAGGCAAATTTTGAGAGAAAAATTGCCAAGGACTCTAAAGAGAATCATAAGGCCTTCTTTAGCTATGTTAGAAACCTAGGAGGAAACTCCCAGATATGCTCAGAATTAGTTCAAAATGATGTGAAAATTACTGAACCTACACACATTGCTAACATACTGGCTGACAGGTTCAGTGCAAACTTCTCCCCTCCCCAAAGGAGAGATATCTATTCCAGAGGATTGTAGCCCCCAAACACCTGCATCGCCCAGGTGAGAACTGCCCTCACTAAGGCGAAAAACCCAGCATCCATGGGACCGGATGGTGTCCCCGGCTGTGTGCTTCATGAACTCAACGAGGAATTAAACCCACAGTTAGGACAGCTGTTTAATCTTAGCCTCACCTCAGGATATGTACCCAAGGAGTGGCGCAGCGACTGTGGTCCCACTTCATAAGGGCGGTGCCTCCACAGACCCTGGAAATTACCGCCCCATTAGCTTGACAAGCCTTATCTGCAAAGCCATGGAGAGGATCATAATGGAACTCATAAATAAAGACATAGGGAACTTGCAGACTTTGGATCCAACCCAGTTTGGCTTTGTCAAAGGCAGATCCTGCCTCTTAAACTTGGTTGACTTTTTCGAGACAGTCACCAAGGCCATTGATGAGGAAAGGCAGTCCATACAGCCTACCTCGACCTGGCAAAGGCCTTCGACACAATACCCCACTCAGGTATCATCGAAAAACTCATCAGCTTGAATGTAGACCCATACATCACAAGATGGGTTGCAAACTGGCTAAGTGACAGAACCCACAGGGTCAGAGTTGCTGGAGCCATGTCAGACTCAAAGCCTGTCACAAGTGGTGTCCCACAGGGCTCAGTCCTGGGTCCACTCTTGTTCGGCATCTACTTTTCTGAAGTACAAGCAAACACAGGAGGGTTATGGCTGACAAAGTTTGCAGATGACTGCAAACTGGCGCCATAGTCGAAAACACATCTGACACAGATATCCTCCAGAAGGGCCTCACAGAAACGGATAACTGGTGCCAGAGCCATGGCCTGAAGTTAAACGCCAAAAATGCATAGTCATACCCTTCGGGAAAAACAAGGTTACCCCTAGCTACCATATAGGTGACAATCCACTGAGCACAGAAAAAGTCATCAGGGATCTGGGGACCCAAGTTGACAGTAGTCTTTCGTTTGACACTCATGTTGCTAAAGTAGTTAGGAAAACCTTCTATATCGCCCACCTGATCATGAAGGGATTCACATCTAGATCAAGGGAGGTCATCGTCCCCTGTACTCATCACTCATTAGACCTATGATTGAGTACAATGCCCGTTCGAATGTATCTGACCAGACACCTGATGCAGCTTGAAAGGCCCCAAAAGTTCCTCACCAAAAGGATAAAGGGTCTCAAAAATATGTCTTATGCTGCCCGACTGAAAGAACTCCAGCTTTATTCAGTCTCATACCGCTTGCTCAGAGGTGACCTGTGCCTGACATATAAGGCCATGTCAAACCCAGATTTGATGAATATGCTTCACCTCAAAAATCTAGATCCCTCAGAACCACAAGGGCGGAGACTTAACCCTTGACACGGTTATAAATAGAACATGCTGGAGGGACAGATTCATCACCCAGAGACTCCCTATGCTGTGGAACAAAATCCCGGTACATGTGAGGCAGAGCACCTCGCTGGCCTTGTTCAAGAGGAATCTTGACCAATGGATGGGAGATCGCAGATATACCCCAGGGATTACTTCAGTGTCACTGCTTGACAGAGGCACAGAAAAATGATAGGCATAGTTTTTATTCAAACTAAAGGGGTGGCGAAAGCCACATAACTATGGGCTAGGCTTATAAATGCCCTTGGGCAGATAGCCTAGTATGAACCTATGAACCTATGAACCTATATATACTATAGATAAAGAGTGAGGAAATGTACAGCACTAAGTGAAGAAACTTGAATATATATTACAGGAAAAACAATAAGAGGCACTCCTGTGAATACATAGAGTAAGCAAGTATGTTAGCCTTTAGTTATTAAGGTCAAACACTTTTACTTTAAGAAGTTACAAAAATTAACTTTATTAGAACTAAAAAAAAAATACATGGAAAAACAAAATCAGCTGGTAAAGCCCCCAATCAACCTGTTATACCTTAGAATACAGCAAACAATTTTGCAGATTTTTGTAGATCAATTATTTCAAAGTATGCCAGCCAACGAGATGATTCCATGAATATTCCTTTATAGACCAGACCATACCTGTACACTTTTACCTGTCAATCTGTCCAGTGGAACAGCCAGAAGCTATTGTTAAAGCTGAAAGAATATGGCTTGCCTTCTATTGTCTCACCTCCATCTCTAGCATAATGACACAATGGGTGGCATTTTCACTTCAGGGCACGAAGTTCTGTGGTGTGATTCTTGCCTGGTGCACCTTTTGTGTGAAGTCTGCAAGAGCTTCCTGTTGGAAAAAAGACTGAAAATGCAGAAGAGCGAATTTCAAACTTTGATCTCCTCCTTTAATTTTTGTTTTTGCAGGGGGCATCCTTACCTGCACATCCTAAAATGAGAAGCACACACCTACAACTCCAACATTATATATATATATATATATATATATATATATATATATATATATATATATATATATATATATATATATATACATATATACTAACTCTGACATCACTATAACTTAGATAAAAGGGAATATTCCAAGAAATGTCCATCTTGTACTTAATACATGCAAGTCCATTTTTACAGCTATTCATTCTCAGCATTTCTGGACTTGCCATAGTGGATGCCGACAGTTCATATGTTTGCTATCTGCAAGTCATCTCTCTGTTTGCACTGGCTTTCTCTAAGTACTCCATTTTTTCCCAAAGATGATTGGCAGCTCCATATTCTTCTAGGTATGCATGCAGTAGATGAGTGATATGTTAATATGGAAGAAAGTCTCGGCAATCATCATTATTTGCTACACACCCAATAAACTTTATGAACTGTGGCACTGTTCGTATGTTGCTAGAGGAGTCAGCTGTGGCTTGTAAGTGTGGATGGATGGACCTCTACTTTATTAAAAAAAATCTCATCACATAGCCTTTCCTTTAATAAAATTAATTATCAAGCGTGTTTGAGAAGGATCTTTCGTCACCTTTTGTAAAGAGCTTAAGACGATATCATAGCATAAGAATAAATTTCAAAACAAAAAATCTAATTTCAGACTCATCCCAATTCCTAGCCATATTGTCTAAAATACTGGAAAGGTTTGTGCACACCCAGCTCATGAAATACAAAACCAAACATTGCTTACTATCTTCAATCTAACATACATTTTGCCCAGAAAACATGCTCACATTGCATTTCAGTGGAACATTATCTATCTTAGCAATCATATCTCAAAATGTATTGGCAAGTCAAGCTCTTCAAGTTCTTTTTATTTTATATATATATATATATATATATATATATATATATATATATATATATATATATTTTTTTTTATTATTTATTTCAGTTTGATTACTGGGGAAGTCCACTGGGCCAGTGGTGTGCCCATTTTCAGTGGCGGCCCGGGGAGAAAAGCTCCAATAAGCAATATGGTTACAAAGGTTACATAATGCAATGGTAAGTACATACATGTATGGATACACAGGTTGCATAATGCAATGGTAAATACATATATGCAATCAGGTACAGGTGGATAAATTGACATTGAAAAACAATTCTGACATAGGTAGCACAGTTTGTAGGTATTTACATTCAGGGCAGTAAGTTTAGACTGACTGGACTATAAGCATCAGTGAATTACTTGATATTTACAATATATACAATACTTGGAGTCAAGAGAGAGAAGATGCTCTATATATATATATATATATATATATATATATATATATATATATATATATATGTGTGTGTGTACAGTAATTATCAATTCTCAGCCTACTGCTGCACAACATCTTTACCACTATGTATAATCACACACAAGGTATCAATAAAATATATTGATAACTCACCACTGGTACAGTAAACCAAGAAAATTGCTACCTATGTCTCTGATCTAAAAGGAAGGCTTTAACTATGTCACTGTGAGTTAACCAAAGCAAACTAATCCTCAATAAGAAGAAGGCCAAACTGGTAATATTTCAAAAACTAAGGATGCAACATTAACTCACAGAATGCGCCCACATGTATTCAAAGATCATCAGGACTAATGGAATTAGTAACACAATTGAAATTCTTAATGATAACTATAAACTATAAAATCAACTTTCAGGAACACACAAACAATATAATTAAAGAATTCCACAGAATGCTGAGGGTATTATATAGGAAAAATGATAAAATTTAAACCTGACTCTGGACAAAGAGTTGCTGAAATGTTACTGGTGCATAAACTACTATAAAGTAGCAATCAGCCTCCCCCAAAAAGTCTGTATTAACCAAGTCACTCATCAATAATAGTAAGTCGCTTATCAATAATTTGCAGCTCATGAAACAACACACATTCACCACTGTTACATAAGAAACTAAAAAAACTCTTAGTGCTAGCTCAAAGGAGATTTAAGTCCAAGCCTGTACAATTTAAACAAATCCAAATAAAACAGTCCTACAGGATTACATGGGTATAATTTATGTTGTGCACTATAATATTTAATAAAAACATCCAACAACAAGCTCAAAAGCTTTCACACTTCATGCTTCTTCAGGATGAAAATTAAAACACTGCAAAACAAACGTAAATAAGAACAGATCAATGTCATTTACACATTAGATTAATTAAGCAATTAAAAACTTAAAACATCAGATTATCTTAAAGGATGCAACTTTAGAACAGGTTTCATGTTACATACCTCATTTAACTATTTTTTGTCAGACCTAAGAGTATTAATCCATTTTATCTCACATAACTTGATTTTATTATTAATATTACCTCCTCAAGTAGGTTTGTTCATAGTTTGAAGAACTGCATATTTAAAAATACATGTACTCCCTATTCAATTTTTCTAATACATTAGTTTTTATTTCTCTTCTTATGTCTGAGTATGGCAGTTGTGCCAACACAGCTAGCTGGAATTTTGAAAACAATTATATGTCATGTGTATAGCAAACTGATTGGTACAGATACATGTGCTGAAAATGTATTTGTGAGGTTTGCTTGTGTTAAAATGTATCAACATTGCACCCTGACAGAATGAAAAGAAATGCAAATGTATTATTGTAACTGAATTAAATGTATATGTTCTAATAGAGAACAGTGGGACAGCAAAGGTTAAGCAGCTAGCTTACTTTAAGAAAAATAACGAAAATGTATATGAGCTGTTAAACCATTAAAACATTACCCCACAGTGCTGAATAGGACTAGAGATGGTGGGTCTGGAAGAAGCCTTATCTTGGTAAAAAGAGGGGAAGCTGCAGGCACTGCCATAAACATTTAAATGTATATATGATAAATTCCTGTCTCAGCTTCAAAGGGGGATACTGTGAAAACCTAGAGTCAGGAGACCAGATGAGATCATTCTGCAAGCCATCTTGAATATTATATTTTACAATGAGTAATCTCTGAGGGAGTATTTTGTTTTGGGGAACTTGACTAGAAAGACTGCTCACGTATTTCATTGTGCCTTGCTCTGTCAAGTAAGTTTTAAGGGAATAGGAATTCTCCTAGATTCAGTCAGAAATATAGTGAAGCTTAGTTTAGAGATACCTTTCATTACTTGTATGAGTCTGTCCATCAATATAATTTTCAATATTTCATGTAATATGAAATTTGTAGTTTACTGTAAATATATATTCAGTATTTTCATGTTCTTTTATTATTTATTATTAATATATTTAAACTTTTATTGTGGACAGTCCTTGTAGAAAATATGTAACCTTTGAGAGTGCTTATATTTATTTGTTGACATTGTTTGGGCCATTCCAGAAGGACTAGTCATCTTGATCAACTACTACCATCATTTGTATTAATATCAGTATTACATAGTATAATTGGCCACTCTTTGGTCAGGACCTTACAGTAGCTGACTGTGTAGTGTCTGGTGCTGTGATAACTACCTATACCTTATACTCTGGGCAGAAGCGGACACAGCAGGTAAGTTTGTGCAAGCCTTTCCCAGGTTTGTGTGTGTAAAATCAAATTTCACAGTGTGTGTGTCTGTGTGTGTGTATGTCAGCTACTTGGAGTAGGGACATCAATCACTAAGCCTGGAGAGAGTGTGCTGGAGATCTTGGCCTGGAAACTCAGCTGAGGACCTAACCCTACAGCTGCACCAGTGGTGAGTCTGGGGACTTGGAGGGAGACAGAGAGATCTGCCCCCAGACTGAGTGTGGGCCCTGTGTGCTCTTAAGGGAAACTATGCTTGAAGCAGAGAGGTCTGCATCTGGAAATACTAAGTGTATCCATTTGTATTCCAGGTGCACGTCCCTCTCCAGTGTCAGTGGTGAGGATTCAGGCTCCTTGATCACTGGCCCAGCATGAGGACATCACACTCTCAGCCAACGGAATTGCTACCCATGTCTCATATCTAGAAGGAAGGTTTTAACCATGTCACTGTGAGTTAATCAAAACAAACTAATCTTCAATAAGGAGAAGGCCAAACTAGTACTATTTTAAAAGCTAAGGATGCAACATTAACTCACAGAATGCACCACATATATTCAAAGATTAGCAGGAACAATGGAATTAGTAGCAGTATGGAAATTCTTAATGATAACTACAAACTATAAAATCAACTTTCAGTAGCACACAAACAATATAATTAAAGAATTCCACAGAATGCTAAAGGTATTATATAGGAAAAATGATCTGCTTTAAAACTAACTCTGGACAAAGAGTTGCTGAAATGTTACTGGTGCATAAACTATTTATAAAGTAGTAATGCCCCCCCCAAAAAAAATCAGTATTAACCAAGTTGCTCACCAATGATAGTAAAACAGTTACATTTGCCACTCATGAAACAATACACATTCACCACTGTTGCATGAGAAACTAAAAAATAACTCCAAAAGTAGCTAAAAGGAGATTTAAATACAAGTCTGTAAAATTAAAACAAATCCAAGTGAAACAGCTGTACAGGATTACATGGGTATGATTTATGTTTCATACTCTAATATTGTTTAAAAACTTACAGCAACAAGCTGAAAAGCTTTCAGACTTTGTGCTTCTTTAGGTTGAAAATTAAAACAGTGTAAAGCAAGCTTAAATAAGAACAGATCAATGTAATTTACATGTTAGATTAATTAAACAATTAAAAACTTAAAAGAAAAACATCAAATTATCTTAAAGGATGTAATTTTAGAACAGGTTTCATGTTATCTACCTCATTTAACTCTTTTATCAGACCTGTGTATTAATCCATTTTATCTCACATAACTTGATTTTGTTACTAATATCACCTCCTCAAGTGGATTCGTTCATAGTTTGAAGAACTGCAAATTAAAATAAAAACACATACTCCCTATTCCATAATATGTTTTTCTAATGCATTAGTTTTTATTTCTCTTCTTATGCCTGATAAATGCCCACAAATTCTATTTTTTAACTTTCTATTAGTTTTACTTACATAAAATGGCATACAATTTACATATGGCAATATATATATCAAATTCATAGTGTTACACATTGTAAAAGTATATAATTTATAGTCATCTTTAGTAACAGAATAAATAAATGATGGTTCTTTATATAGATGCAGAAGCTATAGCTATAACAGGGAAAAGTTCCTTTTCTTTGCGATAAAATTACTGTTTTTTTCCTTCCATTTCTTTTTTTTGCTTCAGGTTCCTACCTTTGCTAAAGGTGAACGTAGGACTTGAAGGTATAAAATCTTTTAGTACTTCAAGCTCATTTAAAATGTACCAAGTTTTCATTATTATTTTCTCAAAGGCTTTTAGATGCCCATTAAAACCCACTACAAGTTGTACTTTCCCATCATTTTACTGCCTGTTTGAATTGTCTAAACTGTTTTTTGACATATTACTGTATCCTGTACTAGTTCAGCTGTTGCATAGTCCAGTCCCAGGTTTGCTGTTCTTGGGTTTGTTTTGCAACTTTTGAGCATCAGATTCAAGCCACCTTTGTTGGTGAAGGCTCTTCTGCACCCTGGTGGGAGGAGAGTGGTGTCTGGGTCCCATCTAATTGAGGGTGATTGGACTAGAGCTCAGAGACACCATCCTTATATAGTTTGAGTTAAAAGGGTTATTTCTTATTTTATTTAAGCCCAACGTTTGCACTCGTTTGCATGTAGTGCACCATTGTGCAGTGCTCCAAGTGATGGTTACCATTGGTGGTTATATATGTAAATATTTTGCTTGTTAAATATTCCCATAGCACTTTGTTTGTCATCTGCAGAGGTTTTTCATGGCCATGCTCTACTGTCAGGTGGAACACTAACACCTAGCCTCAGAGGTACCAACACACCTCTCACCCACTAGCCATTCCTAACTGTGACCTTTTTTCTAACTGTATAAATTTAACTAACACTATGGACAGACAATTTCCCACAGTTTCTCCAGCCAGCTTGGTTGACATGGGCATCCTGAGGTAGTGTAGCAACTGCCTCATGTTTGCCGACAACCCTGCACTCTGAGTTCACACAAACTCAACATGTGAGAGATGCAACAATATTAAGAACCATGAATCCATGCTCTCTGACACACTAGTCAGTACATATGACAATGAACGGGTTGTCAGCATGCACACCTCACCTCTTACTCCACCCAAACCCATATATGCAGAGGTCCTCACCAGAAACATACCTAAACACCAGAGACCTCCCAAACCCAACCACAAGCATGCAACATATAATACTTCCTCTGCACAACACAATACACATAATAGCTCACACACCGTTGTCTCATCTGTCAAGCCCATAAGGCAAAACACAAAACCAAGCATATTAGTCGAAGGTGATTCCATCGTGAGACACACAGATGTCCTTCTAGCCAGGCTGGATAAGGAAAAAGTCATTGTCAGCTGTCTGTCAGGTGCCTGGATCTGCCATATCACACATTCACTCAAGTGTCTCGACAACACGTACTGTTAATACTCTGTCATAGTCCATGTTGATGTGAATGACTTGAGATATACCTCTCTGGACTATATGAAGGGAGACATGACTAAGCTTTTGGACTATGTGCCTCAGGCAGGTATGTCCCTAGCCTTAAGTAGCATGTTACCTTCACCTAGGATGATGTCTCGATGCAAACAGAAAATGATTGACTTCAATATTTGGCATAATTTCTGGTGTCATTCTAAGGGGATTCAATATATGTCAGCCTGGGATGACATGATAGACAGAACCCGATGCTTTGCCAGAGATTGTCTTCATCTGTCACCCCTGGGATTTTGGCTACTGGCTAAGGGTCTTGCCACACCTATGGTGCCTTTTTTAGGCAGTGTCTGAAGGACATAATTCCTGATGAAAAATCTCCATCTAAAAACAACCTCAAAGTTATGCAGCTAAATGCTAGGAGTCCTAACATGAAACTGTACTCACTGGAAGCAGTCCTCACCTTGGAAGATGCAGACATTTGTGCAGTCATGCAGACCTGGTTCAAGGCTATGGAGAGCACCCCAGCCATACTGGGTTAGACCTCCTTCCATACATTCAGACCACAAACTGAAGGTGTGAAAACTAAAGGAGGCAGTGCATCAATATTCATTAAAGATAAATACACCTCCAGATTGGTTAAACAGTATGATTACATGGAGATACTTCAGGTGCAATTAACTGTTGATAGGACACTGTTCAAGTCATTGCCAGCTACAGGACCCCCTCCATAAATCAGGACATGCACTCTGCCTATTTGAATTTACTTGAGTCTATCAAGATATATCTGAACACCATGATTTTGGGTGAATTTAACTACCCATACATTGGCTAGGTAAATTACTCATGCTCAAACTCACTTGCCCAAAGGTTCCTCAACTTCATTAACTCCAATGCCCTGGACCAGCTGGTTGACACCTCCACAAGGGGTGCCAACATCCTGGGTCTGGTGCTTAACAGTAAGGGGACCACTGTAGCACCCCCACTGAGAGGTCTTCCCTGGTGAAATCTAATGACAAAACTGTCTCATTCAAAGTAACTATCATACCTGATTCCCTCCAGCAGCAACTAAACTAAAAAACTTCTGCATAGCAGATTAAAACTTCTTACAGGATGGTATAAATAGCTTCAATGCACCTACCCCTGAGATGGAACAGGCAACTATGCCAAGTTATACACTAATGCTTTACACAAAAACCTGTATAACTGCATTGACGTGGCCGTACCTGATAGGACCAAAACAAGCAAACTTGCCTGGTAGACAACTGCCATTAATAGGCTTTACAATAAGAGGAAGAAATTGCTGTCTAAGAGTAAGAAGGAGTGAGCTCTAAACTGGAAATACTCCCTCCTCAGCTTAAACAAGCAAATAAGACTTCTTGTGAAATCCTCCAAAGCAAACTATGAATCCAAATTAGCTTTGTCAACTAAGGACAACCATAAGGTATTCTTTAGTTACATCTTTAACCTGAAAGGAAAGTCCCAGATTTGTGCTGAATTGGTAATTAATGATACCACATATACTGAGCCTGTGGACATAGCTAACCTATTGTCCAACAGGTTCTGTGAAAACTTCACTCCCCTGTTCCTGCCACACATACCCCATGACATCCCTACCACCTGTCCCCTACCTTGTATCTCTAAAGAGCAGGTCATAAATGCTGTCTCTAAGGCCAAAAACACAGCATCTATGGGATCTGATAACATCCTAGGTTACATTCTACATGAACTCCAACAAGAATTAGCAACACCATTGGGTACTCTTTTCAATCATAGTCAAAACACCGGCTTTATCCCAGCTGAATGAAAAACGACCACCATTATTCCCTTGCAAAAAGGTGGTGGTTCCACTGACCCTGGGAACTATAGCCTGACTAGCCTTATCTGCAAGGCCATGGAGCAAATCATCATGGACCTTATCAACAAAGACATAGGTAATCTCCAAACACTTGATCCTACTCAGTTTCGATTTGTCAAAGGGAGATCATGACTGTTAAACCTGGTGGACTTCTTTGAGACAGTCACCAAGGCCCTGGATGAGGGGAAATCTGTGCATACAGCCTACACAGACTTAGCCAAGGCTTTTGATACTATCCCCCACTCAGGCATAATTGATAAACTTACCCAACTAGGTATCAGCCCTTATATTGTTAAAGTGTCACTAACTAGCTAACTGATAGAACATATATAGTCAAAATAGGGGAATCCACCTCCAACTGCAAACCTGCAACCAGTGGCATTCCACAGGGATCAGTCCTGGGACCTCAGCTGTTTGGAATCTATTTCTCTGAAGTGCAAGCAAAAACTAAAGGTCTGTGGCTGACAAAGTTTGCTGATGACTGCACAGTGGGAGCGGTCATCATATCTCCAAATGATGTCAACATCCTACAAGTCATGGGCTTAAACTCAATGCAAAATAAAAGTACTATCATCTCTTTCAGTAAGAGTAATGCTTCTGCTACCTGCCAATCAATAGCAATACCCTAAATATGCACTCAGTGGTGAGAGACCTGGGCACACAGGTTGACAGCAACCTTACCTTTGATCACCATGTCTCCACAGTGCTAAGAAGGGCATTCTATATTGCTCATCTCATGGGTAAGGACATTGTCTCCAGAAAAAAAACAAAGTTATAACCTCCTTGTACTATTCCCTCATCATCCAATAATTGAGTACAACACCACTTTTGGTATATACCTTTCTAAGCACCTGCAGCAATTGGAGAGACAACAAAGGTTTCTTACAAGGAAAATTCAAGGTCTTCAGCATCCATCCTATGTGGATTGTCTGAAATCACTGTCACTTTATTCTGTTTCATACATACTACTCAGAGGCAATCTCTGCCTTGCATATAAGGCAATCGCTGACCCTGCTTTACTGGCAATGCTGCTTATCTGCAAGTCAAATGGTACATGGGTTACTTGCTCTAAAGACCTTAACCTAGTATGTGACATTAATAGAACCTGATGGAGGGACAAATTTGTCTCTCAGAGGTTACCATACCTTTGGAACAGACTTCCACTTCATGTCAAACAGACCACCTCATTGGTTCTCTTCAAACACAATCTGGATGATTAGATGGATAACCATAAATTCACCCCAGGGGTTCCACCTTTGTCCCTCTTGGACAGGGGCAATAGGTGCTTATTGTGGAAATAAGCATAGAACTTGGCTAGGCTTGTAAAGGCCCTATGGCCATTAGCATAGTAGCTTCCTATGATCCTATGATTATCATTTCACATATCAATATTTTCATGGTTCAATCGTAAAAAAAGGCTTAGCTTTTTCATTACAATGTCATGATACTTCATCTTTTAAAGCTTTTATCTGACTATACTATAACCACTTTCCATAAAATCATAGCTTAAGGTCTCCATTTGTTGATCAAATATGTCATTACTAGTATTTAATCTTCAGCATCAATGCATTTGCTCATTTATCACATTTTTAAAGGTAAATGCTGAATGCATGCTTGCATGATGGAAATAAGTATTCTTCCTTGTCGGTTTCCTGTATATCTTAGTATTCAATTCACCAATAATTGTCTTATTCAGTTTTATATCTAAATAACAAATATTATTCTCTGAACAGGTTTTCTTAAAGATCAGAAAATCAACAGTTGCTGTCAAATAAATAAATTCATTTAAAGTATCTGTCATCCAAAAAACACTTATTAAAAAGTAGGTTGTCAGCAAATGGGTTACTTTCATTAAAAACAAACTGATCCTTCCATGTTGATAATACTATATTAACACATGTATTTGCTACATGTGTACCCTTTGCTACACCCTCTATTTGTAAGTAGTATAAATCACGAACTTTACCTACATTATACTTAAGCACCATTTGTAACAATTTACATATAACTGAAACTTCAGAATTAGTGTATCTATTATTTTGCAACATAATTGTCTTTTGGCTTCTACATCATAGTTATTAGGTATCATTGTAAATAAAGAATCAACATCTAATGTCACAAGTAAATATGTATCAGCATAACTACTTTCTTTGAGTAATGCTAGTTTATGTAAAAAATCTGCACTATCTTTAATAAAACTTGTAACATCACTCAACAACGTTAGTCTATCATCTAAAAATAATGAAAGCGGTTCAGTAATCCAACCACAAGATGACATGCTCTAAATGGAGGGCTTTCAAAATTCTTATGATTCTTTAGTAAAGTATAAAGTACTGGTGTTATCGGGTGTGTTGTGTTAAAATACTGCAGTAAATCTATATCTAATGAACCATTTATATGCATACCATATATATGGGCATTTAATTCAGAAATCAATTTTTTCATTTGATTCTCATTATTAATACATAGAAGTCTTTGCTTAACAAATGTTCAAGTAATGCCTTAGCTGATTTAACTTTATCCATCACTACTATAGCCCCACCCTTATCAGCAGGTGTTATTACTATATCCTTGTTGTCTTCCCCATATTTTTTAATGCTATCTTCTCCATTTCAGTTAAATTATTAAAATCATCAGAATTAATTCTTCAGTTTTCAAATAGTTCATATATTTCCTTCAAAAATAGCTTTTTCAAAAACACTTGCCATTTCACACTGAGCTAATCGGAGGAAGGGCACTGAGCAAACTGATCTGTGATATATAACATTAAGTGTCCTGTTTTTTGCTTATTTTTATGAGTTATTTATAGCACTTTTATTGTCTGCTGCATACTTTTCTAGCTAGTTTCACTGTGTGTGAGGTATTAACTGGAAATTTTCGACAATTGTTAGGCATCTGTTTGGGTTTGTTTGTTCTGATTTCCTGCCAAGGATTGTATCATATAACTTAATTGTTTGCAGTAAAAAGCATTCTCTAGAGTCTCCTTGCTCCTTTATCTGTTTAAAACTTTCATTTAAAGGCTCACTGCTGCTATTTTGCTATGATAAACATTTCTGCTGTTTTTTCTACCTAAGTAATATGGGTAGTTGTAGCATTGCCCATATTCAGGCTTGTGTTTTCAGCCTAGTTGTTTGTCGGTAGAGGTTGTGTGTCTGAGCACATGTTCCAGGCCATCTTAGTTTAGCCAAAGCCAGTCTTGCATTTCAGTGAGAGGGAATTGTTTATGGTCATTGGCTGATTGGGGTTACCTGGACTACAGCTTGAAGTAAGCACCTCATTGGTTCTTTCGAGCCTTTTTTAAAGTTGTTTCAGGTTTCAACTTTCTGTTACTTAAGTTGACTTGTGAGTGTTTCTGCCATTTCACACTGAACTAATCGGGGGAAGGGCACTGAGCAAACTGATCTTTGATATATAACATTAAGTATCCTGTTTTTTTCTTATTTTTACTAATTATTTATAGCAAATTTATTATCTGCTGCATACTTTTCTAGCTAGTTTTGCTGTGTGTGAGGTATTAACTGGAAGTTTTCTACATTTGTTAAGCATCTGTTTGGGTTTGTTTGTTCTGATTTCCTGTCAAGGAGTGTATCATATAACTTAATTTTTTGCAGTTAAAAGCATTCTCTGGAGTATCCTTGCTCCTTTATCTGTTTAAAACTTGCATTTAAAGGCTCACTGCTGCTTTTCTACTGTGATAAACATTTCTGCAGTTTTTTCTACCTAAGTAATGTGGATAATTGCAGCATTGCCCATATTCAGGCTTGTGTTTTCAGCCTAGTTGTTTGTTGGTAGAGGTTGTGTGTCTGAGCACATGTTCCAGGCCATCTTAGTTTAGCCAAAGCCAGTCTTGCATTTCAGTGAGAGGGAAGTGTTTATGGCCATTGGCTGATTAGGGTTACCTGGACTACAGCTTGGAGTAAACACCTCATTGGTTCTTTTGAGTTTTTTAAAGTTGTTTCAGGTTTCAACTTTCTGTTACTTAAGAAGCTAACTTGTGAGTGTTTCTGCCATTTCACACTGAGCTATTCGGAGGAAGGGCACTGAGCAAACTAATCTGTGATACATAACATTAAGTATCTTGTTTTTTGCTTATTTTTACTAATTATTTATAGCACTTTTATTGTCTGCTGCATACTTTTCTAGCTAGTTTTGCATGTGTGAGGTATTTACTAGAAATCTTCTACATTTGTTAAGCATCTGTTTGGGTTTGTTTGTTCTGATTTTTGTTTCCCACCCTCCATACCTATTGGTATCCTGTTCTTGTACTTGGTGGCTTTGCAGCTGCCCACCCCTTCTGTAAATTTGATCTGGGGCACTCCTCCCAGTCTAGTGTCATTGCCTCATTCTACCTAATACAGGGAGAACATTTGAGAAGGCCAACCCACTTAGTTTACTTAACTTTGAATTATCATCTGCTCCTCCTTTCTCCATTTCCACTTTACAAAAAAAAAATTCTAAGCTTGTTTCCTGCCTTTCCTGTAAGTAGTCTAGTCCAGAAACAGATTTGCTGTATCCAGGACTGTTTGTAAATTTCTGAGCCTCCAAGCCTTTTCTGTGTTGGAGGGCAGCCTTCTAGCTTATTAGTAGGAGTGGTAAGCACTAGGTAGCTTATCTAAAAAAAAAAAAAAAAAACACTTTATGCATTGCCGCTTAGCTAGTGTTAAACTATTCCTGGTGCCATAAAGTCTGTTCTTTCAATGTTCTCTTAGAACTAGCCAGTTTTTAATTTTAGCGATCAAATCTGTTTATTTGAGCTCAGCACTTGTTCAGAACTCATTGTAAGCACTAAATAAGCTAAAAATTACTACAGCACTCAACTTTCCTCACTTGTCTAGAGAAAAACAGTTTTTAGTACTTAATAAATAAGAACCTATCCAAGCATGTCTAAGGGTCATCTCCTGGTGTTTTCTCCTATCTACCCAATAAATCTGGGCATCTTGGGGCAATGCAGCAATTGCCTCATGCACACAGACAAGCCTCTCCTCCTACCACCCAACACTACAACCTGTAACAGATGCACTTATATAACCAAACTGGAAGCAAAGCTCTTTTCACCCAAGACTGGACTAGACAGTCAAGAGGAGAAGGTAAACACTTGCACCACACCACACTTATCACATACACCCTCAAAACCTACACCACCAAAACACACACGTAGAAACACAAAACACACACCTACATTTGTGGAGAATCTCAATAAAAATCTGCTCAAGCAACAGGCACCTCCAAGCAGAAACGCAAGCAACCTCCACCCCCCCAACACAACCCAAATGACACATAGCCCACAAGCTCAGTGTGCCACTCAACCACAGCCCATAAGGCATAACAATGTACCCAACACTCTAGTCATAGATGACTCTATAGTCAGGCACACTGATGTTCCACTCACCAGAATAAACAAGGAGAAATTTACTGTCAGCTGCCTGTCGGGTGCCAGGATCCACCACATAATGCACGCACTCAGGTCACTCCACAACAAGTACAAATATGACTCTGTCATTGTCCATGTTGGTGTGAATGACCTGAGATGTACGTCCCTGGACTACATGAAAAGATACATGGAGGAGCTGTCCGATCTTGTAGCCCAGGCAGGTATGACCCTAGCCCTGAGTAGTATCCTGCCCTCTCCCAGAATGATACCACAGTACAAGGACAAAATGATTGACTTCAACAATTGGCTAAGCTTTTGGTGTCATTCTAAGGGGATCCAGTATCTGTCTGCCTGGGATGACATGATCGACAGACCACGATGCTTTACCAGAGATGGCCTGCACATGTTGCCCTTGTGATTCCGGATACTGGCTAAGGGTCTTGCCAGCCCTATAGTGCCTTTTTTAGGCAAGGTTGAAATGACAAACTCACCACCGTAACAGGTACAAGCAAGCAGAATCTGAGGGTAATGCTACTCAATGCTAGAAGTCTTAACCTCAAAATGCACTCACTCGAGGCACTACTTAAAATGGAGAACATCAACATCTGTGCAGTGACAGAGACCTGGTTCAAGGCTCCAGAGAACACCCCTGCATTACCAGGCTATAATTCATACCACACCTTTTGGCCACCTAACCTGGACCGAAACACTAAAGGTGGAGGCGTGTCCATATTCATTAAGGATATCCACACCTCCAGGCTAGTTGCTCCGCATAATGCATCCGAGATTATCCAAGTGCAACTTACTCTGGGTAAGATCGCAATCCAAATTGTAGCTTTCTACAGATCCCCCACCATGCCCCAGGATTGCCACTCCTCATTTCTTTATACACTGGAAAATATTGGGGTACAACCTAACACCCTAATAGTGTGCAATTTCAAATCTACTTTATTTATACAAAAGCTTAAAACAGCGAATGCATATGCATCGAACTATATGCATCGAACCGAGAAGCCATCAAAACACAATAAAAATGGAACTACACAACAAACATGACATTTAACAGCTGCGGTCCCCACACCCCCACTACTTAAATATACCAACTCTGAGATCACACTACATTGAAGTAAATGGAAATCTCCACCTACGGAGATTTCCGTTTACAGTTTTTGATGGTTCGCACTTTTGATGCATATGGTTTGATGAATATGCATTTGCTGTTTTTAAGCTTTTGCATAAATAAAGTAGACCCAGCAATTTCAACTACCCCACCATTTACTGGAAAAACTACTCGTATCAAATCTTTTGCTCAAAGTTTTCTGGAATTCATAAATTCCAACGCCTTGGATCAACTTATCCACACCCCCACCAGGGACAGCAATATCCTAGACCTGGTCATTACCAACATGGGCAACCAGTGTTCCATACCAGAGGTCAATTCCTTGTTGGTCAGATCCGACCACAAGCTAATCACCCTAGACATCCACATACCGCCACCATCCCCCATTAGGGAAACTACCATAAAAAATTTCTCCAAAGCCAACTTTACGCTTCTTAAGACAGAAGTGGCAAACTTCACGACACCCATACAGACAGACAAATTGGTACAGCTGCTGAATCCTACACAAATTCACTTTATAAGCACTTACACTAGTGTATGGATCATGCAATCCCTAACAGAACCAAAATGCTATCCTCTAAAAAAAGGAAACCAATCTGGTGGTCCCCTGCCATAAACAAACTCTACAACAGAAAAAAGAAACTGTTGCAAAAAAAGAGTAAAATCCCATGATTGGAGGAAGTCCCTGGTCAGATTCAGTAAGAAGATGAGATCCCTCATAAAATCCTCCAAATCTAGTTAGGAAAACAAAATTGCCACTGATTCTAAAGACAACCACAAAGCATTATATAGCTATATCAAGAATCTCAATGGCAACACTCAGATATGCTCTGAGTTGCCGCACAATGGCACATAATATACAGAACCAACTGATATTGCCAACATCCTGGCAGATAGGCTCAGTGCTAACTTTACCCCCTCTCACCCCCTAAAGGGCCCATCTCTATACCGGAAGAATGCAAAGTTCCTGTAATCACAGCTGCACAGGTAAAACTGCAATCTCTAAAGCCAAGAACACAGCATCCATGGGACCTGAGAACATCCTAGGCTGTGTTCTACATGAACTACAGACCGAACTGGCACACCACCTAAGTACCATGTTCAATCATAGCCTTACCTCAGGCTTTGTGCCCACTGAATGGTGCACAGCAACAGCCATATCCCTCCACAAAGGGAGAGCCACCATGGACCCAGGGAACTACTGCCCATTAGCCTGATGAGCCTGGTCTGTCAGGTTATGGAACGTATCATCATGGAACTTATAAACAATGAGATTGGTAATCTCCAAACTCTGGAACCCACACAGTTTGGGTTTGTAAAAGGCAGATCATGTCTCCTAAACCTGATAGCCTTCTTTGAAGTGGTCACCAAAGCCATAGATGAGGGTAAGGTGGTTCACACAGCTTATCTAGATCTCACCAAGGCTTTCAACACCATCCCCCCACTCTGGAATTATAGATAAACTCACTAAACTAGGTATACACAAGATGGGTTGCCAACTGGCTCACTGACAGAACCCACACTGTGAAAGTAGCAGACTCCAAATCTGACTTCAGACCAGTGACAAGTGGAATACCACAGGGTTCAATCCTGGATCCTCTCCTGTTTGGTATCTACTTCTCTGAAGTACAGGTTAACACAGAAGGTCTTTGGCTAATGAAGTTCGCAGATGGCTGCAAACTAGGAGCCATAATCGAAACTTCTAACAATGTGGACATCCTGCAAAAGGGCCTCACTAAGACAGATGCCTGGTGTCAAAGCCATGGCCTCAAGCTCAATGCCAAAAAGTGCATTGTCATCCCTTTTGGTAAAAACTCTGTACCCATGAACTATCACATAAGCAGTAGTCTACTTAACACCGAAAGTGTGATAAGAGATCTTGGGACACAGGTGGACAGTAGTCTCTCCTTTGATAATCACATCACCATAGTAGTCAGGAAATCCTTTTATGTGGCATACCTCATCACAAAAGGTTTCTCATCCAGGAAAAAAGAGGTCATTGTTATCCGATACTCATCACTCATTAGACCCATTATAGAATACAGTGCCTCTTTTGGTATGTACCTCACAAGACATCTACAACAACTGGAAGGGCTGCAGCAATACCACACAAAGAGAATTACCAGTCTCACACAGATGCCCTACGCAGACCGTCTCAAAAAACGCCAGCTTTACACCATCGCGTATCACCTACTCAGAAGTGATCTCTGCCTAAAATACAAATCTATGTCAATCCCAGAGCTGTTGGACATGCTCCACTTAAAGAAATCCCAATACCTCTGAGCTACATGCTCTAGGGACCTAAACCTTGTCACAAAAATAAACAGAACATGCTGGAGGGATAGATTCCTGTCCCAGAGACTTACCATACTCTGGAACAAACTACTTATCTACATCAAACAAAGCTCCTCAGTAGCACTCTTCAAGAAAAATTTTGATGATTGGATGGGAGATAGGAAATTCATCCCGGGGATCACTTCTGGACAGGGGCACAGGAAAATAATTTTCTTGGGTGGTGAAAGCCAGGGTACCTTTTTGGCTAGGCTTATATAGGCCCTAGGGCCAATAGCCTAGTATCTGCCTATGAACCTACAAAGCCATAAATAATGATGGGGGACAAGTACCAAAAATAGGGACAATTTTTAAATATTGCTCTTACAGGCTTAGGAAGTTGATAGAACAATAGGTTTTGCATTAGGATGACTTTTCTGAAGGGTATGAAGTCTGACATGCAGATGTCTTTTATAATTTTCTAACTTCAGCCCTTAATTATTTGCCAATGATTTGCCAGAAAACAGCAATTTTATGAGAAACAACAAAAATGTGAGGCAAAAATCTAGACATTCTGTGAAAATCTGGACATTTGAGAGGTATAACACATTTTCCTTGAGCTGTTCTTCTCTTCCTTTGAACTAATTTCAGCTGCAACAGAATAATAGCAGTTGTTTGCAGGATTACTACTGAAGTCAGGTTTTAAAGCATTACTGTACTACTGTTCATGCTATCCTGAAGTATGTGTGATACTTTGTAGTATGAATAGTTAAGTAATAACTATCTTATGGACACCTGTTACTCTTACCAGAAGATCCCATCAATCTCTTTGTTCTTTACTTTTCTTGTTGGGAATTGTATTACATTTTTTTTCTCAGCTGGAAGTAAAAGAGAGAAGGCTAATCTTGTTTATCTGTATTTGACTGTATTCCACATATACACACATGCCTTATATTCATTTTCTTTTTGTCATATTCAGCCAGATTGTAACTGTTGAATGCATGCATGTGTATTATTAAAATCAGTAGTGAAATATTCCATTGCATTGTATAGGGTACTGAACAAGTATGAATGCAGGTCTGTCTTTAGGAAACCTGAACTGCAGATGCAGAAATGTGATAAATCAAGGAAGTGTGAATATCCTTTTTTGTAGAACTTTGTCTAATGTACAGTAATGAAGGTAAACAGTTTGCTCTCTGAAAGGGTATTTGCTACTCATTATTCACGAAAAGTAACCTCCACTCCCTCTCTCAACAATCAGTTTGACCTGAGCAGTAATGGCAAACCTTTTGGGTTCGGCATTTCAAAAATTCAGAAAATGCCTAACTTGACTCTGCTTGCATGTCACTCCCCCAAACAAAAAAAAAATTAAAATAAATTAAATAAATAAATAAAAATAAATAAAACAGCATGGCTTTCAATGCATCAGGGACAAATCTCAACTGAATCAGGGACAAATCTAGACATAAGAGACATGGACAGTTTTAAACTACTAGTACTATTAATTTGAGACACTGACAGAAAAAAAATGAACGTGAATTAATATATATTTTCTAAAGTAAAATTAGTCTATAAATCTAATTATTGTCATTATTAAGTTTAAAAAGTTGCCAGTTTTATGAGCGATTAAGAGGGACAGTTGAGAGGAATGTAAAACAGCAAACTCCTAGAAATGCAGACTACCTGCCCTTTGCAGACGTGTAACCACAAAGAGAAAACAATGTCAGCACTGCCCTTTGCAGACTCTATTGAGAAACTATACCAAAATATTCTTTGAGGTTAATAACTTCCCTGACTGTGCAGCAGTGTTGTTGAACTGGCTCCTGGCACAAAATAATTCAGTGCACTCTGTGACGACTGGCCCAGCAATCAAGGAGCCTCAATCCTCACCACTAAAAACCAGGGAGGTCATCTCTTAGAAGAGAGGAAAGGATAACTAATACACATAGCAAAATACAATTTCCCTTAAGTGCACACAGAGATCACAGTCAGACTGGGACTGGTCGCTCCCTTGCTCACCAGGTCCCCAATAAGACTCCCCACTGGCACAGCTATAGGGTCCAGATCTCAGCCTAGCTGGGCAAGCTAAAACCTCCAGTACCCTCTCTGTCCAACCAGTGCTTCGTGTCCCTGCCAAGTAACTGACACACCGCACACACACTTCGAGATAAGTGTTTATACAACTTCACAGACACTCCTGGGAAAGGCTGACACAGATTCTCCAGCTGTGCCACTTTACCCAGGCTATATGGTAGTAATTACTGCCACCACCCAGCTAATAATATCAGCTACTAAAAGGCCCTTAAAAGGGTGTCCAATTATTACTGTGCAATATTATTATCCAATGGTAATGTGACTATTCAGTCTAGGCTTATTGGAAGAGCTTAGACAGTATAAGTATTTATAAGTATCTATAAATATATAATGTACTCTAAAGCATAATTTATCTCTACATAAACCAGCCACAGGTAGAAGGTTTTAAAAATATTTAATAATAAATAATTAAAACACAAGACAAAACTACTACACCACAGAGATATCTAAGAGTTCACAGATCTCACAGAAACTTAAAATAATACAGTAGGACAGGTCTGATTTCAAAGAAAAATACCTAATTAATCTTTACTAGCTTTAACTATTCCTACAAGACATCACAGTGCTAAAACTTACATGTGAGCATAAACAGAGTGCTTAGTTAGATATCCAAGATCAAAATGCTCACAGTCTCTTGTGAGAACTAGTATTTAAACATTACTAACAAACATGTCTCTAAGGCCCTCCCAAATTACATCATTTTTGACACTTAGGTTTTCTCAGTATTCATATTGCATCATCTTAACACCTGGTCTGAGTTCTCAGGCCACAAACTGCATTATTTAGCAATCTAACACCTGCTCAGAAACTTACAACAATTAAAGGCATTTCAGATATACATTTGAGAAGGCCAACCCACTTAGTTTACTTAACTTTGAATTATCATCTGCTCCTCCTTTCTCCATTTCCACTTTACAAAAAAAAAATTCTAAGCTTGTTTCCTGCCTTTCCTGTAAGTAGTCTAGTCCAGAAACAGATTTGCTGTATCCAGGACTGTTTGTAAATTTCTGAGCCTCCAAGCCTTTTCTGTGTTGGAGGGCAGCCTTCTAGCTTATTAGTAGGAGTGGTAAGCACTAGGTAGCTTATCTAAAAAAAAAAAAAAAAAAACACTTTATGCATTGCCGCTTAGCTAGTGTTAAACTATTCCTGGTGCCATAAAGTCTGTTCTTTCAATGTTCTCTTAGAACTAGCCAGTTTTTAATTTTAGCGATCAAATCTGTTTCTTTGAGCTCAGCACTTGTTCAGAACTCGTTGTAAGCACTAAATAAGCTAAAAATTACTACAGCACTCAACTTTCCTCACTTGTCTAGAGAAAAACAGTTTTTAGTACTTAATAAATAAGAACCTATCCAAGCATGTCTAAGGGTCATCTCCTGGTGTTTTCTCCTATCTACCCGATAAATCTGGGCATCTTGGGGCAATGCAGCAATTGCCTCATGCACACAGACAAGCCTCTCCTCCTACCACCCAACACTACAACCTGTAACAGATGCACTTATATAACCAAACTGGAAGCAAAGCTCTTTTCACCCAAGACTGGACTAGACAGTCAAGAGGAGAAGGTAAACACTTGCACCACACCACACTTATCACATACACCCTCAAAACCTACACCACCAAAACAACACACGTAGAAACACAAAACACACACCTACATTTGTGGAGAATCTCAATAAAAATCTGCTCAAGCAACAGGCACCTCCAAGCAGAAACGCAAGCAACCTCCACCCCCCCAACACAACCCAAATGACACATAGCCCACAAGCTCAGTGTGCCACTCAACCACAGCCCATAAGGCATAACAATGTACCCAACACTCTAGTCATAGATGACTCTATAGTCAGGCACACTGATGTTCCACTCACCAGAATAAACAAGGAGAAATTTACTGTCAGCTGCCTGTCGGGTGCCAGGATCCACCACATAATGCACGCACTCAGGTCACTCCACAACAAGTACAAATCTGACTCTGTCATTGTCCATGCTGGTGTGAATGACCTGAGATGTACGCCCCTGGACTACATGAAAAGATACATGGAGGAGCTGTCCGATCTTGTAGCCCAGGCAGGTATGACCCCAGCCCTGAGTAGTATCCTGCCCTCTCCCAGAATGATACCACAGTACAAGGACAAAATGATTGACTTCAACAATTGGCTAAGCTTTTGGTGTCATTCTAAGGGGATCCAGTATCTGTCTGCCTGGGATGACATGATCGACAGACCACGATGCTTTACCAGAGATGGCCTGCACATGTTGCCCTTGTGATTCCGGATACTGGCTAAGGGTCTTGCCAGCCCTATAGTGCCTTTTTTAGGCAAGGTTGAAATGACAAACTCACCACCGTAACAGGTACAAGCAAGCAAAATCTGAGGGTAATGCTACTCAATGCTAGAAGTCTTAACCTCAAAATGCACTCACTCGAGGCACTACTTAAAATGGAGAACAACAACATCTGTGCAGTGACAGAGACCTGGTTCAAGGCTCCAGAGAACACCCCTGCATTACCAGGCTATAATTCATACCTTTTATGTGGCATACCTCATCACAAAAGGTTTCTCATCCAGGAAAAAAGAGGTCATTGTTATCCGATACTCATCACTCATTAGACCCATTATAGAATACAGTGCCTCTTTTGGTATGTACCTCACAAGACATCTACAACAACTGGAAGGGCTGCAGCAATACCGCACAAAGAGAATTACCAGTCTCACACAGATGCCCTACGCAGACCGTCTCAAAAAACGCCAGCTTTACACCATCGCATATCACCTACTCAGAAGTGATCTCTGCCTAAAATACAAATCTATGTCAATCCCAGAGCTGTTGGACATGCTCCACTTAAAGAAATCCCAATACCTCTGAGCTACATGCTCTAGGGACCTAAACCTTGTCACAAAAATAAACAGAACATGCTGGAGGGATAGATTCCTGTCCCAGAGACTTACCATACTCTGGAACAAACTACTTATCTACATCAAACAAAGCTCCTCAGTAGCACTCTTCAAGAAAAATTTTGATGATTGGATGGGAGATAGGAAATTCATCCCGGGGATCACTTCTGTGGCTCTGCTTGACAGGGGCACAGGAAAATAATTTTCTTGGGTGGTGAAAGCCAGGGTACCTTTTTGGCTAGGCTTATATAGGCCCTAGGGCCAATAGCCTAGTATCTGCCTATGAACCTACAAAGCCATAAATAATGATGGGGGACAAGTACCAAAAATAGGGACAATTTTTAAATATTGCTCTTACAGGCTTAGGAAGTTGATAGAACAATAGGTTTTGCATTAGGATGACTTTTCTGAAGGGTATGAAGTCTGACATGCAGATGTCTTTTATAATTTTCTAACTTCAGCCCTTAATTATTTGCCAATGATTTGCCAGAAAACAGCAATTTTATGAGAAACAACAAAAATGTGAGGCAAAAATCTAGACATTCTGTGAAAATCTGGACATTTGAGAGGTATAACACATTTTCCTTGATCTGTTCTTCTCTTCCTTTGAACTAATTTCAGCTGCAACAGAATAATAGCAGTTGTTTGCAGGATTACTACTGAAGTCAGGTTTTAAAGCATTACTGTACTACTGTTCATGCTATCCTGAAGTATGTGTGATACTTTGTAGTATGAATAGTTAAGTAATAACTATCTTATGGACACCTGTTACTCTTACCAGAAGATCCCATCAATCTCTTTGTTCTTTACTTTTCTTGTTGGGAATTGTATTACATTTTTTTTCTCAGCTGGAAGTAAAAGAGAGAAGGCTAATCTTGTTTATCTGTATTTAACTGTATTCCACATATACACACATGCCTTATATTAATTTTCTTTTTGTCATATTCAGCCAGATTGTAACTGTTGAATGCATGCATGTGTATTATTAAAATCAGTAGTGAAATATTCCATTGCATTGTATATGGTACTGAACAAGTATGAATGCAGGTCTGTCTTTAGGAAACCTGAACTGCAGATGCAGAAATGTGATAAATCAAGGAAGTGTGAATATCCTTTTTTGTAGAACTTTGTCTAATGTACAGTAATGAAGGTAAACAGTTTGCTCTCTGAAAGGGTATTTGCTACTCATTATTCACGAAAAGTAACCTCCACTCCCCTCTCTCAACAATCAGTTTGACCTGAGCAGTAATGGCAAACCTTTTGGGTTCGGCATTTCAAAAATTCAGAAAATGCCTAACTTGACTCTGCTTGCATGTCACTCCCCCAAACAAAAAAAAAATTAAAATAAATTAAATAAATAAATAAAAATAAATAAAACAGCATGGCTTTCAATGCATCAGGGACAAATCTCAACTGAATCAGGGACAAATCTAGACATAAGAGACATGGACAGTTTTAAACTACTAGTACTATTAATTTGAGACACTGACAGAAAAAAAATGAACGTGAATTAATATATATTTTCTAAAGTAAAATTAGTCTATAAATCTAATTATTGTCATTATTAAGTTTAAAAAGTTGCCAGTTTTATGAGGGATTAAGAGGGACAGTTGAGAGGAATGTAAAACAGCAAACTCCTAGAAATGCAGACTACCTGCCCTTTGCAGACGTGTAACCACAAAGAGAAAACAATGTCAGCACTGCCCTTTGCAGACTCCATTGAGAAACTATACCAAAATATTCTTTGAGGTTAATAACTTCCCTGACTGTGCAGCAGTGTTGTTGAACTGGCTCCTGGCACAAAATAATTCAGTGCACTCTGTGACGACTGGCCCAGCAATCAAGGAGCCTCAATCCTCACCACTAACACCAGGGAGGTCATCTCTTAGAAGAGAGGAAAGGATAACTAATACACACAGCAAAATACAATTTCCCTTAAGTGCACACAGAGATCACAGTCAGACTGGGACTGGTCGCTCCCTTGCTCACCAGGTCCCCAATAAGACTCCCCACTGGCACAGCTATAGGGTCCAGATCTCAGCCTAGCTGGGCAAGCTAAAACCTCCAGTACCCTCTCTGTCCAACCAGTGCTTCGTGTCCCTGCCAAGTAACTGACACACCGCACACACACTTCGAGATAAGTATTTATACAACTTCACAGACACTCCTGGGAAAGGCTGACACAGATTCTCCAGCTGTGCCACTTTACCCAGGCTATATGGTAGTAATTACTGCCACCACCCAGCTAATAATATCAGCTACTAAAAGGCCCTTAAAAGGGTGTCCAATTGTTACTGTGCAATATTATTATCCAATGGTAATGTGACTATTCAGTCTAGGCTTATTGGAAGAGCTTAGACAGTATAAGTATTTATAAGTATCTGTAAATATATAATGTACTCTAAAGCATAATTTATCTCTACATAAACCAGCCACAGGTAGAAGGTTTTAAAAATATTTAATAATAAATAATTAAAACACAAGACAAAACTACTACACCACAGAGATATCTAAGAGTTCACAGATCTCACAGAAACTTAAAATAATACAGTAGGACAGGTCTGATTTCAAAGAAAAATACCTAATTAATCTTTACTAGCTTTAACTATTCCTACAAGACATCACAGTGCTAAAACTTACATGTGAGCATAAACAGAGTGCTTAGTTAGATATCCAAGATCAAAATGCTCACAGTCTCTTGTGAGAACTAGTATTTAAACATTACTAACATGTCTCTAAGGCCCTCCCAAATTACATCATTTTTGACACTTAGGTTTTCTCAGTATTCATATTGCATCATCTTAACACCTGGTCTGAGTTCTCAGGCCACAAACTGCATTATTTAGCAATCTAACACCTGCTCAGAAACTTACAACAATTAAAGGCATTTCAGATATACACGCTAGCAGAAACCAGAACAATAAAGCACCTTCCACATGTAAATTCTGGTCATAAACTTTAGCCTTAAATCAATGGGCATGAAACCTTCATCCAGATGCACTAGAACTGAATTCTAACATGAAAGGGTCACAACATGCTTCACTGGGCCAGTAGAGTGCAATGTTGTCACATATTTTGAAATTCCACATTTCACAATATTCTTTTACACTCAAGAAAACATGCCTGTATTTTACATTTATTTACAAATGCCAGAATTATATATCAAATACTATTTGACTAGGCTGGCAGCCTTCACCCATCTCTCCCCAATCGTCACACACTCCACACAAGCAACAAATGCAAAAGCAGTTTCTTTGGTAACTCGGGTGTTGGTGAATGCTGGTGTGTTACCCAAAATGTTGTGGTGTGTCATAGGTTCACCATCATAGACTAGAGTGTGGTAACTATAATTTAAGACATGTATATGCGGCAAGAAATAGTTATAAACAAGCAAATAAGTTCATCAATTCTTTTTACTTATATTTACTTACCTCTCACAGAACCTGTCTTCTTGTAATAATAAGAAAAGGTCTTACAACTTTTTCAATACAATGCTGCACAATTCTTTACATCTGTAACTGTAAGTTTTATTTCATAACTGTGTTATGTGCAGTCAGCATTACTGATATTTAAACATTGTTAATACATTTACAGAGTTACTTGTACAGATTACTATTTTCATATTCTTTAATGACATTTATATTTATTAATGCAACCTCTTAGCAGGTAATAGGAGTATTTTCTCTCGGTCATGAACTGATGGCTGCCTGATTACATGAAATTGTATTTGTTTTTTAATGCATTTCAGAATTTCACCACAAGTACATATTTGCAGGTTAAGATATCTAACTGTTGCATTGTATACACACACACACACACACACACACACACACACACATATATATATATATATATATATATATATATATATATATATATATATATAAATATATAATATATATACATGCATATGTATCAATATATACAGCTATATATGGGTTAAAAATTGTACTTAACTGTAGAACACTGGCCTTCTTGTTTAAACCTGAGCAGCCCATTCAGCCAGCTGGTTAGCACTATGCTTTTGCAAGCCATCATACGTGTGATGGCACTGCTGACCAGAGCAATAAGTTATTATGTCAGGGTTGACAGGTGGTCTCCCAGCTCCTGCCACATAATGATTTGAAGTACTGGTATGTGTGCATGCCTGGATCTTCTTCAGGTGCGAGTCATGCAGAAGGGAGAGCATGATTAAGGTCTCTTTCTCAGACCAGGCAGGAGCATGGCCTTGTGCCTTTACAGGTGCTGCCAACATTCAAAGTGCCAGAACTAGAATGAGTATAGTTTGGTGAGGGCTGTATTAACCAGGGTTAGAAACACTCCCTGTTGGGTGTAACATCACCTTGACCAAATCCTTTTTTTACTAGCATGGTCATTAGACTAGGTATTGATAACACTGACAGGCTTGGTATAATCAAAAATGCTTTGTCACAACCTGTTTTTCCTTAAAGGGAAACACTTACCAGACCATAGAATTACTAATGGATGATTTCTAACTTAATTTAAATCAGTTAGGTGTTGCCTATAATATTTCTTCATAACATTTATATTTTCCTTATATCTGACTTTAGCAGCACTTGGTTTCATAGACTGGAGTGGGACGTATCACGTTATTATTTTCATTTTTTTATTAATAGGCAGTGGAAAGAGAAATGGCAATACTATTGTGAGGAAATGTTTCTAGGACTTGATGGCCAGGGATTAACCATCACATTCATTATAACCTGACACTCTCATGACTCCAATTAGAAATTTACCAGATTATCTCTAGATTGGTTACTTTTGGCCAAGCAACACCTGTCTGCAAACAGCTTGGCATTGGTGTGGAGTGCTGTGGAGTTTGGAAACATCTGCAATGCACCTTTTCAGACTTGTATCATGTCATGTGCATTGACAGCCAGTGAAAATGCAGAATACTCCAATGTATTTTGTAACACATTTGCATTATACTATGATTTATAGACATATAAATTAGCCTAATTTGCATACTAAATGTGTATATTGGCCTGAATTTATACTGCAAGGTTGAGCTGCATCATATTGATTCATGAATAGTTGAGATAGGTGGCAAATTAGTTAAGAAACCTCAGACATCCAAAAGTAACAAAAAAGTTTATAAAACAAGCAATAGTTATCAACAGACAATTCATGTCATAATGTTTTAAAGTTCAGTTACAATGCATTTTGAACTGTATTGTGCTTTTACATTGAATGAATTTTTAATTAAGTTAGACTGCTGTGAAAAAATAGGAGAGATAGGGTGGGGGAGACAACAAATAGTGAGAATTAGATCAATGGCATGCCACATTACTTATTTCAATTCATAGACTAATATGAGGAATACATAAATACACCTTCACCTCATCCAGATATGATATATGATGAGAAGGCATTAATGTGTCAGAAAATCAATTAATCACAATGGTATGTTGTTGTTCTTTTCAGCTTTTCCCGGTTAGGGGTCGCCACAGCATAACTCCGATCCGTTAATGACTGGCAGTAGATTTTTATGGTGCCGCGTTGCCAGCCCGACGCCCAGCCTTCAGCAAAGGCCGTCCATTCACGCATGTCTTTCGGATGCCACTCGACCATGGGGAGGACAAGCAAACTCCACACAGAAGGCACTCCAGCCGAGAATTGAACAGGAGAACCTCTTGCTGTGAGGCAACAAGATATGTCTAATAGAATTATGTATTTCACTGTGACATATCAGATATCTGCTTTCAAAGATAATACATGTATTTGCCAAAATTTGATTGTTAATGTCATGAAGTATTGCAGTTAAAATCTTCTGATATTCTGAAATAAAAAAATCCAATGTGTATTGAACCCATACAACATTAAGCTGATGTGCTTACTGCCTAATGCAATCACCAAGAGCTATTGGAGCAGATATATAGGCTTGACATAAAAGTTAACGGTATGCCTGATTAAGATGATATATGGTGATGGACTGCAAATACTACTGTGAATGCATTCAGAACAGATGCATACTTATCCCATGCCTTTCTGAGGTGAGTTAGGTTTATAGGCTCATAGATGTTTATTTGGCTGATGACCACAAGGGTATTTTTAAGCCTAGTCATGCATCCCCAATCTCTGACAAATTCTGGTACCCTTGATATGTGTAAGCAGGGGCTTGGAAGATGAAACATTTACAAGCAGGAACCTGGGAGATGAACTATTTACAGGCTACCTGTGTCCATTAGAGATATAGGTGCCAAACCAGGGATGAATTTCCTGTTCCACATCCAATTGTCCAAGTTACACTTGAATTGGGTTAGGGAGGAACTCTGCTTCACATGGGTGGGGGGCCTGTTCCAGAGATAGGATAGGCTCTGGGATACATACCTGTCTCTAGCAGCTCCTATTTATATCATAGGTGAGGTTTAAGTCTTTAAAACAGGTGATTCTGGTGCTGTTTGTTTTGCAAATGTGCAGGAGGTCCATCAGAGTTGTGTCTGACAATGCCCTTCATGCCAGGCATAGAGCTCCACTCAACAGCCTGTAGCAGACAGAATACAGGGATAGGGCCTCGAAGCAGTCTACAAAGGACATGTTACTTATGCCTTGTATTCTTTTAGTGAGGAACCTCTGTGGAGGTCTCTCTTATTGCACCTCACAGTTTTCTTGAATCTCTGCTGCAGCTGTACAGTGGAAAAAGAAAATATATATGTATATATATATATATATATATATATATATATATATATATATATATGAAAGCATAATGAATAACTGCATTGATTGGCTAATTAATACCATACCATAGACAGATAACAGGTTAGTATACTTATACACCTGAGGGGTGTTTGCAGTCTTAAATTCATTTGCCATCAGCTCAGGAAGTCATCCCTCCTGTGCCTTTTCATGTCACTATAATGACATTGCTCCCAGTGTGTGGGATGCCTATTGCATTGGAGACAGACTAGGCCAAGCTATTCCAAGCCTCAGCTTTCTGAGACCTGGTATATTCCCCGTGCCGTATCCTTTGGCTGTAGGGCTTCATGAGGAGTGCCAAAAAAATCATGGACTCCTCAACACCTCACTTTTGTGCTGTAACATCAAACAACATCTCTACCATCACCAGCCATGTCTGCAGCAGTCCATCCAGAAATATGGGTCTGAATTGGTGCCCAGTTCAAAGATTCATAGAAACTTATTGTTATTTAGGGAACACACAAGTGCAGCCTAAATGAAATTACAAATATCAGGTAAAGACAGAAATGCAGGGCAAAAAACATAGATACAGCAGTATCTGAGAATGACATAAGAAAGAAAATAACACACGTGACATACAAGATGTAGTTCACATTATATAAACACACTCAATACCCATTATCCAGTGCTAAATAATAAATAATTACCCACCACTAAACCCCTTCACCATTAAGATAGTGAATAAATTGAGACTAGTGAATAACAGCTGTTTAGTTTCCGTATTGCACTTGTTAACCTCAGATGTGACTCAGTATAGCCACCATATTGCATAATAGTATACTGGTGGTAATTGCTTAGAGCAGCAGGATTAAATGAAAAAAAGAGGCTTCAATGTAGCAGGTATTATGATTGGTGTCTGAGTTAATAAGTCTCAAAGCTATAGAATACAAACTGCTCCTGAGTCTGGTAGTCCTACAGTGGAAGCTGTGGTACCTCCTTCCAGACGCAAGTTATGAGAACCAGTTGTGGGCTAGATGGGCCGAATCAGCTAGTATTTTTATGTTCTCTTTCTTGCTCTTGTAAAGAAAAGCTCCTGAATAGAAGGGAGGTTTGTTTCCAAGATTTTCTCAGCCATCCTCACCACTCTCTGCAATTTCTTCTTCTCAGCAGCTGTGAAGTTGCCGAACCATGCTATGAAGTTGCTAGTGAGGATGCTTTTGATAGCCTCCCTGTAAAAAGTGGTAAGAGCAGACAGTGGGAGTCTGGCCTTTTTGAGCTTTCTCAGGAGGTGAAGCCTCTGTTGAGCCTTCTTGACTATATGGTTGGCATTAACAGTCCAGGTGAAGTCATCTGAAGTGAGAATGCCCAGGAACTTTTTTTTTGACTTTCTGTACTACCTCCCCTTTGATAGTGAGTGGTTGGTGAACTGTTGCCTTTCTCCTGCAGTCCATAATTATTTCTTTGATCTTATTAAGATTCAGGTCCAGACTGTTCCTGTCACACCAGGGAATCAAAGTGTTCACCTCATCCTTGTAGTTATGTTCATCCCCACCACTAATGAGACCCATGGCTGTGGTATCATCAGAGAATTTTATAATATGGTTTGAGTTATGTTTTGCAGTACAGTCATGGGTGAGGATGGTGAAGAGAAAGGGGCTGAGCACACAACCTTGGAGAAGGCCAGTATTCAGGACTATGCGTTGAGAGTTGTTGTTTGCAGTGCAAGTCCATTGGAGTCTACCAATCAGAAAGTCAAGAGTCCAGTTACATAGGTGCCTGTTTATCCTGAGTTTCATGAGCTTATCCACCAGTTGCATTAGTATCAGCGTGTGGAATGCAGAACTGAAGTCTATGTACAGCAGGCTTACGTAGTTGTTCCTCCCTTCTAGGCGTTTTAATGCAAGGTGTAATGCGACTGATATTGCATACACAGTCGATCTATTTGGCTGGTATGCAAACTGGAGTGGATCAAAGGACAGATGATCTGCAGATAGATGTTTCTTCACAATCCTGTCAAAGCACTTTATGACGTTTGAGGTTAAGGTGACCGGTCAGACATCATTGAGGCAGGTAGGGTTGGGTTTCATCCAAAGTGGGATAATATTTGTTTCCTTAAAATGCAAAGTAACTTTCTCCATAGCAAGGGATGAATTGAAGATGTCTTTCAGTACCAGACATAACTGATCAGCACACCCCTTCAGTACCTTGCCAGGTATATTATCTGGTAAAGCAGCCTTCCTAGAATTCATCTTCTTAAGCTGAAGTCTTACCTCCTCTGAGTTTAATGTGAGTACTATTTCCTTTGTCAGTGTTTGTTTTAGAAGGTACGGTGGTGTTTTTTTCTTCAAATCTGCCAAAGAAGGAGTTCAGTTCATTTAGGAATTCCAAACTGTCATCACGTTGGGGTGTTTGGCCTTATAGTCCATGAGCTGCTGTATCCCCTGCCATAGGCTTCTCATGTCCCTCATGCCTTGGTGTTTTGAAAGTGGATCTGAATTTTCCTCCCATACTCCTGCTTTGCCTCTTTGATGCCCTTTTTCAGATTTGACCTGGCCACCTTTAAACATTCTTTGTCATTTGCATCGAAGGCTGTTTCTTTCCCTCAGTAGCTCATAGACATTCCTGGTGAGCCATGGCTTCTGATTAGCTCTTATAGTGATGGCTTTAGTAGAGGTTACATTCTCAGTGCATTTATTTATGCAGCTGAAACCAAGTAAATAATGGTGTTGGATACAGAACGGCTTCTTTATTTACTGTTAAGTGCTTTTCATTTGTCTCAAATAGCAAACTTCATCAGACAACAAACAACAACTAAAACCTTCCTTCTTATATAATTAAAACAGCGTCATTTGCTTTACAAACAGGAAGTGACATATTCAGTGCTTTTTTAAAAACATATGACTCATATAAAAACTTGTTACTAAAATACTGATACAATATCTAATCATCTAAGCCAACATGCTCCATGAATAATTATATTGCAGACAATAAATCAATATATATATATATATATATATATATATATATATATATATATATATATATATATATAAATATTCATAGATTAAATGAAAAACTTACTAAATCCATCATACTAGCAATGCATTTTCCATGAAACCCAATAATTAATAAAATAGTGATTGCTATATACTCTTGAAAAAAACAATATGAATATAAACATGCTAACCAATGCCTAAACTGAAAATGTTATGAATAATGTTCTATTTTATTATTATTATTATTATTATTAATAATAATAATTTCTTACTGATTCACTTTCCTACTTTTTTACTTTTTTTACTTTTTACTTACTACCTAGCCAATGCCTTTAACTTAAGTATACTATTAAAAGTGCAGTATCATTTAACCCTGGCCATACACATGAATGTAGTTGCAGTTGTCAAACCAATTCAGCCTTTTCCATCTGAATAGTCCAAGGTCCGCCCCTGTCCTGTTCTTTAATCTGCTGTATTACACAAAACTTGAACAGATGATCTTTAAATTTATATATATGCTTTGCTAATGCATTTGTTAAAATGCCTTTTCTGATTGCATAAATATGCTCATATATTCTCTCTTTCAAACTTCTAGTTGTTTTTCCTATATAATATGCCAGACGCAATTGGCATATGGCAACAAAAACTACCATTTTTGTATTGCAATTAAATTTTCCAGTAATTCTATATTTTCTATTTTTTATCTCAACCTTGGGATGTAAAGCTGCAGTAGTTACACATTCCACACCTACTCATACCCATGTGCAAGTTATTAGTAGATTTTTTACAATGCTCTTTTAAGTTCTTAAGGGGTTTGCCTCTTCTTGCCACCACTTTTAATCCTTCTCATACCTTTTCTCAGATTTTTACATCATTATTAATGACTGCCCAATTCTTTATCATGATAGCTTTTACTTCATAAAAAATGTGTACTAAATGTTGTTATAAATGCAACTGAGCAGTCATATTGTACTCGTTTAGTCTGTACCTGTTGGTTCTCTCCATGGTAACTCAGAATGGGGTTAAAATGCTCATTCTCCCTTTTTGTCCGCACTTAATTATGTATGTCTTCCAACATACTTGTTGGATACCCTCTCTCAATGAACATCTTTTTAAGCAACCCGCATTCCTTACTAAAATCAACATTGAGAGTTACCATTCTTGTGGCCCAGACAAATTGTCCTTTTACCACTGTCTTTTTATTTCCTATAGGATGTGAAATGGTAAAATGCAAAAAAGAATTCAAATAAGTTGATTGTCTATGAATTTTTGCTTTGAATACTTTTTTCACCTTGTCCTTACTTAAATTCACATCCAAAAATTTGATTTTTTCCTTATTAAGATCATGAGTAAATTGTAAATAATCAGTGGTATTATTAATATAGGACAAAATAATTACCAAGCATCTCTTCTGTCCCTTTCTGTAATATAAAAATATCATCCAGGTATCGCGAATATAGACTGATATGCTCACTATTGTTGCCATTAAGCACAAACGTTTTCTCCCATACTACCATTACTAAATTTGCAAACATGGTGCCACATGGGGAACCCATGGCAACCCCCACTTTTTGGAGGTAGTATTCATCACCAAATTTAATATAATTGTTTTTCAAAACAATATCAAATAAGTCAATATACAGATTAACTTAATTATGTGGTACACCTTGTTAGTAAAGGTATTCCTCTATAGCCTAAATGCCCTCCTGATGGGGGGGGGGGGTGACAGAAAAAAGGTCTTTTATGTCCACAGTTAAAAACAATGTCTCATTGGAATATACAGCATTACTTATTAACTCCAAAAAATGCCATGAGCTTATGAAAATTTGTGCTTGTTTTTATAAAAAAAATCTTTGGCATATAATCCAAGAATATGGTGCAAGCATAAGTGACTGAGTTGCATCCATCAACAATAGGATAAAGGGGAGGATTATAAATGTTCTCATGCATTTTTGGTGCTCCAGAAATGGCAGCAATGGTGGGGGAAATCATATTCAAATAGCTGAATATGTCAATGTCTATCCTACCTTCCAAAAACATATCAATGAGCATAAGATTGATTCTTCTATATGCTATATTAAGTTCATTTTTACTTACTTTTACATAAGTGTCAGTATTAAGTATGGCATTGATTCATGCATTATAATCAAATACATCCATCGCTACAAACCCCCCTCCCTTATCTGGTTTCATTATTCTAAAATTCTGTTTGTTTAGGAATGACACTATCTGGTCTTCTTCCTTAGTTACATTAGTTTTGTTTTCATACTGTATATTCCTTTTAGTCAATACATTTCTAATGTCCAATTCATATATTTATTCATATAGCGCCAAAACCGGATGCAGGGGGGGTGAACGTGCTACTAATCCTTAGCACATCTTGCTGGAAGTTATTACCGTCATTACCAAACAGTATCCTAAAATTAAATTTTTGTAAAAACATTTTTAAATCAATTAAGACATCAGCCATCTTTGTTTTTTTTTGTGTTGGAACAAAGGTTAAACCTTTGCTCAACAAATTAACAAAGATCTCATCAATACTAGTAACAGAAAAATTAGACACCTCGAAGTCTTGGGCCATATTAAATACTATATTAGGCTTCTCATTTAAAATATTGTTGCCTTGTACCTGTACATTTAATCCATCATTATTACAGCAATTAATGTATAAACCATCATCTGCTTTTTCAATGACTGAAAATTCATTATTGCTAATAATATTATGAAAAATATAATATATAATTATTCTCAAAAGGATTGTCTACAGTGGTGACATTATATTCATTATGTTCAATATTTATAGTTACCAATTGTAACCTCTGAACCTGGCTCGCCCCTGGTAACCACCCTTGCCACTTTGATTCCTTCTGGACGGAGTGTAAAAATGTTGGTTGTTAGACCAATTAGAGTTGTTATTATTGTTCCTGTTATGAATCCTTTCTGATATTTTTATAGGAGGATAATTTTGGTCATTAACAATCAAATCAAATTCTCCTCTTGCAAATCAAGTTGTGATTGAGTATTACTTTGAACTGATTGTCCTGCTTACAGTTTCTCATTATTAATGTCGGTGCCAGTTTTCATAGCATAGCCAACCCTTGGTGGTTTAGGATAAGCTTGATCAATATTATATTGCTTTTTATCACAATCTAACTTCTTCAATTTCCTTTGCTTTAATTCAATTGACATTTTTCTATACTTCTGTATATATGCTGATGTTCATATTTATATCCCTCATACTCATTATTTGCTTGCAATTTGACTTCAAGCTTGTTACATTCACTTGATGAATATAACAAGCACCTATTTCCCTCTTCTTATATTTTATGAGCAGTTCTAGAAATTCAAACCCATGTCGGTCAAACATTATTATCAGTTCATTTTGTAAGGCAGAATTGTTTATCAGTCTATCAGGATAGTGCCATACCCATAAGCCTTTTGGCACTACCTTACTTCTTATACAGTCCATAAGATAAACATTCTCCAATTGTAATTTTTTTTTAAGTTTAGAAAGCTTGTTGTCAAACTGATTAAGTAATGTTCTAATAACATCTCCACCTTGTATTATATTGTGCACATTATGGGCTGCCTGTTCTTCACTGATCAACTATTCATTTAATGGTGGTGGTTTCCAAACATCAATAGCATTGCAATTATGTATAGAGTTATGCCTTACATCAGTCACAGTTTCATTTTGTGTGCTAAAAATATTATGCATTTGCCCATCATTATAAGGGATATTTGAAGCCATATCTGGTATGTTGACGGGATTCAAAGCAAGACCACTAATTTCCTGTTGTCTCATCTCACCAGTTACTGCATTTGAAGAGGTTGAAGTTCACTGTCAAGGTGGAATAATCTATGAGGCCAGTGAGACCAGTATTTGCTGTTGGCTCCTATCATGTCCCATAGTATCACATGCCAAATTATCCACTTGTTACTGCCCTTGCAACAATGTAGCTAACTCCTTTTGTTGCTGTAATTGTCTATCCTGACCTTCTGAAACATGTGGCTGTTGATGCCCATGAGAAGCCGCAATGTTCCATTTATTCAACGCTAAACCCTGTCCACTTCTTAAATCATCCACAATAGAAGCGAGACCTTCAACTCTTTGAGTAAGTCCTTGAATTAAGGCTATAAGGTCTCAGACTGAATGTCTTTGCTCTTCTTGGGTGAATAAACTTTGAGAACAGCTGTCAAGCTCCATAAACACTGCTATATAACAAAAACTATGTATTACATATTCAGTGTTTTTTTTAAAAACATATGACATATAAAAACTTTTTACTAAAATACTGATATAATATCTAATCATCTAAGCCAACTTTAATTATTCATGGAGCATGTTGGCTTAGATGATTAGATATTGTATTAGTATTTTAGTAACAAGTTTTTATATGAGTCATATATTTAAAAAAATGCACTAAATATGTCACTTCCTGTTTGTAAAGGAAATGATGTCATTTTATAAGAAGGAAGGTTTTAGTTGTTTGTTGTCTGATGAAGTTTGCTATTTGAGACAAATGAAAAGAGCATAACAGTAAATAAAGAAGCCATTCTATATCCAACACCGTTATTTATTTGGTTTTAGTTATATAGTTTGTGCACTTTTTGGTTCATTTACATTTATTTATTGTTGGCAAGAACTGATTCGGTATAGGTGTCTATGTCTAACTGGAGGTTGTGTATAGCCACTTCTTTGAAGACCTCCCAGCAGGTGGTATTGCAGTCCTGAAGGCAATCTATGGAACCCTCCTGCCAGACTCTGATCTGTTTAGTTGTCATTTTTTCTCTGATCAAAACCATCTTATAGGTAGGCAGAAGCAGGATGGCAGTGTGATCAGAGCTGCCTATGTCTGGTTGCTTCAGAGCTTTAAAGGCTCCTTTAATATTGCTGTAAGATTTAAAGTTTTTTTCCCCTCTGGTGGGGAAATCCACATGCTAATGAAAATGGGGTAGCATGTTCTTAAGTTCATATCTGTTGAAACCACACACTATTACATATGCAAGTTCTGTGTTTCTGCTTTGTAGCTCAGAGATAATATTATGGAGTTTATTTTGACCTTCAGTGGTGTTAGCACTGGGGAGATGTACACTGTTGTGAAATATATCCCAGTGGTTTCTCTTGGTACCTAGAAAGGTCTGCATTTTTCAGATCTCACATGTAAGAACTTGTGCACAAAGAAACACAACCTTGCCAACTGCATTGCCACAACTGGAAACATAGCAATGGCTTGCCAGACACATTAGCACTGATTTCACCAAGAAGCAAAAAAGACATTAAAAATTGCAATAAAATCTGGTCATGTCCAATGCTCAAACTATTTAGGCATGTTCCAATATTAAGCGCTGATATGCTCTATGTTGTTGGTTATAATCATGGTTGTTTGGAGGAAAAATTAAATGATTTGTAACATATTGGCATTCTGGGATTTAAACACTGGTAAGACTGAGTCGTGCCACCTGTAAATCGAACCCAAGAGAAAAAAAGGATACAATGAAAACTTTTCTCATTAGTAGTCGCTGCCACAGGAGAACTTACTGGATACTGGTTAACATGGTTATTAGAGTTATACTAATTTAAGACTGAATGCAGAAATACTTACGAGATGCCTGTATGGCTCTGACTTAAATTAGGCACGGGACTGCATTTCTATGGAAAAGATAGTGTGTATGTTTGCAAATACATCTCAGATGCATGCAGTTGCATGACTTGACAGGGGTGTCAAACTCAATCATATAAGGGGCCGAAATAAAAGCACATAGGCTAAGTCGCAGGCCAAATTTTTTTATAAATTTTTTTATTAAGATATATCTATCTATCTACTAAGACTAGTAGAAGACCATATCTCATGCCATCCTGGTGCATTAAATTCCATCAGCGCCATCACTGTGTGCCTTAGCAAGGTGCATTAATCATGTTCTGAAAATAACAAAATGCACAAAACAAACTGTAGGTATACTATAAGCAAAAAAGTTCAAAAACAGTTTTTTTAATACATTGAAATTTAGATTTTGAAATTGCTCACCTACTTGTTTTTTGGCCAGATGTCTGAGACCGTTTTCCCCTGGTCAGTGAGTCAATGTCTGGTTTTATGTCTTGTGCTGTGGCAACCCGCAAAACAACATGGAGGTTTTCATCAGTGATGCATGATCTGTGCATGTTCTTGTTTAGATTCATTACTGAAAACATCTGCTCACACAGATAGGTGCTCCCAAATATGGGCATAAAATGGGCAGCATGAAGTCTTAGCTGTGGCATCAAGTCAGGGGACAGTAAAAGTCCAATATCTGGATATCCTGGAACTTTGCTCTCAGGCCACTATTGGCTTGAAGCTCTATCAACTCCATCTGAAGGTGATGGGGCGCACTGTTGATGTCGGCTGTGAAAGGATTGGCAAAGATGTCAAAGATACAGTGCTGTGCTCTGAACTCACAGAAGCACCGATCAAACTCATCAATTAACTGGCTCACTTTAGTAGCCAGCCGAGCACAAGGAAAAGCAGTGGATAAGGAGGCCAAGATACTCTGACAAACAGGAAGGTGGGCAAGATTGTCCTGTTCTAGTTGGGACTTCCATAAGAGAAGTTTACACTGGAATGCTGTGATTATATCCGACATCTTTGTGATGACTTGTTTGTATCCCTGCAGCCTCTGATTCAGTTGGGTGAGATGCTCTGTTAAATCACACATCATAGCAAAATCACAAAGCCAGGTTGGATCTGACAGGTCAGGCAAGGGCTTTCCTTTACTTTGCATGAAAAGTGCGATTTGCTCCCTGAGCTCAAAAAATCATTTGAGGACTTTGCTCCTGCTAAGCCACCTTCCTTCTGTGTGGTATGGCATGTCTCCATGCTGTGCACATACCTCCTGTAAAAACAGCTGGAACTGGCAATGATTCAGGCCACGTGCTTGTATAATGTTTACTGTTTTTGTGACTGTGGTTATTATATTATCCATTTCAAGAACCTTACCACACATAGCTTCTTGATGGATAATGCAATGATAGGTAATCAGATGTGTGTGGCAGTCATTATTTAGCATTTTCTCCATCATTAGTCCAACCAAGCCAATTTTTCCTCCACACATTGCAGGTGCACCATCGGTAGTTAGCCCCACCAACTTTTCCCAGGGTAATTTAATATTATCTATAGACTTCTGCACTGCCTCAAAAATTTCCTTCCCTGTTGTCAGCCCTTGCGCTGCAGCTACACCCAAGAGTTCTTCAGTGACAGAGAGGTCTGTCTTCACTGCTCGTATAAAGATGGACAACTGTGCTGTATCAGTATTGTCTGTGCTTTCATCAACAGCTAATGAAAAAGCTAGATAACTGCATGCCTCTTCAGTCAGCTGTGTTGTTAATTTCCTGCAAAATCTCAAACTCGATCTGCAATGGTATTTCTTGACAAACTGATGTTTTGGAAAGTCTGCATCTGGTTGGGGCATACCTGCTCACACACTTTTAGCATGCATTGCTTCAAAAAGGCAACCTCTGAAAAACACCTAGAAGCTCGGGCAATTTCTTCAGCCACAATATAGCTAGATTTCACTGCTGCATCATTTTTTTGCTGTAGCTTTAGTAAACATGTTCTGCTGCAATTGCAGTTTGCCTTTTAATTCTTTGACAATTTTATGTCTTTCATGAAGTGTATATTTAGCATACTTAGCTCCATGTTTGGTTTCAAAATGCCTACGTATATTGTACTCCTTCATCACTGACACCGCTTCATAACACAAAATGCACACCGGTTTGTCTTTGCGAAGTATATATTCACTTTCCCATCTTTCATTAAATTGTCTCCCTTCTGCATCAACTTTTCTTTTGAAAATTTTGATTACCAGATTCACGGATGTTGGCCTTGGGTAGAGATGCTCCGTCAGGGATAACACTCCCCACCACATTAGAATCTAATGTTACCATTTCAGCATCTTCAATCTATCTAAACTAGGTAGGAAGTGCACCACCCTGCATCAACTTTTCCCTCGGACATTTGCTAGATTCATGGATGTTGGCCTTGGGTAGTGGTGCTCCATACAGGCACACAGGGATGGCACTGACACAGCCCACTGATGATCACTCTCCTTGCCACCACATGTTACACATCATTCAGGTGCACAGCGATGACGCTGACACAGCCATCTGATGATCACTCTCCTCGCCACCACATTACGCACCATTCAGGCAAACAGGGATGACGCTGACACAGCATGTCTTATGACAGCACAGTCAGCTAAAGATGTAAGCTTTTTGGCTGCAGGGGAGCTTCCTTTTTATGACTGTGTGTGTGGATACTGTGAAATAAATACATAAAAATAAAAAAAAAAAAAAACAAAAGAATACAACTCCTCTGCCATTCACTTCTTTTCAGCACTTGAGTAATTGCTGTGTGACTCATTCAGGCACACAGGGATGACGCTGACACAGCCGGCTGGCTCTCCTCACCACGGGCCACATAAAATGTCCAGGTGGGCTGAATTTGGCCTGCGGGCCTTGTGTTTGACACATGTGACTTAAGACATGATGAGTTAGGGTACATACATACTTCATAACACATACTGTCATAAACACATAGTTATGATAGGTGAAAGCTCAATAATTAGAACAAAAATATTGTGTACATCATACCTATGTATATGTATTCTACACTAAATGTCATTATTGTCATGTTTAATGTAATTTGTATGCATTATATTGGGCTTCTTGTAATAAGCATAGTTATGATACTCATTTGCATTTACAGTGACAGTCCTTATCAAAATGTTGTGATAAATGGCATTCTAACTCCCCCTGTAAAAGTATCTGTTAACTGTACTGAAATCCTATATCAGCTTTCTTCGTTAAAATCACTGCTTTTGTGTCTTGTGACACAGAGAAAGCTATGTGACAAGTGGAATGTATTCATTCTCCATAGTGTTAATGGCCATGCACAAATGCCAAGCTCATTCACACTACAGAAGGCAGCCTAAATTAAAATTTTAACTTTTTCCCTTAGGGAGCGAACCCTGTTTGCACACTACAAATGCAAAAGACAATAGAAAAAATTCAGTCAATGGGCATTCCTAGCAATAACCAGATCAAAAATACTTTACAGTGACACATTCATCCTTTTCACATATATTTGCAACATCAGAAATGCAATTTATGGTACACATTATCAAAACTGAAGTTAATGCCAAATAATGTAAAACTGAACAGACAACAGCTTACATTCTGTTAGCAATACTGAGAATAGTTGAATTATATACAACATGGTGATCTAACAAAATGTGTGTAAATATGTATTCAGACCATCTGTGTAAAATTATGAGTTAACTGCATTTGAATCATGTATCACTTCTCTTATTTCTCTAAAATCACTTCACTTATACCTTGTACCACAAGGATAGTTAACTGAGATTTGGATTTTTTTCATTAAGTACTATTCAGAGTGTTGACATCTGTGCACTGGTGCCAGGCTTGTTTGCACTAAAGAAGGCAGCCCAATTTTATTTTTTTCCTTATGTCTGCTACCAGTCCAGAGTGTGCAATGCCAAATGGTTTACAAACGATGATGAAAAAAAGGCTACTGAAATACAGGAAACCTTATGAAACAAATAGTTAAAATGTACAGTTCTGATATTTCATAATTTTTCTTGTGTTTCAACATGAACATATGCTCTTTAAACATCATTATGTTCACAGAAGCATGACCATCTCTGGATTAGAATTCCAGGATACTGGAGCATTCACAAGACTCACTTATGATTCTTATCAGTATGTGCTACACCCACATAATTGCACTGTGAAGATAAAAGGGAAGTTACATATATGTGACATAGTATCAATTGACATTACCAGGTGCAACTGAAATGATTTCTGACCTTTCTCATGTGTAATTTGCAGTTAGATGTGTGGATGACTGTGATACTGGCAACATGGAACATAAATCTTTCCTCACACAATATAAAAATAAAGAATTTTAACATGGTGCCCCTTTTCTTCTTTTTATTTTGTGAAAATCATTCCCACAGCTATGTTTCTAACAAGACTGCTATGTGCTTTGCCTTGCAGTAGATATATGTTTCATTGAGCAATCTTGTTCTCTGTAATTGCAGACTCAATTGTAGTCAGAGGCAGACCATGTTGTTATAAACAATTCATATAAATATGAGGAATGCTACTCTCCTAAGTGACTCGATGATGGTAACAAAATGTCTTGTAAGTTCCTTCTCCCAGACAAACTATTTCTAAGTTTACATCAAAGATGATTGGTTGTGAAAAATAGATTGATACTGCAGTCAAACTAGTCATTCATACTTGTAAGTACTTAGCAGCTAACTCTTCTCATTGCTTGTCCTTGCAGTGGTAGGACATGTGCATGCAATTGTGTAGGTACTTACACCATGTTTATATTCCTTGCACTTAGGTGCAGCTTGTGAAATTCATGAATGCTAATGATTTCACATCTCATTTGCATGCTCACAGTACTGAGATGGCTGAATCTGCATTATGTAAAGGTAACCGTATAGGTAAGGAACTTATATTATAGTAGGGGATACAGTTTGGATCCAGAGAGCTTGATACAACTACTTACTACTATTTGCTTTGAAATCTTTTTGCTACTTTCACAACTGACATGCTGCAAAGGTAGGTTGCTGTTATGAACAAGTTAATGTATTTTAACCTTACTTATGTATTACACTTCACAATGCAAGTATTGCTTTACTGTCTGCATTATTCTCAGTAGCTGTTGGCATGGGCCTAAATGCCACAGTTATTTATTGATCATGCAGTATTTTTCTACATTATGATGATAGTTTAATGGAAATCTCAGACTTGAAAGCTCACCATGTTGCTTAGTATTTATAAGACTTTTGCATTAATTAATACCAAGGTTATGAGTTCTTGTATAATTAACAGTGGCAATTTTGTTAAGGCTCTGATGTCTACATGGCTGCCCATCACAGAAGTGGATAACAAACCAAATGCTGTTAACATTTTTCATTGACAGGTGTACATTATTATTTTTAAAAATACTGCAATGCACTACAGAGGGAAAGGAAAGTTTGTCCTGCTATGAATTTATTATAAAGTTTTTTCTTTGTTTTGCATTTGTGGGGAGAGGAAATATGTATTAAATTGTGTGTATTCACATGCAACCTTCCTTTTCATGTATTTTGTGTATGATGGATAGATACATTCAGATACAGTGTTTTGGTTTTAACAATCTTTTTTGTACTTATGAATTTATTTTCTTTCCTATTATGTTTCCTCTCATACTTATACTATGGCATCTAAGACATCTGCACCCCATAAACTGCCATACACTTACACAGAGAATGATGGAATGTAAATGTAGAGTAAGAACCTATACAATTGTGTGCACATGCCCTACCTCTGCAAAGATGAGCACTGAGAAGTGTTACCTACTAAGTGTTTGCAAGTGTGATTGATTAGCCTGACTGCAATATCAATCAGGGTGTGTCAGGGAGAAAGGACTTTTACAAGACATTGTGTGACTACCATTGACTGACTTAGGAGAGCAACATTCCTAACATTTATATGAACTGTTTCTGGCAGTGGTTTCTGCCTCAGAATACAATTGTGTCTGCAAACTTAAGGAAGTAGATTGCCCATTGAAACATGTATATCAACTGCAAGGCAAAGCACATCACAGTCTTGTTAGAGAAACACAGATATAGGAATTGTGTGCACAAAATAAAGGGATGCAGAGATGTTCAATGTTCTTAGTTTTTTATACTGTGTGAGAAAAGACATCATCCCCATTGCCAGTATCACAGTCTTCCACACATCTAACTACAAGCTACACAGGATAAAGGCCAGGAATTGTAGGTGTTGCACCTGTAATGTCAACTGATACTATACCAAATATTGAGTGTAGCAAAGCTATTTTTTATCTTCACAGCATACTGTGCATGGCACATAATGATAAGCATCTGAACTGTGTCTTGTGAATGCTCTGGTGTCCTAAGGTTCTATTCTACAGATGGAGTTGTTTTTGTGAGCATAATGATGTTTAATAAGAATACGTTTATGCTTAAACACAACTAAGTGGAGGAAATAACAAAACTATAGATTTTAACTACTTGTTTTATAATGTTTCCTCTATTTCATTACCTTTCCTTTTTCTTTTTTTTTACTGTCATCATTGACACAGTTTGGCATTGCACACTCTAGACTACCTTTGCTATCTATCATTGACCTACAGTTGACTTCCTAAGGAAACAAGTGAACATTTTAATTTAGCCTGCCTTCTGTTTCACAAACTAGCCTGGCCCAGCTGGCAGCTGGAAGCCCACTGGATAATACTTAGCATAGAAAATGTACCTGTCAGGTAACTTTCACTGTGTCTCAAGGTGTAAGCACAATGAGCTTAGAGAAAAAGGACTGCTCATGCAGGGTAAAAATCCATTTAACTGTTACATTGACAGAGTGAGGTCTGAATACATATTTACACACATTTTGTGATATCATTGCTTAGTTTAAAAGTCAACTGTTCTCAGTAGTATTGCTAACAACATGTGAACTGTTATCTTTCTACTTTTACATTATTTACATTAATTACATTTCTGATAAATTATGCCAGAAATTAATTTGGTGATGTTTCAAGAAGATGTGAGAAGGATAAAATTGTCACTGCAAAGCACTTTTTGCTCTGGTTATTGCTAAATATGCAGTATGCTTAAGTTAAGTTTTCCTTTTAGCTTTTTGTGTCTTTTATTTTTTTCTGATGACTTTTGCATTTGCACTCCACTTGTCAGTGCTCAAACACAGTTCACTGCCTTAGGAAAAAAGTGAAAAATATAATTCACCTACCTAATGCAGTGAAAACTATCCTGGCAGTGGTGCATGGCCATCAGCATTCTGGATAGCACTGTGGATAATACTCAGTGAGTAAATTCAACATATCAGGTAACTTTCCCTCTGGCCCAAGTTGCAAGTTTAAAAAGAAGACAGCAGATGCAGTGTTTGAATCCAATTAACAGATACTTTTACAGAAGGGGGTTGGAATGCCACATAACAACATTTTGATTAGCAATTTTACAGTAAATGACAACAAGTACATCAGATTAATTACATGTGTGTGTTCAATACCCCAAAACAGATTTTCAAATATTTTTTACAGGCTATTGTTTTTAAGATATTTTAACTTCAATACTGCATGGCATTACCAATTCAACATTTTCAAATGCAGTTATTACCTAAGAAAGCAAATATCTGGTATGGTATAGGGAAATATGATTCTATTAGTCATATCATACCACTGTAATTGACTGATTTCATGACACATTCATGTCTTCCTATCATATCTGGATGTGGCCAAGATGCACTTATGTATTTCTTATATTGTTTTATGCATTGAAATAATTAATGAATAATGCATGCCATTGATTTAATTCTCTCTTTTCTGTCTCCTCCACTTTTTATCTCTCTTTTTTACTGTTTTTATAATACATTACTTATGAAAACAAAATGACCATCAGCACAGGGAGGTAGACAGACCACTGGGGTTTGGCCTGCCATACCTCCACAGGTGGCTGTTGTGACACCACCACAGGCAGCACAGATACCCAGCACATCTGGATCACAACCTGTCAGCATTGTCTCCATGCCTCCTGCCCGACCTGATCCACCTGTGTCGGGTGGTTCTGCTCCAGCTCCTTGTGTGGAGGTATACTGGTGCCCTCTGGAGCAGTGTAGTGGAGGTGTTGATTTTGTTACCCGAGAGGTGATAGAACTGGTACTTGGCATCATGGAGAGGGGCCCAAATCAGTTGGGTTGAAAAGGTCCTTTGTCAAATTGCAAATTGCTTATCATACCAATGGGGAATGGACAGTTCAGTTCAGTCCTCTGGCAGGCCTTTTAAATATCCAGAGGGACCAATTGATTCACTTGTGTGATCTGTAGGTAAATATCTTAAGATTGCAGGAAGTTTGGGCCCCCCAATACAAGGGGGTTTCATATCAGCCAGTTACAGCTAAGGCTCTAGAGGCCTTAGAGAAGCAATATCTGGGGCATCTCTTTATTCAGAGGAGATGTTAAACTGAGGACCTATGTGCCAGAGTTGGAGGTGGCACATGTGGATGTAAAAAGTCCTATGATATTTATCATTAATAGCAGATGTATTTGTAAACATTCATACATTTCATATTAGTTGGATATTTACATATTCACATATTTACATTACTTACATTAATAACATCACTCAAAACATCATAAACTTCATTTTATGTAGTCCCCCACCATTTTACTCACAAGCAAAACCATATTTCTCCAATATATTTGTCAATGTCCATTTACATTGTAATTGATGTCATTAAGTCTCTTGTTCCATATTGCCCATGTTACATAAAGTATAACTAATTTACTTTGCCTTTTCTTGAGATCTTGTTCCATAGTAATAGTATTCTATCATGTCCATATTTAACATTTCAAATTTCAAGTAATTTTAACCAAATCATCTTTACATACTTCTTTCCACAGCTCTTGAATTATTTCACATTTTAAAAATACATGTTCTGTAATTTCAAACTCTTTACACTTATTACATAGTCTATCCTGTTTATTTTTGCATGCCATATTTGCTTTTGCTGGTAATTTACATATGGACAACCTCCACAAAAAATCATTACATTCTTTAATTTTTTTATAATTTCTATATCTCATCATTATTGCTTTTTTCTTACTTAACCCAGCCACTGGGGATACCAAGTCAGTGCATTTCTTTGTGCCGGTCCCAAGCCCGGATAAATAGGGAGGGTTGTGTCAGGAAGGGCATCCGGCGTAAAACTTCGCCAAACGTTTTCATGTAGTCACCAGTTAGTATTTACATACCAGATCAGTCGAGGCCTGGGTTAGCAACGACAGCCATCAGCACTGTTAGCCAACAGGGTGCTGGCAGAAATTGGGCTACTGTTGGCCAAAGGAGGAGAAGAGGCAGAAGGCATGGCTGAAGGCAGGAAGAGAGGAGAAAGTCTAGGACTGTGGTAGTGAGGGTCGGAACTTTGAATGTTGGTAGTATGACTGGTATAGGGAGAGAGCTAGCTGATATGATGGACAGAAGGAAGGTTGGTATACTGTGTGTGCAAGAGACCAGATGGAAGGGGAGTAAGGCTAGGTGTATCGGCGGTGGGTTCAAATTGTTTTATCATGGTGTGGATGGGAGGAGAAATGGCATAGGAGTTATTCTGAAGGAACAGTATGCGAAAAGTGTTTTGGAGGTGAAAAAAGTGCCGGATAGAGTGATGTTTATGAAGATGGAAATTAATGGTGTAATGATGAATGTTGTTAGTGCATATGCCCCACAAGTTGGGTGTGCAATGGATGAGAAAGAAAAATTTTGGAGTGAATTGGATGAAGTGGTGATGACTGTACCCAAGGGTGAGAGACCGGTGATTGGAGCAGATTTCAATGGGCATGTTGATAAAGGGAACAGAGGGGATGAGGAAGTGATGGGTAGGTATGGTGTTAAACAAAGGAATACAGAAGGTCAGATGGTAGTGGATTTTGTGAAAAGGATGGACATGGCTGTGGTGAATATGTATTTTAACAAGAGGGAGGAGCATAGGGTGACATACAAGAATAGAGGAAGATGCACACAGGTGGATTATATCTTATGTAGGAGGGTCAGTTTGTAGGAGATTGGAGACTATAAAGTGGTGACTGGAGAAAGTGTAGTTAGGCAGCATAGGATGATGGTTTGTAGGATGACGTTGGTGATCAAGAAGAGGAGGAGGAGTGTGAGGGCAGCACCAAGGATCAAACGGTGGAAATTGAAAAAGGGTAATTGTGAGGTGGAGTTCAGGGATGAGTTAAGGCAGGCACTGGGTGGCAGTGAAGAGTTACCAAATAGCTGGGTAACTACAGCAAAGCTAGTAAGGGAGATGGCCAGAAAGGTGCTTGGTATCACATCTGGACAGACGAAGGACGACAAGGAGACATGGTGGTGGAATGAGGAAGTACAGGAGAGTATACAGAGAAAGAAGTTGGCAAAGAAGAAGTGGGATTGTCAGAGAGATTAAGAAAGTAGACAGGAGTATAAGGAGATGAGGTGCATGGCAAAGAGAGAGGTAGTGAAGGCTAAGGATAAGGCATATGAAGAGTTGTATGAAAGGATGGACACTAAGGAGGGAGAAAAGGACCTGTCAAACTACCCTTGTACATATCCTGTACCACTCTTACATACTTTTCTGACACTCCTGACTTCCTCATACAATACCACAATTCCTGTCTAGGCACCCTGTCATATGCTTTCTCTAAGTCTACAAACACATAATGCAATTCCTTCTGACATTTTCTGTACTTCTCCATCAACACTCTCAGAGCAAAGATCGCATCTGTAGTGCTCTTTCTCGGCATGAAACCATACTGCTGATCACTAATCATCACGTCCCTTCTTAACCTAGCTTCCACTACTCTTTTCCATAACTACATGCTGTGACTGATCAGTTTAATCCCTCTGTAGTTACTACAGCTCTGCACATCACCCTTATTCTTAAAAATCGGTACCAAAGGTGGTGGTGTTTCCATATTCATGAAGGATGCGCATACCTCCAGACTGGTAGCCCAACATAATGCATCTGAGGTACTTCAGGTGCAGCTAACATTGGGTAATACAACGATTTAGGCCGTAGTCTGCTATAGGTCCCAGACTATGTCCCAAGACTCACACTCCACCTTCCTATGCACCCTGGAGAATATTAGGGTCCAACCTAACACTCTCATACTGGGCGACTTTAACTACCCCTCCATTAACTGGAAAAACTACTCATGTACCAATACGCTTGCTCAATGCTTTCTGGAATTAATTAATTCCAATGCCCTGGACGAGCTCATTCTTACCTCCACTAGAGGTAGCAACATCCTTGACCTGGTCATTACTTACATGGGCGACCATTGCTATACATCAATAGTAGTCAACTCCTCCATGGTAAGATCCAACCACAAACTAATCACCTTGGAAATCCACATCCCTCCCACCCCCCCCCCCCCACAAAGGTAACCACCATGAAAAACTTCTCCAAAGCTAACTTTGGGCTCCTAAAAACTGAGGTGGCTAACTTCACGGCACCCATACAAATGGAGAGTAGTTGCATGACCACCAAATCATACACCAATGTACTGTATGAACACTTACACAAATGCATGGATCTCGTCATACCCAATAGAACCAAGATCCTCTCCTCAAAAAAAGGAAGCCAATCTGGTGGTCCCCTGCCATAAACAAACTCTACAACAGGAGGAAACTGATGCAGAATAAGGTGAAGTCCCAAGACTGGAAAAACTCCCTTATCAGCCTCAACAAAAGGTTGAGATACTTCATCAAATCCTCTAAAGCTAGCTATGAAAACAGAATTGCAGCAGATAGTAAAGACAACCACAAGGCCTTCTATAGTAATGTAAAGAATCTCTACGACAATACCCAGATTTGCTCTGAGCTACTGCACAATGGTACCTCCTATACTGAGCAAACAGATATTGCCAATATACTGGCCGACAGATTCAGTGCCAACTTTATCCCTCTCTTCCCCTCAAAGGGCTAATCACAATAACAGCAGATTACCAGGCACCCAGTATTACTGCTGCACGGGTTAAAACAGCACTGTCCAAGGCCAATAATACAGCTTCTATGGGACCTGACAATATCCTCGGCTGTGTTCTACATGAACTACAGAGTGAACTGGTACCTTACCTATGTGCCCTGTTTAATCACAGTCTCACCTCAGACTTTGTCCCTACTGAATGGCACACTGCTACAGTCTTCCCTCTCCACAAAGGAGAGTGACTACAGACCCATTAGCCTGATGAGTCTGATATGCAAAACTATGGAACACATCATTATGGACCTAATAAACAAGGTTATAGGGAATCTCCAAACCCTGGATCTTACACAGTTTGGATTTGTGATGAGTAGATCATGCCTGCTCAACTTGGTCGACTTCTTTGAGTCAGTCACCAGAGCTGTGGATGAAGGCAAGGTGGTTCATACAGCCTATCTTTATCTGGGCAAGGCCTTTGATACCATTCCCCACTCAGGAATCATAGAAAAACTCACTAAGCTAGGCATCGGCCCCTATATCACTAGGTGGGTTGCAAACTGGCTCACAGATAGAACCCACAGTGTGACACTGATGAAGGGTTTGGTGTTTATGCTGAAACCAGTTTGTCTTGCTATTTTATGAATTAAACACTGGTTTAACCAACTCTCCAAGTGTTGGCTGTGTTCTTTGAAGGGTTTTGCATACAGGAAGAAATAGGTCATTGTCTCCCTCTACTCCTCCCTCATTAGGCCAATCATCGAGTACAATGCCCCATTTGGCATGTACCTCACTAGAGACCTGCAACAACTGGAGAGGCTGCAAAAGTACCTCACAAAGATGATCCTAGGCCTTAAACACTTGTCCTATATGGACAGACTCAAAAAACTCCAACTGTTCTCAGTCTTATATTGCCTACTTAGAGACGATCTCTGCTTGACTTACAAAGCCATGTCTGACCCAGCTCTGTTAGAAACGCTACATCTAAAGAAAGCCCAATTTCCCCGCACCACACACTCCAGAGACCTCAGCCTCATTACCACAATCAACAGAACATGCTGGAGGGACAGGTTCATAACCTAGAGACCGCCCATGCCATGGAATAGACTTTCCATATATGTCAAGCAGAGCACCTCACTGGCCCTGTTCAAGAGAAATCTTGATGAGTGGATGAGAAATAGAAAATTCACCCCAGGATCACTGCAGTGGCTCTACTTGTTAGAGGCACTAAGAACTAAGGTTGTGTGGCACAATACCAGGATAATTCTATGGGGCTAGGCTTGTAAAGGCTCCAGGGAAATTAGTCTAGTGCACATCATTCCTTTCAGCAATTATTTTGGAAGAATGATTAAAAAAGCCAGGAGATACAAAAAAAGAAAGGTAGAAGGTGGATGTAGATATTGGTGGGTAGATGTGTTTAGCCTGGGTTAGTACATTAGCATAATCTTTGTTTAGAGAAATATTCTTTTAGGGTCTGTTTAAATGCTAATGTGTTATTGATGGTGAGAATATGTTGTGGAAGAGAGTTGCATTGCTTGGCTACTGCATGGGAGAAAATGGAGGTGCAGTAAGTGTTTTGGGCTTTACTAACTTTTAACAATATTTTGTCAGCAGATCTAGGGATATTAGGTTACTGTAGGGTTGGACTAGATCTGATAGAGCTGGGCAGTCTTTAGGTTTGTATATGACTGTGTGGGCAGTTAGTAGCTGAGTCAGGGTAAGCAGATGAAGGAGCTCTAGCCAATTTAGCTGTATTAGTGCAGTACATTGGTGAGATCTTGAGTTGATTTGTGGTAAATGTAGCAATTTTGTTACAGCAAGATTCGAGGATATTTGGGTCAGATCTGCGAAGGTTGTTAAATATTTGAGAACAATATAGAAAGGAAGATAATAGATGGGTTCGAGCTGTTGCAATTCTGGCTTGGTCAGTGAGAAATGTTTTTGCTCTGTATAGTGAACCCAGTTTGGCGTGCACCTTTTTAATGGTTAGAGCAAGGTGTTTATCAAACCTGAGTTTGCTATTAATTGTAACACCAAGAAGTTTTATATGTTCTACTGGCTCTATTATAGTGCCATTAGAAGAGGAAATATAGATAGGAGGTAGATGCTTAGATGTTGGGTTTTGGTGGAAGACCATAAGCTTGTTTTTTTTTTGGGTAAAGTATAAGTTGATTGAGAGTTAGATAATGTGCTATACTGTAGAAGGCTGCTTGAGTTTTTTCTTGGAGTTCTTTGATAGTGAAGGCAGAGCAGATCAGGGAAGCATCATCAGCATATTGTATAGCTGAGGCTGGGTTAACTGCAGTATGAAGGTCATTAGTAAAGATAGTGAATAGGAGTGGACCGAGGATTGAGCCTTGTGGGACTCCTATGCTTACAGGGAGTTGAGTGGAGAGTTTATTTTCCCATAGGGTGGCTTGTTTTCTGTCGGTCAGGTAGCTATGAAACCATTTTAGAGTTTCAGAGCTGGAGTGGTAGATGGCTAATTTGTTTAGCAGTATTTGATGTGATACAGTGTCAAATGCTTTTGACATGTATAGGAAAGTAGCAGATACTAGTTCTTTTTTTGTTTTTAAGCTGGAATACAGTGTCAATAAAGCTGGTGAGTGTGTACTGCTACTATGCTTGGACCGGAAGCTGTGTTGTGTTTTGGATAGTAGATTATTGGTCCAGAAATGATGTAATATTTGATTATGTATCCATTTTTCTAAGATTTTGGCAAGTGGGGACAGTATGGCTATTGGTCTATAGTTGGATATATCAGCTGAGTGGCCACCTTTATGTAAGGTTATTATGTGAAATATTTTCCAGAGGGATGATACATACTGTTCAGAGACAGAGTGGTTGATTAAAATAGATATAAGGTAAGCTATGGTGGAGGCAGCTAGTTGAAGAAAATTGCCAGGTAGCTGGTCAGTGGCTAGTGTGTAAGGTTTTAATTTGTTAATAAGAGTTTTAATATAAATGGTTTGAATTGGTTTGAGTTGGAGAAGGGTAATGTTTTTGTCAGGAGTTTGAGGTATGGTAGGAGGTGAAATAGGGGTGTTGCTGAGTAGGGAGGTTATTGAATTAATAAAGTGGGAGTTAAACTGAAAGGCTATGGACTTGTTTTGGTTGGTCATTGCTGGGGCTGAGGTAGTGGGTTTTCCTGGGCTGAGAAGTAACTTTGTTGCCAGAATATTTTGGGATTGTTCTGGTATTTTATTTGATTTGGTTGGAAGTGGGTTTTTATTTTCTTGTTTAATTAGTTTTTTAGTTTGATTTAGTTTGATTTGATATTCTATCCTTTTCTACTAAACCATTAAAAAATGATTTACTTAATACTCTGTATTCCCTTTTATCTCTTTTCTTCTTCTTTTCTACATATTCTAAAAATACCTTTTTACATAATTTTTAAATTGTAGCCACCAAACAGTCCTATTTTCATAAAAAAAGGTCTCATACTAATATGTTGTTTCCATAATTCTATAAGCTATTTCCTCTGTCTTATATCTAATTATTTTACATTAATTATTTATAGGTTCATAGGTAGGTACTAGGCTATTGGCCCTAGGGCCTATATAAATCTAGTTAAAAAGAACCCTGGCTTTCGCCACCCAAGAAAATTATTTTCCTGTGCTCCTGTCAAGCAGAGCCACAGAAGTGATCCCCAGGGTGAATTTCCTATTTCCCATCCAATCATTGGGATTTTTTTCTTTTTACTATTTTAATATAGTCCTCATTTTCATGAATTTCTATCCAAACAACCACATGATTAGAAAATCCAGTATAATTTATTCCTTTTTGAGTACATTTTTAACTTTTTGATATTAAGAAGCAGTCAGTTTTTGTCTTGATTTTATTCCTTTTATAGGTCCAGTGTTTATTATCCCATGTTTTTAATTGCCCACTCCTCATAATTCTGTAACTATTTTAACATCACAGTCCTTCTGTTTATTCCTTAAGTTACAATTAAAGTCACCTGCTATTATTATACCCATATTCACTTAAACATAATTAAGTATACTTTTAAACATTGTTTCTCTCACTTTTTTGTTACATATGCATATAAGGTTATAACCCTATATACATGCTTTTCCATCTCAAATCGATTATAGTTATTCTCCCTAGTTCTATTATTGTTATATCTAATATCTGTATATTTTCTTTACACAATATACATATACCTGAACATATTTCTTACCTATCTGGCATCATTAACCTCCGGAAAGCAAGAATTAAGAAGTGTGTCCAGGTAGTTTCTAGCTCTAAGTAATTCCTTCAAGTAGTTGCATTTTCTTAATTCTTGCTTTCAGGAGGTTAGTGATGCCAGACACACAAAACATACTCCCATCCAAAGAAAGGGTTTTATTCCTTGGTCCTGTGCCAATTCTTTACCTATGTTCCAAATAACGGTACCATTCAAAACCTTTCTGTTTGCACCCTTTCCTCTTTCATTAGCAATCCATTGTCTTCTAACACTATTATTTGAGCATCTACAGCCACACACCAATATATAACAGTTTTTTGACTTAGTTGTAAAAAAAACCCCGACATGGTGTATCTCGTCCTCTAATGACATTAATATAGAAAGTATTTTAGATTCTACAAAAGTAGTGTATCCTGTAGGAGTGAAGTGGAATGCGTGAGGAGGGGGACAGTGAGGAAAAACACTGCTGTAGTCAGTTGGTCTGCACTAGTCAGCCCAGTGGTAGCAGGAGCAGCCTTAGGTCAACTGGTGCCCTAGGCAAAAGGTCTCCACGGAACCCCCCCATCACCACCTGGTCTACCTACACCAAATAAGTACTAGAAAAGTGCCCCTACTAGAGCAGCGCTCTAGGTGGCTGCCTAGTTGGCCTATGCCTAAGGCCAGCTATGAGTGGTAGGTAGTATTAGTTTGTATAGGATTTTCTGTTTGTCTTTCGGTGCATCTATATCTATAGTAAGGATCTAAAAAGTGTCGGCTTGTAAAACGTACGATACTGTTATAGGGCATCTTTGTATATTACTGCATCGTGGCAAGTATCTCACTAGATTATGTGACATTTGAAGACTGTTGAGTACCGGTTTAACCTTGACCCAGTGGTGGGTGATGCTTGGCGTGCATGGACACCTGTTAAAAGGAGAAGGGTATGAATCTTCTGCTGTTGCATTGGCTGATGGAATTTGCCAACATCATATGAGAGATAGGAGACACATTAACAAGCGTAAGCTCAAAGTGCCCGTTGATTTTTCTAGCGATGAAGTTCGGTTTGATGAGACAGATGCTGCACTGGAGATTCAGTCGTGCTCAGATGTGGTAATCCTGAAGACGTTTGCTGCTACAATGCCTAAACAGCTGCTGCTGTCTTCTTTGCTGGAACATCTCTGATCTCTTTATGAGAAAAATCCTCAACAATCAAAATATTTTTTTTCAAATTACTGTGGCAAAAGCTTGCAGATATGAAACTGATCACACCCGTTGCTGCTTGAGATGAATTCAGCACAGTGAGACTACAACGCACTGTGACTTTTGCTGAGCTTCTGCAGGCAGCTAGAAAGACTTTACACCCTAAGGAACTTCCTTTTGATCCTAGAAAGCGTGACCATTATACAGACAGAACCAGTGATTGTCTTCTTCTATTTCAAATCTTGTGATATTTAAGTGAATTTGAAGAGATTAAGAGACTTGGAAAAGGAGGGTTAGAAACAAGCTGGATGGTCAGTTCAATGCCGTTAAGAGGATTTTTCAAGATTTTAATCAAGAAAGCATCTACAGATTCCATTAATTTTGTTCAAGAAGCAAAAGTGTTAGCTGGTCTTCAGCATCCTAATATAGTTGGCTATCATACAGCCTGGTTGGAACATGTCCAGAACATCTCACAAACAAGTTGTGAAGAGTGGGTAAAGAAATGTGAAGGCTGCCAGCCTAGCCAGGTAGAATTTTATAGATAATTCTATTATTTGTAAATATGAATGTAAACTACAGGCTTGTTGTCTTAAATGTAAAGAAATACTGTTATATGGTGAACTGGAAATAAATGTGACAACAGTGCACTCTACTGACCAAAGTAAAGCATGTGGTTACCCTTTGATGTAGACAGTGGTGCCAAAGAGTCTAGATAAAGGAATTGTGTCTATTGTTTTAACAAAGAGTTCAATTTCTAGATTTAAACATGCAAAAATGCAAACTGGCAGTGGGGATATAATACCCTCGGAGAATGGACAGCTCAATCTTTTTGCAGAGGACTTAAAAATCCATCTGGAGCTAAAGCGACTTGAGTTGGAGGCCAGGCTTTGGAGATAGAAGCCAAGGAAAAGGAGAGGCAGAGGAAGCATGAGAGAAAAATGCTGATTCTTCGCCAGAGTCATGGAGTTAATGGGGAAGGAAATAACTGGACCCCAGAAGCACAAAAGGTCAGTAAATTTCTTCCGCAGTTTAATGAGGGTGATAATTTTGATAGTTTCATTCATATGTTTGAGAGTGTATGCAAACAGTATAGCGTTGACCAAAGGCTCTGGGTACGGTTCCTGACCCACTTACTCCATGGTAAAGCTGTAACTTTATTGTCTAAAATGTCTGATGTTGCATGTTTTGATTATATTGCTGTAAAAAATTGTCTATTAGAGTTTTTTAAGGTAACACCTGAAATGTATAGGAAAAGGTTTTGTGAGCATAGATGCAAGGCAGATGAAAGTGTGTGTAAATATATTGCTGAACTGAGCAGTTATTTCAATAGGTGGGTGGGTGTATGTCAGGTCACCACTTTTGAAGGGCTGGCAGACCTTTTGGTGAGGGAACAAGCCCTTAGCACTTTGCCTGAGGACATGATGAACTGGTTAGCTGATAGACAATGTGCTACTTCAGATGAGTTGGGGAAGAAGGGAGACCTATACCTGGCAAGCCGGGCAGCCCTGCACAGGAAGGGGACCCCCAATACTGCTCATGGGTCTAAAGGAACCCATGGTGGACAGCACAGACTGACCCAACAGAATCTCTCAGTAGCAGGGGAAGCCACTAGTCCAGGTACATGTCCAGAAGCTAGGGTTAAATGTTTTGACATTCCATGGAGGCAGGGTGGGGAACAAAAGTTGAGAGAGCCAGTAAGTGGGAAAGACAAAATGCCAGTAGTAGGCTGTCTTGAGACAACAGGGGTACTAAACTACCATCCTGCATATGTCCCGAGAGGGAAGGATTTGGATGAGACAGTGCCATGTGCTTACTCAGTTACACGCAGTCTCACTAAGAGACAAGCATGTGGGTCTGGTAGCCTGGGGGAGACCCAGACAGACTGCATGCATGCAACCAGGACTGGTGAGGTGGTTACTTTCGGGAGGGAGCTATTCTGTGAAAGGTGAAACTGAAGGTAAGCCACAGCTGCTTGTGGGTACTGATGTTCTCTTGGACAGAGGGACTGCAAAGGTAGAGGTGAGTAGTAGTACCCAGGCTGACAGTGAGGCACCACTGTCAGAGGATGCCAGACTTCCTGTGGAAGGGGAGCTGGAAAGGGTTACAAGGAGAGAGTTGAGACAGGCTCAGCTCTCAGACCCTAAATGGCAAGGCCTGAGGCAGGTAGCTAGGGAGACACCTGATTCTCAAGGAAAGGGGGAATCTGTATACTGAGACAAAGGGTTACTATACAGAGAGTGGACCCCTGAGGGAGGGCCAGAAGGTGAGAGAGTACAAAAGTTGGTAGTGCCTAGAGCCTACCATCTGGCACTTCTAACCATAGCCCGTGATATTCCCTTTGCAGGTCACATGGGCATAAAATGTACAAAGAGGCGCATTATGCAGAACTTCTATTGGCCTGGAATTTCCAGAGATGTAACAGGGTACTGCAGGACTTGTGAGCAGTGCCAAAAGATTGGCAAGGCAGGAAATAAGGTGAGAGCTCCTTTGATGCATTTGCCTGTGATTGAGGAGCCATTTCAGAGGGTAGCTATGGATATTGTAGGTCCTCTGAGTACCCCAAGTTCCACAGGGAAAATGTATATCCTAGTGGTAGTGGATTATGCTACACAATACCCTGAGGCAGTGGCTTTGTCCTCCATTGAGGCAGAGAAGGTGGCAAATGCTTTGTTAGAGATTTTCAGCAGGGTAGGTTTCCCAAATGAAATACTGACTGACAGAGGTGCCAATTTCATGTCAGACCTGCTGGCTTGTCTGGGGAAGTCCTGTGGGGTGAAGCACATGAAGACCACCACGTACCGTCCCCAGACTAATGGTCTTGTTGAGAGGTTAAACTCTACAATCAAGTCCATGCTACGGGCATTTGCAGATCTGTTTAAGAGGGAGTGGGACAAATATTCTTCCCATCTGTTGTTTGCTTACAGAGAAGTTCCCCAGGAATCCACAGGTTTTTCACCCTTTGAGTTGCTGTATGGGCATAGGGTGAGGGGACCTCTAGATTTAATTCGAGATGAGAGGGAAAGTGAGTGTGAGTCTCACAAGGAGTCTGTTGTGGCATAAAGCCTAAACCACAGGACAAGGAAGGAGAACCTAGCAGAAGTCCAACAACAGAAAAAGGTGTGGTATGAAAGGAATGCTCGAGCTAGAGAGTATACTGTGGGGCAGCAGGTAATGGTTCTCATTCCTGTCTGACACAACAAGCTGTAAGCAGCTTGGGAGGGACCCTACAAGGTGGTAAAAAAGGTAAGTGATGTTAACTACATGGTGGAACTGCTAGGCAGATGGCTAGGGCACAAATTGTACCATGTTAACATGATGAAACCTTACCATCATAGGGAGGCCCTTGTGCTGAGCATTTGCAGTGGATTGCAGGAGTAGTCTGAGGGAGATCTGGGGACTGATCTCCTCAGTGAGGCTTGGGCTGACACCTCACTGGAAGGGGTAGCAATGTCCCAGCAGCTATCTCCTACCTAGGTTCGAGAAATCTGAGCAGTGTTGCAGGACTTTGGGACATGTTCACTGGGAAACCAGGGTGCACCCACCTGGGGCAGCACCAGGTGGACACAGGACCCCAAAGGCCTATTAGGCAGGGCCCTTATAGAATGCCTGAGAGAGTCAAACAGACTCTGAGGGAAGAGGTACAGGAGATGTTGGACAGATGAGGCCCTTGAGCAGCTGGGGGGGGGGGGCTAACTATCTTGCAACCATCTTACCAAGGATTACTGGCAGGTGCTCTTGACTCCCAGTGCTAGAGATAAGTCAGCCTTTGTGACTCTTTTTGGCTTGTATGAGTTCACAAAGATAACCTTTGGGATGAAGAATGCCCCAACGATTTTCTAGAGGATGGTAGAGCATATCCTAGCAGGAACAGGAGGGTTTGCCCTTGCTTACCTAAATGATATTGCCATCTACAGCCATTTCTTGCCAGATCACATTCAGCATGTCAGGGAGGTGCTGGGCAGACTACAGAGGGCAGGGTTGACCATTAAGCTGAGCAAATGTCAGATGGGTATGGCAGAGGTCTCCTACCTAGGACAAAGAGTGGGGAGTGGTAAGATATGGCCAGAACCTGCCAAAGCGGAAGCCATTCAGGCATGGTCTGCACCTGCTACCAAAAAGCAGGTGAGGGCATTTTTAGGGACAGCAGGGTACTACAGAAAGTTTGTCCGGAGTTATAGTTCCATAGCTGCTCCCCTCACTGACCTGACAAGGAAGAACAAGCCAGATAAGGTAGGGTGGATGCCAGCATGTGAGCAGGCATTCCAGAAACTTAAAAAAACTTTGGGAGGACCCCCTGTGTTAGCCAGTCCAGATTATAGCAAAGAATTTGTTGTGCAGGTGGATGCTTCGAACCATGGGGTGGGGGCTGTACTTGGCCAGATTTCTTCAGAGGGAGAAGAGCACCCAGTGGTTTACCTCAGTCGTAGGCTTCAACCAAGGGAGGAATGGTATGCAGTGGTAGAAAAGGAATGTCTAGCCATAGTGTGGGCACTGTAGAAACTTCAGCCTTATCTATATGGAAGGAAATTCACTGTTATGACAGATCACAACCCCCTAACATGGTTAAACAGAATCAGCCAGCAAAATGCCAAGTTGCAAAGATGGAGCCTAGGGTTGCAAGCATATGATATGTCAGTGCAGCACGAAAGTGGGATTAGCAATGCCAATGCAGATGAGCTCTCAAGACCAGGTATACTCAGATAGACCTGACCCTCTCAAGCAGCGTTTCTCAAGGGTCGCTTGAAAAACTAGCTTGAGTTCCCTGGGGGGTATGTGAAGAGGGGTCTATATTATAAAATTGAAGTCTAAAAACATTGAATGTTATAATATCGACCCCATTCAATCTAAACACCAGAAAACCGAACAGTCAGAATACCGATTTTTTTCAAAGGGAAAAAATTCACTGTTCCAACAAACAACACAACTCAAGCACACCAAAATAAATAATACACACACATGCACTTCACGAAACCCTACACTAAACCAGACATACACCACCAGCTACCTACTTACCTTAACCCAACCCTAACCCTAAGGTCCCAACTATCGCACACTCACCTTACCCGCTCCCTAACATTAACTCACTTAACCCACCCTAACCCTCATGTACACACAATCGTACACATTTACCTGACCCGCGCCCTAACCCTAACTCACCTTACCCATGACCAATCGCACACTCACCTTCATTCGCACAAGTACCTTAACCTGGTCCGTAACCTTCACTCCACAGTTGAGGAAATAGCGAAGCTGCAGAAACAGCCCACTGAATACTTTCCCTAGGAAAGTATTTGGTGCTCTGCAGCTTCGCTATTTCAAGTGCTCACTCTACTGGGTTCGATATTATAACATTCAAAGTTTTTGAATGTTGATGTTATAATATAGACCCGTGAAGAGTGGGTAAAGAAATGTGAAGGCTGTCAGCCTAGCCAGGTAGAGTTTTATAGATAATTCTATCATTTGTAAATATGAATGTAAACTACAGGCTTGTTGTCTTAAATGGAAAGAAATACTGTTACATGTGGAACTGGAAATAAATGTGACAACAGTGCACTCTACTGACCAAAGTAAAGCATGTGGTGACCCTTTGATGTAGACAGTGGTGCCAAAGAGTCTAGATGAAGGAATTCATTCTATTGTTTGACCAGGAGTTAAACTGCTAGATTTAAACATGCAAATGTATTTTTATTGCTCTGATTCCTGGCCAGCTGCAAGATAACAAAAGGAGATGTTAAGAATGTAAATGTAGTTCTGTTAACCTGGGAACCCAGGGAAGTGTGAAGAATGATGTAATGTGTAGCCTGGGATCCCAGGAAAGTGTGAAGAATAATGTAATGTGAATCAGAACTGCAATTTCATTTTAAACAGAGAGAACCAGAGAGGATTAAGCATTTTTGTCTTGACCATCCAACTCATCAGCACTCTGTCTCTTTTCTTATGTAAGTTATCTTAGACTTTTATTTTCTTTTAGAAATAGCTAGGAACTAGAAAGATTAGATATTTTTCTGTGATGTCAGAACTGTACTACTGAATTATTTTAAGTATTTCCATGTGATCTCTGAACTCTTGACTAGCACTGTGCAGTAAGAAGTATTGTCTGGTAACATAAGCTCTAGAGTACATTGCATATTTATACTGATTACTGTACCAAGTCACTCTAATAAGCCTTGACTGTTTAGTTATACTACTAATTGGATAATAATATTGCACAGTAATAATTGGACACCCTTTTAAGGGCCTTTGAGTATATGATAAATATTAGCTGGGTGGTGGCAGGTGGTGCTACCTTATAGTCTGGGTAATAGAGGCACAGCTGCAGAACCTGTGCCAGCCTTTCCCAGAAGTGTCTGTGTGGTTGTATAAACTGTTATCTCAAAGTGTGTGTGTGTGTGTCAGCTACTTGGGCAGGGACATGAAGCACTGGCTGGACAGAGAGGGTGCTGAACATTTTAGCTTGCCCAGCTAAGCTGAGATCTGGACCCTATAGCTGTGCCAGTGGGGAGTCTTATTGGGGACCTGGAGAGCAAGGGAGTGACCAGCCCTGGACTGACTGTGATCTCTGTGTGCTCTTAAGGGAAATTGCACTTTACTGTGTGCATTTGTTATCCTTTCCTCATATATGCGATGCCCTCTCTGGTGTTAGTGGTGAGGATTGAGGCTCCTTGATTGCTGAGCCAGGGCATGGGAGTCACACAAGTAACAGAACCAAAGCATTAAATTTCCAGCACTGGAAATGCCTTTTGGCATCAGAGATGAAAGTTGAATAGAACCATCCTTCATACTATAAGTAAAGCCTGCACCCTTGAAAGCCTGTAAATAAGTGTTCTAACTACAGCAAAAGCTATCCATGGGCATCTACTGCTACCATAAGTACACTGCATGTGCCTATACTTGGTATTATAACAAACAACTGTTAAATTCATATCCTAAAATAGCTGCAGCACCTCACAGGAACTCTGGTAGCCCCCACTATTTTCAGGCACCTAGACATTGTGCTTTTAAGCCCATACACAACTTTCTGTTTTGTTAAGTTTATAACTAAGTCTTTACTGTTATAAAATACTATTTTCTACAGCCTGCTCTACTTTGTAGCACTAACTAGCTACTTACTTTGCAAGAGTTGAATTCAGTGCTCAAATTCACTGATTGTTTTTGCTACTGCTCAAGCCTTCCACCAGGGTTCAGCCCACTCAGTTCCCCTACACTATCCCCATTCCTACCCACCTCCATATCAATTACATATATACATTTAGTTACAGCACCTTTTTCCCCCCAATCAGGGCTAGGCTGCCAGCACCTTCTACACCTGTATATAAGCTCCACCCATATAGGTAGCATACAATTACCTGAAATTACCTGAGAGTCCAGTAACCTCTCCTTCCCATCCACCTACATCTCATCTCAGTCTTTGTCAACACTAAATTACTCATTATGCCAAAAAGTAAAATCCTCAGCATCCTCTTATTCTCCTCCACAGTCATTCTTCTCTTACTTACCTACTTAACTTCTCCTCCCTCCATTAACTCTTCCCACCCTGTTTCTGCCACTTTATCCTCACAACCCCATACCAATAGCAAAAGCTCACCATCTCTCTTCAACTTACAAACCCATCTCCTAACTAAATCTAAGTACCCCACCATCAACACCAAACCCATATTCACTTATACTGTGCTTAATAAGCCCCACTTTCCAACCTTGCACTACTCCAAACAAACATCTCACACCCATGTCCTTAGCCTAAGTGGAGATATTCACCCCAACCCTGGTCCAACCAACTCCACAAGACATACTGAAAGCTACAATCCCCAAAACCTATTCATAACAACAGCTAATGTCCATAGTATTTGTAACAAAGTTACAGACTTCCAAGCCTGGCTTTCCCTTTGCACCCCAGATATTATTACAGTTACTGAAACATGGTTGAAACCATATATACCTTACACTGAAATAACCCACCCAGGGTACAACATAGGTTCATAGGTTCATAGGTAGGTTCTAGGCTATTGGCCATAGGGTCTATATAAGCCTAGCCAAACGGTACCCTGGCTTTTGCCACCCAAGAAAATCATTTTTTCTGTGCCCCTGTCAAGCAGAGCCACAGAAGTGATCCCCAGGGGTGAATTTCCTATCTCCCATCCAATTATCAAGATTTTTCTTGAAGAGTGCTAATGAGGAGCTTTGTTTGATATAGATAGGTAGTTTGTTCCAGAGTATGGGAAGTCTCTGGGACAGGAATCTATCCCTCCAGCATGTTCTGTTTATTGTGGTGACAAGCTTTAGGTCCCTAGAGCATGTAGCGCGGAGGGATTGGGATTTCTTTAAGTGGAGCATGTCCAACAGCTCTGGGTTTGACATAGCTTTGTATGTTCGGCAGAGATCGCCTCCGAGTAGGTGATATGTAACAGAGTAAATCTGAAGTTTTTTGAGACGGTTTGCATAGGGCATCTGTTTGAGGCTGGTAATCCTCTTTGTGAGGTATTTCTGTGGCCTTTCCAATTGTTGTAGATGTCTTGTGAGGTACATACCAAAAAAGGCGTTGTACTCTATAATGGGTCTAATGAGTGATGAGTAGACGGGAACAATGACCTCTTTTTTCCTTGATAAGAAACCTTTTGTGATGAGGTGTGCCATGTAGAAGGATTTCCTGACTACTGTGGCAATGTGATTATCAAAGGAGAGACTACTGTCCACCTGTGTCCCAAGGTCTCTTATCACACTTTCAGTGTTAAGTAGACTGCCGCCTATGTGGTTGTTCATGTGTACAGAGGTTTTACCAAAACAGATGACAATGCACTTTTTGGCATTGAGCTTGAGGTCATGGCTTTGACACCAGGCATCTATCTCAGTGAGGCCCTTTTGTAGGATGTCTACATCATTAGGAGTTTTGATTATGGCTCCTAGTTTGCAGTCATCTGCAAACTTTCTTAGCCAAAGACCTTCTGTGTTAGCCTGTAGTTCAGAGAAGTAGATACCAAACAGGAGAGGACCTAGGACTGAACCCTGTGGTACTCCACTTGTCACTGTTCTGAAGTTGGATTTAGAGTCTGCTACTTTCACAGTGTGGGTTCTGTCAGTGAGCCAGTTGGCAACCCATCTTGTGACATAGGGATTTATACCTAGTTTAGTGAGTTTATCTATAATTCCAGAGTGGGGAATGATGTCAAAAGTCTTGGCGAGATCTAGATAGGCTGTGTGGACCACCTTACCTTCATCTACAACTTTGGTGACTGCATTGTTTATAAGTTCCATGATGATACATTCCATAGCCTTGCAGACCAGACTCATCAGGCTAATGGGGTTGTAGTTCCCGGGGTCCATGTTTGCCCCCCCCCCCCCTTTGTGGAGTGGGATAACCGATGCTGTGTGCCATTCAGTGGGCACAAAGCTTGAGGTGAGGTTATGACTGAACATGGTACTTAGGTTCGGTGCCAGTTCGTTCTGCAGTTCATGAAGAACGCAGCCTGGGATGTTGTCAGGTCCCATGGATGCTGTGTTCTTGACTTTAGAGAGTGTGTTTTTTACCTGTGCAGCCATGATTACAGGAACTTTGGATTCTTCCAGTATTGAGATGGGCCCTTTAGGGGGTGAGATGGGGGTGAAGTTAACACTGAATCTATCTGCCAGGATGTTGGAAATATCAGTTGATTTTGTATATTTACTACCATTGTGCTGTAACGCAGAGCAGATCTGAGTGTTGCCATTGAGATTCTTGACATAGCTATAGCATGCATTGTGGTTATCTTTCGAATCAGTGGCAATTTTGTTTCTGTAACTAGCTTTGGAGGATTTTATGAGGGATCTCAGCTTCTTACTGAGGCTGACCACAGAGTTCCTCCAATCATGAGATTTTACTTAGACATGATCGCTTGCACAAAAAAGGTGGCAGCATTGCACTAATCTGTCATAACTCCTTAACCATAAGACAGTTTTCCAAACCTGTTCCAACCTTAAGTAACATTGAGCTACTACCAACAACACTGCATATCAACAAAAGAAAACAAATGTGTATTGTAGTACTATGCATTCCCCCAGGTTAAAACATACACATTTTAGAAGACTTTCTCTCCTGGGCAACCCAAAATATCTCAAACGAAACAATTATTTTGGCTGATACTAATATAAATTGGCAATCCCTTATATCCAAATACCCCTCTAACAGCATAAACCTTTATAGATTTACCCAACTCATCACAGATCCCACACATATAACAAAAATCAATATGACTCCACCCTTGATTGGATTCTTGTCTCACACCCCCATAAATACACTCACACAGGAATCCTCCCAAGCATCTCTAGTGACCACTTACCTGCCTTCACTCACAGAACCCAAACACTAATAACAAAAGCCCATCTGTGCAAACTTCTAGAAATCTTACCCATTTCAGTCAAAAGGTATTTATATACATATTAACTGCCCAAAACTGGTACCCAACTAAAACACTCCCATTAGATGAAGCATTAGAGTACTTCAATAACATCTTTCTTAATGCTCTCAACAGGTTTGTCCATATGCAAACAAAATGAATTAAGCATAGCCATGCCTCTTGACTATCAAAACACACTAAACAGACTCTGATTGCTAAGGATAAAGCATGGAATGAGTGGCGCAAAAATAGATTCCACAAAATGAACTAAAATACAAACAACTCCATAACACTGCCAAAAAGCTAATCATTACCAACAAAATAAACTACTTCTCCACTCAACTAGACTCCCAAAACTCCAATCTACAAAAGTTCTGAAAATCTATTTCCTCACTCCTTAACCCTGGAAACCAAAAAAAAAAAACACACCATCCCCAGAGAAAGACCCATTAGAAATTGCCCATGCCTTTAACACCCACTTCATTGAAACCATTCAAAAATTTGTCAATGACTCCTCAACACATACTAACTCTAGTCCAAATAAATCAGATAACAACACAAACCCTCACTCCCCTAAGTCAAACATAACCTCCACCTTTAAACAATACGTCCAATAGCAGCCCACTCACTTGTACCTTTACTATACAACCTGTACCCACCTCACTAGTACATAAACTATTAAGTAAACTAACACCAGGCTCCCCTTCTGCAGATAGACTCCCAGCAGAATATTTAAAGGTTGCTTCAAGTGCTATAGCATACCATGTTAGCATTCTCATCATTCGATCCATCCCCGAATCATACATTCAACTACTTTGGAAAAAATCCATTTTAACTCCCCTACATAAAGGTGGTAACACTAATGATCTCTTTAATTACCGCCCCATCTCCATACTCTCTCCTCTATCTAAAATCCTGGAAAATGTATACACACAACTGTTAACATATCTCACCAACAATAACTTACTTGCCCCACCCAGCATGGCTTTCACCCTACACAAGCCACTGCCACTGCCTTACTTTCATTCACCAACAACATTAACAAAACCTTAGATGGTGGTGTAATAACCTCTGTTATCCTATTGGATCTGTCTAAGGCTTTTGATACCGTATCACACCCTAAACTGCTACTACGAACACTACTCAAGCCCGAACACTCTAACCCAAAGATTCCTGGAGTTCATAAACTCAAATGCCATGGAACAACTAGTCACCATCCCCACAAGAGGAGAAAACATACTTGATCTCATCATCACGAACATGGGATCAAAATGTTCAACACCGGAAGTATACCCCTCACTGGTGAGATCAGATCATAAACTAATCTCGCTGGAGGTCCTCATCCCGCCCCCACCTGAAACAAAAAAGACCACAGTGAAAAACTTCTCAAAAGCCGATTTCACACTTCTAAAAACTAGTGTGGTCTCCTTTAAGGCCCCTGAGCCAGTGGTAAACATTACTCAAACAGCTGAATCACTTACAAATGCCTTCTACCAGCACCTACAGGACTGCATGGATCAGGCAATCCCAAACAAAACTAAGACTCTCTGTACCAAAGGCAAGCGTCCAGTCTGGTGGACCCCAGCCATAAACAAGCTCTACAACAAAAGGAGGAAGCTACTACAAGATAGAGCAAAATCCTTGAAAGGTAAGACACCTTTGATCATTATAAGTAAAACTAAGAGCTCTCATAAAATCATCCAAGGCAAATTTTGAGAGAAAAATCGCCAAGGACTCTAAAGAGAATCATAAGGCCTTCTTTAGCTATGTTAGAAACCTAGGAGGAAACTCCCAGATATGCTCAGAATTAGTTCAAAATGATGTGAAAATTACTGAACCTACACACATTGCCAACATACTGGCTGACAGGTTCAGTGCAAACTCCCCAAAAGGAGAGATATCTATTCCAGAGGATTGTAGCCCCCAAACATCTCCAACGCCCAGGTGAGAACTGCCCTCACTAAGGCAAAAACACAGCATCCATGGGACCGGATGGTGTCCCCGGCTGTGTGCTTCATGAACTCAACGAGGAATTAAACCCACAGTTAGGACAGCTGTTTAATCTTAGCCTCACCTCAGGATACGCACTCAAGGAGTGGCGCACGCGACTGTGGTCCCACTTCATAAGGCGGTGCCTCCACAGACCCTGGAAATTACCGCCCATTAGCTTGACAAGCCTTATCTGCAAAGCCATGGAGAGGATCATAATGGAACTCATAAATAAAGACATAGGGAACTTGCAGACTTTGGATCCAACCCGGTTTGGCTTTGTCAAAGGCAGATCCTGCCTCTTAAACTTGGTTGACTTTTGAGACAGTCACCAAGGCCATTGATGAGGAAAGGCAGTCCATACAGCCTACCTCGACCTGGCCAAGGCCTTCGACAGAATTCCCCACTCGGGTACCATCGAAAACTCATCAGCTTGAATGTAAACCCATACATCACAAGATGGGTTGCAAACTGGCTAAGTGACAGAACCCACAGGGTCAGAGTTGCTGGAGCCATGTCAGACTCAAAGCCTGTCACAAGTGGTGTCCCACAGGGCTCAGTCCTGGGTCCACTCTTGTTCGCATCTACTTTTCTGAAGTACAAGCAAACACAGGAGGGTTATGGCTGACAAAGTTTGCAGATGACTGCAAACTGGGCCATAGTCGAAAACACATCTGACACAGATATCCTCCAGAAGGGCCTCACAGAAATGGATAACTGGTGCCAGAGCCATGGCCTGAAGTTAAACGCCAAAAATGCATAGTCATACCCTTCGGAAAAACAAGGTTACCCCTAGCTACCATATAGGTGGCAATCCACTGAGCACAGAAAAAGTCATCAGAGATCTGGGGACCCAGGTTGACAGTAGCCTTCGTTTGACACTCATGTTGCTAAAGTAGTTAGGAAAACCTTCTATATCACCCACCTGATCATGAAGGGATTCACATCTAGATCAAGGGAGGTCATCGTCCCCTGTACTCATCACTCATTAGACCTATGATTGAGTACAATGCCCGTTCGAATGTATCTGACCAGACACCTGCTGCAGCTTGAAAGGCCCCAAAAGTTCCTCACCAAAAGGATAAAGGGTCTCAAAAATATGTCTTATGCTGCCCGACTGAAAGAACTCCAGCTCTATTCAGTCTCATACCGCTTGCTCAGAGATGACCTGTGCCTGACATATAAGGCCATGTCAAACCCAGATTTGATGAATATGCTTCACCTCAAAAAATCTAGATCCCTCAGAACCACAAGGGGAGACTTAAACCTTGACACGGTTATAAATAGAATGTGCTGGAGGGACAGATTCATCACCCAGAGACTCCCTATGCTGTGGAACAAAATCCCGGTACATGTGAGGCAGAGCACCTCTCTGGCCTTGTTCAAGAGGAATCTTGACCAATGGATGGGAGATTGCAGATATACCCCAGGGATTACTTCAGTGTCACTGCTTGACAGAGGCACAGCAAAATGATAGGCATAGTTTTTATTCAAACTAAAGGGGTGGCGAAAGCCACATAACTATGGGCTAGGCTTATAAATGCCCTTGGGCAGATAGCCTAGTATGAACCTATGAACCTATGAACCTATGAAGTCCTTAAATTGCTCCCCACATTCACTGGCCTGGTTCTCCAACTATCTTTCTAACAAGCAACAATCTATAAAATGGCAGAACAAGCAATCCGAATACCTCCTGAATAAAACAGGAGTTCCCCAGGGGTCCATTCTTGGACCACTATTATTTAACATTTTCATCAATAACCTCCACAAAGCTTCCCATTTTAGTACACTAATCCAATATGCAGATGATTCTACAATAATCTCCTCTGCCTGACAAACCTTCAATATCTAGCACAAAAAGCATTCACTTCTATTGAATCCTGGCTAAATGATGCATGACTTCTTCTCAACCCCAAAAAATCCAAACTCCTAATATTCTCATCCAAACCCTTAAATCAGGACTTCAATATTATCTCTCAAAATAATATCAAAATAGAACAAGTAAAATCATCAAAACTGCTAGGCATCACAATATATGACAAACTATCCTTTGATAATCACATTCATAATGTAATAAAAAAACCCACTTCAAACGTGGTAAGCTATATAGGCATAAACATTTCATGAGCACACCCACTAAGTTAAAACTGGCCAACTCTCTGCTCCTCCCCACCCTTCTTTATGATAGCCTTATTTTTACCAACATACATACAACTCTTAAAACTAAATTACAGTTCTGCTACTTAAAATAGCAAAGTTTGCCTGCAATATGCCAACCTGAACACATCATTGCCTTACATTACAGAATATTAACTGGCTTGACTTCTTCCACTATTTACAATACACCCAATTAACACTTACCCACAAACTACTATATAATCTCAACTTTTGCCCCTCTGTTCAGACCATCCTACATACATACACCCCTGCACAAAATCTTAGATCCTCAAGCAAACAGCTCCAAAGTATACCGAAGCCCAACAAACATGCTGGATAAAGCCTTTACTCCTTCATTATCGCCAAAGCACAGAATTCCCTGCCTTCATCTATTACTCACATAGAAACCTTAAAAGCAAAACTGCACTAAAATCCCATTACCTCAACAATCATACATGCTCCTGTAACTACTCACATAAAGCTCCTTAAATAGACACTGTCTCCAATACTACTCTATGTCAAATCATCCCCCGGATCCTCAAAAGCGTGCATGGAGTGCAAGATCAGTGCAGGAGCTCAAGCAGGCAATATGTCTGCCATGCGATCCAGGAATAGCCCGCAGGGGCGTGCACGAGCTCTCCTGCACTAATCTTGCACAGACTAAGCCCTGGTATGCAAATCACCCCATTTGCAGGTGAAATCCATGCAAATGAGGTGATTTTGCAATCCAGGAAGCTGGCAACAGTCTGTGCAAGACTAGTACTATCTGCAGAAATGTACTCGGTTAGTAACCGAGTACATTTCTGCAAAATCCAAAATGGAGCTATGACAGCCCCATATAAAGACTACATATCACGTAGTAAGCATGCCAATGGCCAAGTATAAGGCCATTGACATTGCAAATAAAACAAAAAATAAAAAAAAAATTATTTTATTTTTTTTTTACCCGATCTCGGCTGTTTAAGCTTAGGGCAGCGGAGCGCAATCAGGATCGGGGGAAACTAATAAAATAAACCTATAATAAGTATTCTAACTAAAATCAGTATTCTGCCATGCAAGTCAATGGCAGGCAGAAGACAACCTGGCCAGTGAGTAGTGGTCACTAAGGGGGGAGGCTCAGTGTGAGACATGTACCTATGCATTAACAGGCAATCCTATGCAAATGAGGGGAAGGATAGTGAATCCCAGTTTTCCCCTGGATGTGAGTCAGGTCCCAACAGTGTAAGAGCAGGAGTAACTTGGTGCAAGTCTAGGAGGTAGGTGACATCATGAGGGTGTGTCAGGCATACTGTAAGCGGATTGGAACCCTGTGGCCCGGGTTTGCTCCTAGCTTAGCACAGCTAAGCTAGGGGGTGTGTCTAAACCTGCCTAGCACTCTTTTACAAAGCCTAAGTGGGTGTGCGCGCCACACACCGGGTTTTACAGGAAGAAAAAAGAAGTTAAACCAGGAAATAGCAGCAGTGTGCACATTTGTGCACTCTGTTTGCGAGGCACACACACATGCTTAAACAGGGAGGCAATGGGAAGGGAAAACGGCAGTAGGAAGTTAATCAAGGAGAAGTAGCGTAGCTGGCAGGTGAAATGTATCAGAATCAGCCAATTACACAGGCAGCAGAACAGCCCAGCCCAGAACACTACTATAAATTAAACAAACACCTTCCCCTCTGTTTTTTCCCACACTCTATACCACCGGTGTATAGAAGCTTAGAAATTTTAACAAACAAACCTACAATATGAGAAGGCCTGCAGCAGGCAACATAGAACAACATGTGCAGGAGGCTGAGGATGGTGATGATGTGAATGCTGCCGAACAACCCACAGTGGGGAGACAGAGAACAGTGTATAGACCCCGGGTAACCTACCAGGGGCTACATGAGCTGGAGATAGTGGAGCACTATAGGGTGAACAGAGACCTCCTACAGCAAATTGTGGAGCTGTGCCAGCCACAGCTGACACACGAAACTGACCAAGGGGAACCCATCACAGTGGATACCAAGTTATGTGTAGGCCTAGGTATACTAGCCACAGGTACCTCCCAAAGCACAACTGGAGATATCATGGGGATCTCACAGGCATCAGCATCCAGAGTATTCCACCAGTTTCTGGATGCCATGTCAGCACATGCCAGTGAGCACGTATATTTCCTCAACACCTGTGAAGTGTTGACCAGCAATATGCGTCTCTTCCACAAAATAGCAGAATACTCTGGGTAGTGGGTGGTATAGACTGCATGCACATATGCATCAAAGCACCACCCGATGAGTAGAGTAGGGCCTACATCAACCACAGGGGCATCCCCTCCATCAACTGCCAGGTCGTATGTGATGCCCAGGGCATTATAATGAATGTTTGTGCTGGCTGCCTTGGAAGCTATGATGATTCCCACATATGGCATCTGAAGCAGCTGTACCAGAGATTTGCCAATGGGGACATCCCTTACGGTCACCTAATGGGGGATGCTGGGTACACACTGGAGCCGTGGCTGATGACACCTATCAGAAATGCACACACACTTGAACAACAACACCATAATGAGGCACACGCACAGGCCAGATATATAATAGAGTGTGTGTTTGGGATACTCAGGTAATGGTTCCGGTATCTGGAAACATCTGGTGGAGTCTTGCAGTATTCACCAGCTACATGTACCCAAATTGTTATGGTATGTGCTATGCTACACAATATGATCCTGTGGAAACAGCTGCAGCAGGACCAGCATGTGGCAGGGCCACACAGCCCACCACCAATGCCAAGGCCTGCACAGGCACAGAGAGACCTGGAAGAGGAAGAACATGAGCCTGCCCCAGTAGGCAAAAGCAGGCTTGTCCAGTATGCCCTGGCCTTGGCAAAGAGGCAAGACATACCATATGCACTGACACAGTAGGGGCCCAGGGAATGACACCTCTCTCTGACTTGCACATTCAGTAAAAGGGATGCCAAACATGGAACTACCTGTGCTCAACCATGTATAGGGAGTTACTATGTGCATCCAACATAGGCAGCCCTCCAGCACCATCCGCAAGTCTGGCACACCCTCAAGGCAATTTAATCAACCTACCAATTGCCAAATGGAGTAGAATGTGTCGTTACCTGTAGCTATGGTATGGATGTGAGCATGCAAGGGAACTGATTGGCTGAATGTTATGGCAGCAGACAGTAGACACCCATAGTGGCACCATGACATCTGTAACACATACTGGAGTCACCATAGTAGCCAGTACTACACAGGGTGACACAACCCACTGCAGGAAATGTGCTGAGTGACATGTGTATCCATATGACCCACACATGCCAGTCAGGATGGTTCACATACCCAAAACAGTCTTAGCCAGCAGGACAGGTGTAGACAAACCCAAACAGAGCCTGTGCCATGGCCCCAGAATGATAGCTATGGTTAACCTCCCCCCCCAGGCCTACACAGACAGACCACAGTAGGGCAGGCAGTGGGATGTTAGTTCTGAAGGGTAGGAAGTCAGACAATAACATGTAGGGCAACCAAAGCCATGATCTGTAGTACACTGGTATGCCTCTAGTCAGCATGATAGTTAGCAATACAGAATGAAATGGAGTACATGACATACCGGTACAGTCATAGCAAATGTGTACAAGTGTCACATGTGCCCCCCACATCCTACATAGTAATGTAATAACAGTCAGGTGTGCCCCCCAACACTGTGTAGAAATGTAAAAATAGTCAGGTGTGCCCCCCCACATCCTACATAGTAATGTAATAACAGTCAGGTGTGCCCCGTCCCACCCTGTGTAGAAATGTAGAAACAGTCAGTTGTGCCCCTCATGCTATGCAGAAATGTAGTAACAGTCAAAGCCAAATGATGAATGAATACTCTGCAGAGACAGCATGCTACCTGTCAGTCAGCACTGCAGCACAAACTACCTGGACATGATCCGCGCATTCAATACAGACAGCCATATTGGGCATGCTCACACACTTAGAGAAATGAAAGCAATGTCAGTCAATAACATACTGAAAGGTCATACTGGGCATGCTCACACACTTAAACACATGAAGACCATGTCTGCAAACACCAGTGGACCAGACATATCTGCCAGTTGAAGTTGTTTGTGCAGACACTCATCAGTATGCACCACTCATGCCTTGCACACACAGTGGATAGGAATACAGACTTATATGTCAGGACAACACATTATAATAAGCCAAAGGTAGACGTACATAGATGTGTGGAAGAGGGTGATTGTGACAAGGAGACATACAGGCCTGTCCCACCCAGTACACAGCCAAAGGGCCCCAAGCACATGAGGTGCAGATGTCACTCACTGCAAATACTAGCCACCAGTATCTGTCAGCATTACAGACTATGTGGTGCATGTGCCAGCTGTGCAACATGACTGTATTAGGAAGTAGTCATCTAGCAGTTGTATATACGTACCTGTGAAATGTGACCCCGTGTGTGCCCGCATGTGGCATGTCAACCCCTAGATGAATGGGTTATGGCCCATGCACACACCACACTCCCCATAGCCCTACTATGACAAGCCTGCTGAGGTCATCCAATGTGAAATACACCTTTGGGAGAGTTGTAACCCAGTAATCTCTGTGGCGCATCTCATAACTGCGTACTGCTGTAGTGTGGTAAACTAGTTAGGAAGGAGTTCTAACCCCATACTTGGCAACTGTGTGTGTGTGAGTGCGTGTCTGTATGTCTCTGACTGTGTAAAGAGCAATGCTTTTTAGGGTACTCACACTCTCTACAATTCATATACTTAACTTTGGCAAGGCTGCTGATGTCACCCACCTAGAAATACACCTCTGGGAAGGTTGTAGCACAGTAATCTCTGTATCACATCCTGTAACTGCATACTGTTGTAGTTTGATAAAGTAGTTAGGTAGGTGTTCTAATCCCAAACATGGCAAGTGTGTGTGTGTGTGTGTGTGTGTGTGTGTGTGTGTGTGTGTGTGTGTGTGTGTGTGTGTGTGTGTGTGTGTGTGTGTCTGACCCTGTCTGTGTAGAGAGCAATGCTTTCTAGGGCACTCACACTCCTTACAATTCATATACTCAACTTTGGCAAGGCTGCTGATGTCACCCAATTAGAAATACACCTCTGGGAAGGTTGTAGCTCAGTAATCTCCATAGCGCGTCCTGTAACTGCATACTGCTGTAGTGTGATAAAGTAGTTATGTAGCTGCTCTAATCCCAGACATGGCAAGTGTGTGTGTTTGTGTGTGTATGTGTGTGTGTGTGTGTGTGTGTGTGTGTGTGTGTGTGTGTGTGTCTGTCTGTCTGTCTGACCCTGTCTGTGTAGAGAGCAATGCATTTTACATTAGTCACACTCACTACAATTCGAATGTCCTACTTTGGCAATCCTACTGATATCATCCAATGTGATATACACCTTTGGGGAAGGAGTACTCCAGTAATCTCTGTTGTGTGTACTATAACTGTGTAGTGCTGTAGTATAATAAGCTAGTTAGGTAGGGGATCTGCTCCCAGACATGACGTGTGTGTGTGTGTGTGTGTGTGTGTGTGTGTGTGTGTGTGTGTGTGTGTGTGTGTGTGTGTTTGTAACACGTATCCTGTGTGGAGGTGGTTGTGAGTGTGAGACACCTGTGGCCAATGTGGAGCAGGTTTTGCATATTTCTTATATGGTGGCCCTACTATTTATCACAATGTCCACTTTACAGGGATAATTGATGTGAAATAGCTGAGAGGCTGGGGTGCAAAGCCATACCCATACATGTGACATCAAGGCCAGGCAATCACAGTTAGCAACCCCAGTATTACCCAGAGAACACTCCCAACCCATGTCTCATACACACACACACACACACACACACACACACACACACACATGCATACACATGCCTAGGCAACAGCCAATATGTGGGTAGTACACTGCATATTGGCCACTGATAGTAATTATGGGGTGATAGCTGTGGGCTACAGCGGGCATGGCACCCTGTCCATCTGTCCAATATGCACTCACATGCAGACAGTGCACCTTCCCCATGTTCCCCAATGGACACCTGCAACACCTATGGTGCCATCACATGTGACCCACAAAAGACATACCATGCCTGACAACATGCCCTGTATTGACAGATGCCACTGACACCATGGAATGCTGTTAGCATGCTATCAGTGTAGGTGCAGGGTAAACCTGCTGCCCATTACCAATTCCCGCCACAGGTGGGCAAGACTGGCACATCTGATGATAATCTGTGTTCACAACATTGGCCAGACACCCCAGGTACAATTCCACATGTCAGTGTACATGCATGTGGGAGATGTGCACATCCCAGACATCATCCATGTCATGGACTAAGGAACACATACATGGCAAGCGATACTATTGGCCGCACACAATAGTCATCCAGGTGACTGGATGGGGGATACAATACATACCTGTGTGGGCAAATGCAGACACTACGGCCCTGAGCCACAATGCAGACCATTGTCATGTGGCCTGATGCCAAGGTATACCCATCACCTAGCCTTCTACAGCCATCTGGCACAGTTGACCACCACACACCTGTGCAGACATGCACCCATGCATGTCAGTACTGGCACCTTGTGTGTTTGCGTGTGTGTGTTGTATGGTATGTATGTTCACATCCACACTTGTTACAACTCCCATGGGCATACTGAAGCATGCTGTCTGATGTCAGACAACTCCCCATACCCTTTGCCCATACAATCCCTGTATGACCCATGTGGTGCATGTGATACCTGCACAGTGATGTGCTGTGGCTATCCCACTAGTGATGAGTTGTAATCCTGGCCCTACCAAGTGTGTCAATGTGTGTGTGTTCCTGTGAGTGTGTGGCTGTGTTGATGCTGGCACCCATTCATGCAGACAGGCACATGTATGTCACCTACCGTATAGCTACCATATCCCTGTTACAGATGTCACTCACCATCACATATATGTTCTGAGGGCTCCACAACATGTAACCCATGTGCCGCATCCAATAACTGCATAGAACTGTGATAGCACTACATAGTCATCAGGGGTTTGATACCATGTTCTGGTAGGTGTGTGACACAAACATACTTAGGTTTTATTCTCCCACCCATCCCTGACTTGTCTTTGCCTCTGTCTGCCTTTCCCAATCCCTCTCTGTTGGATGTGGAGACCTACACCTGCTTTGCTTGGCAGCAGCATGTGTATTTTAAGTGATGCTCATGATCAGCTGATGGCCTCTGCATGAATTGCAGCCCTCCCCTAGCTGATTGCATGTGGAACAGCTGTGGTAATATTCCCATAGCCAATTGCATGGAAACACACTCCAATATCTAGGAACATCATGTTGGTGTTGGCCCTTTTCATTCACTGTGAGCAGGATCTAGATCTATTGTTTGGCAAACAACATCTCAGATGGATTGGTGATTTACCTCTAAAAACATACACTGTGGAAACAGGGCAACACACACAGGAGGGGGATGTGCCTGACCTGACTACAGACTGTAAGTGCTGCTATACTGCATTTAGAGCACCGTTGGTTTAACAGTGTGTGTGTGGATATGACTGTCCTACATGTCTCAATACCTGCCATGTCAGTTCCATGTTTATGAGGAATCTCCATCTGCAGGGTCATCTGCAGACAAGGCAGTGTGTTGTGCCTTTGGTTTCATGTGTTACAATGGGTTATCTATCTGTGGACTGCAGAAGGTAGTGTGAGGATTGCAGTCTGTAGATGGTGAAAGCCGTGACAGTTACTGGCTTTATATCCCTCATAGGACATATGCTGCAACAAACCCTCTTACAACAGTAAATGTATGAGGTTATCACAGCAACATGTCATTATTGGCCCTGTGTATTTGCTTCCAGCCACAACTCTGTCAACCTGTGTACACATGTTGTGCATAAAGTGATGCATATGTGCTGTACACCATAATTAGTGTCATCATATCTGATAACAAGCCAGAGAGATATCAGACTGCTACAAATGTTATGTACAGTAGGGGTTATATTTGATGATATAACCTGGACATTTTGTGGATGTTTGTACAGTACTGAGGTCTGTGTGCTTATGGTGAATGTCGACAGTGTGTGTTGTTAATATGTACTTTAGCCTGTGTACAGACTGTGGTAGATGTCATTGTTCTAGTTCCCATCCTATCTGATGTTACATGCTGCTCCACTGCATGGTACCATGTTGGCGTACATGTTTGTAGGGCCATACACACACATGTCCCATACCACAGACAGCCATCAGACCAAACTGTATAGCAGCCCAGTATATGTAGGGTCAGTCTGTGAGTGGCACATATGAGTATGGTGTCGAACAGATAGTCTATATACTGTAATAGTATGCTAGCTTAACATATGTGCAGTGGCTGTGTTCACATCGGTTGTGGTTATGCACTTTCACACAGGTGTACCTTACCCTGTGCTGTGACATACCTGTAGAGCCTGCTATATATGCAGGTACATGTACATTCCCCCATAGGAGATATAGGCCAGTGTTGAGCAAGTCTGCCTGTAGCCTGCACAATGCATTGTTACATGTCTAGCCGCTTAGTGTACTTTCCCAGTGAGATGTCATATGCAGATACTTGCCAGATATACTGCTACCAGGCCTCCCTTAACAGTCATGTATGTCAGACAGAGCAGTGGTATGCTGTACATATGTATGTCAATATCTAGTGGGTAGTATGTGGCCATGACACCCCTGTACCAGTGGTTATTATGTGTCAGGCCAGACAGGGGTGTCTGAATTCATGATCTATGGTGGCAAATGTATTTCAGTCGTTATGTGTTATACCCATCTACATGGCTGTCTACATCCATATTTTTATGCATGGTACAAATGTTTAGCACTAAGGGGTTATGTATATACCTCTGGACAGTGCAGAGTGTGTCAGAATGTTCACATATATTGGCCAATATCTCTTCTGCAGTCCACAGGGGCATTATGTGCTAGCAGTGGTACTTTACTATGATGTCCTTAGGATGTCTGTCAGTAGCCAATGGCACACATGTTATAAGAAGATGTGACCCACAACACATACCATGTCTGTGAAGATAATCCCAAAGACAGTAGCAATAGTCTACTAATATACCTGCTATACATACATGACATCCCCTTGCACTTACCACTGTAGGACAATAGAGGCTGGGTAGGGCTACACTCCATGTCCAGGACATATGGTGGAAATATATGTACATATTATTATCCAGATAGCCATATATATATATATATATATATATATATATATATATATATGATTACACAGGTGTAGTACTTCCAATTACCATGGCAACCACCTACTTTAAACCCCTATATCATGTGGACGTGGTCCCTTTACATTTCCTGTGTGATGGACATCCTTGCTGTGTGTGGGCATCAGTGTTTCAGAGAGCAGGTAGCAATACCTCTTACAGGAGAACCTGCACACTCAGGCCAGCTACATATGTGTAGGAGGTTCCAGAACTACAGAGTATGAGTAGAGTTGTATTATGCTTTTTATAGTACTGGTGTTACAGGGTTTGTGAATACATACTAGTTTACCTTGGAATGCAGTCTGTCTGCATAGCTCTCAACTGTGGGCCTATCCTCTTGGTGGCCAGAGGTGTGCCTATCATGTGTTGTCTGTCCACCACACAGGTCTTGTGTCAAATATTTCACTGGCAGTGTGTGTATTGAGTGCTGTCAGTACATGGCTACATTCATTTCTGTTTCTAACCTCAATTCCCTGACTGCAGACTATCCTGTAACACCAGCAACTTGCTTAGTGTATGGCAACAGTTTTCCACATTTGTGCCTGTGTTCCAGCCTCTGTCCTCCACCTAAATACCAAGCTTTGCACATATGACATGCTGTCAGGGGTTGTTCTGTAGTGGGCTGTGAGTATATCACACTACCATTGCTGTCATCAGTCCACTGCTGTTGTATCCCCCACACATACGGTGGGGCTGGGGCCATATATGTGTGGGCATCACTTACACAATACATGCGTGCTCTCATGCACTCCAGAGGTCAGTGTATGTAACAGTGGTATATGGTCCTATATTACTGAGTCTGGGGGGAGCACCATAAATGACCTAGGCTGTTACAAAATGTCAGGGTATCAGGGGTGAGCTGCCTTAAGGAATCTGGATGTACAGTACCGTATACTTCACCTACATTTACATTACTTACATAAATTGGGTTAATGCAAGCCTACTGCCTCCTGCCATTCAGACTGCTCTGTTTGTCAATGTACTTGTGATGGTGCCAGTTATGCCTTGTTATGTAACAGTTACAACCCATTTGGTCACATGACATCTATACCACCTAGTGATTTTGTACAGAGTGTAGATAGAGGCTGCTGAACTATACACCTGCATTACATACTGTTGATTGTTTGGTATCCTGTGACCCAGTCTGTCCTCACTATTGTACAATTAAAGGGCTTGGCCTGGACAGCAACAGTTGTGAACCTTTCCAGACTACTGTATTAGTATAACTGTTTCACAGTTGCATTACTCTGTTTATAAGGATGTCAGTGTCTGAACAGCTATATGACATGGCATATAGAACTGTAATAGTACACAGTTAAAGGTTTTACATTTCTGCAAACCTGTGTGTGTTTTTTTTCCTATGACCTCTCTGTGGGTATATATTGTAGGCAGCGATTGTCATTTGTATGGGTGGCTCATACAGTGTCTAGTTGTTCAGGTGTTGACTGTAGGTATAGTGGCTGTTCCATATTGTGTGCACCTTCTACATATGTATCTTACTGTACATATATCTGTGTGTGTATGTGTAGTCACAAGTATATCTATCTATCTATATATATATATATATATATATATATATATATATATATATATGTATGTATATCTGTATCTGCATATCTCTGTCTGTGTATCTGTATTCTGGGGATGTTGATGGCTTCCACATTTTACATTTCCTATGGGAGGCAGACTGTACTGCATGATATGTTACCAATACCAGCCTGACATCATACAGGTGGGATGTAGTACTGTTAACATCTTGTGCCCATGTCGTGTCAGGTCCTGGTTATGGGATCTGCAACACCTAGTAGTGTATTGCAGGGTGGATGTGTTTGGCTGTGGGAGTGGGATGCCTAGTCATAGAAGACTTATGGTGTGTGGGGCCTGTCATCCCCATTAATGGTGCATGTGGATATATGTGTTTTTGTTAATCTGCCATTGCTATCTACAGATGTATGGCCCTATATACCTAAATATATCTATATATATATAAATATATATATATATATATATATATATATATATATATATATATATATATGCTTACATATATATATATATGGATCCGCCTGACAACGTCGACAGCTCAGAACGCCGACACTGAGAACACCGATGCCAGAAGATCGACAACTGAGAAGACCGACGGATGAAAACACCGACGCTGAGAACACCGACATGGGAAAAGGCTGTGTGTATGCGGTAGTGACGGACATTAGGGTGCGAGTAAGGTAAGTGTGCGATATTGATGGTCTGTAGGGATAGGGGTGGGTTAAGTGAGTTAGGGTTAGGGTGCGGGTTAGGTAAGTGTGCGGTAGTGATAGTCTTTGGGTTAGGGGCGGGTTAAGTGAGTTAGGGTTAGGGCGCGGGTTAGGTAAGTGTCTTGGTAGTGATAGTCTTTGGGTTAGGGGGGTTAAGTGAGTTAGGGTTAGGCGGGTTAGGTAAGTGTGCGATAGTGACGGACCTTAGGCTTAGGGTTTGGGTTAAGGTTGTAGATAGTTGTGTATGTGAGGTTTAGTGTGGGTTTGTAAGGATTTTGGTGTGCTTGTGTTGTGTGTGTGCTTTTTGGACAGGGGATTTGTTTTGTTTGTTGATTGTCGTTATTATGGTGTGTTGGGCATGTGAGGTTTCGTGTTTGTGAACTGTCGGTTATGTGGTGTCAGTGATTTCGTTGTCGGGCATGTGAGGTTTTGTGTTTGTGAACTGTCGGTTATGTGGTGTCGGGGATTTCGTTGTCGGTGTTGTGATGTGTCGATGTTGTCAGGTAGACCCATATATATATATATATATATATATATATATATATATATATATATATATATATATATATATATATATATATATATATATATATATATATATATGTATAACTATGTCCGTATATACCTACTGTGTATATGTAGACATATAGGTGTAGACAGATATATGTGTCAATGTAGGCATTTGCATGTATATATGTTCATATATATTAATACATATATATATATATATATATATATACACATATACAGATATGTTGTATCTGTTTAGATGTTAATATATTTACACACACATACATCTAGATGTTGGTATACATTCTCTGTACTGTTGCATGCCTGGACAGGAGGTTATGTTTCTGAAAACATCAGATTTATTTATATTTGGCATGGCTTAGTGGTAAATCACTTTGTCTAGGGTGTGCAGGGTCCTGGGTTAGAGCCTGTTTACTTTGTTGCTAGGCTGAACATGGGCCATTGGATACAGAGTGGTTAAGGCACTTTAAAGCAGTTGTAAGCGAGTTTGCGTGGAGCTAAGCAGTACTTACTTCCGGTTACAGTTTCTTACACTCAGTTAGATTCTACTTTGGTTAATCTGTGTAGGCAATGCTTACCCCCATGCAAATGCACTTAAGTGTACTTACGTATGCGTACCGCTGCTTATTTGTGTTTAAACGTGCTTACTAGTGCCTTATTCATTATGACACTGACACTTCACATGTACATTTCCTGCAGTACTCCAGTTCATAAATATATGTTTATGCATGGGTTTTACAACATAAATATTGGTTATAACGTGCTTTGCATGTAAAATAGACTGTACTGCAGTGGGACTTGAACCGGGAATGCCTGCTCGTTAGGCGAATGCTCTGCCCACTACCCTATTGCTATACTGCTTCATTTGCATATATCTTCCTTGTTATCCTCTTCAGCCTTTTAAGCTGCTTTAACTGTAGCTAAGCGATTGGCACACCCGCGCACCTACGGTTAGCTGTACTCTGATTTTTTAAATAAAAATGAAGGGGTTTCTTCATTTGATTTTTATGTACTGTTGCTGTTGTACACATGGGGACTGTTGGTGGGGATATGAGGACACCTATGAGCGATCTCGCTCATTTCTTAACACCTTCTGCTGTTCTACATTGCAGGGGCATGTTTATTCTGAGAGCTTTGCTCTCAGACACGCCCCATGCACTTGTACACACTCCGTGTAAGCCTAGGAACTCGGGCAGCGCACCTTGTTAATATGCATAGCGCACTGCCATCCTACTCCTAAACGGGCGCTTCCGTGCAGGACTAAGCTAGTCCTGCACAGAAGATTAGTGAATCCGGGGAAATGTCTTTTAACTCACATATTTCTTTTTTCCATTTGCTTTTTTCTACACCTTTAGATCCTATGTTTCTACACGCCACCTATTTCTGCTTTCACAGCAGCTCTATAGAAAAGTAGTGTCTGAAGATGTGAAACGGGTTTACATATGCCTGTATATGAGTATAGTTTCCAAACTGTAAATACTTTAAACCTCTGTAAATACTAAATGATATGTATGATGTTTACCTGAATTGATGATTGATGTGAAATTATAATTGCAAATGTTAATCCTTATGTTCAATATATAACTGTTTACATTATGTAATTTTTTTGTAACCTTTCTTGGAGGCTTTCTCCCTGGGCCGCCACTAAAAATGGGTTTCTGACCCAGTGGACTTTGCCGGTTACCAAATTTCAATAACTAAATAATAAATACATTCTCCTCTTAATAATCTTCATAGGTTCATAGATTAGTACTAAGCTAACTGCCCTTGCGAGCCATTTTAAGCCTAGCCAGTTAGCCCTTGTGAGACTCAAACCCTGCACCTTGTGCTTGTAAGGCAAACACCTTAACCATTAGGCCACCCTCCCAACCCCTGTTCACATTTAAAGCTAACATTTTCAGCTTTATAGAACAGTTGTATAAATGATATTTTTTATCCCCTACCTTTCTTATTTTCTCTTACCATTATATTTTTAAACTTGATGATAAGAAACATATACAAACCAGATTATTTAAAAAGCCATGCTGGAGAAACAATCTGTTAGCATGAGATAGTATGCACTTTAAACATATTTTTAGAAATATTGTTAAGGGACAAACATCGCGAACATCACGTTTATGTACAGATGACTTGGTATATATTGAAGAGATGGACAATCTAATGCATAGGTTCAAAATCCGAGGCTATAAAGAACCAGATCTACAGGTGATGGAACAAATGAAAACAGAGAGACACTAGAGGAAAACTATGGTACGGTCCTCAAACTGGCATTTATGAAAGCAATGCCAATAGGAATACAGATGATAAAATCAGAATAAGCCTGCAGTACAATAGTGATATCGGCAAGATTTATAATATCATTAAACAAAATTGGAATATTTTATTGACTGATGACAAGCTAAGGATTTTGATCACTGATAAACCTTTGTTTAGCTTCAAAAATAATCTTAATTTGAAGAGGCTATTATGCAGGGAAGTGAAACTGATATCAACACTGAATGCATGTAGTAGCAGACAAGGTACTTTTTGTTGCAAAAATTGTAAAGCTTGCAAGTATATTAGATCAGATAATATTTTTGTACATCCTATTAGTGCCTGAGTTTACCAACCAAGTCTGAATGCTGATTGCCGTACTCAACATCTAATCTATCTGGCGCAAGGTGCAAAATGTACAGGATTTTATGTAGGCAAGACTAATAGGATGCTAAAAGAACAAATTATGCAACATATTAATGATATTAAACATGGAGTGAAACAAAGTGCAACTGCACAGCATGTCATGTGTAATCCGGGACATGGTTTTAATTTTATGGTACTACAACTGTTAAAGGAACATCACAGAGGGGGCAATCTTGAGAAGGCATAGACTAAAAATTTGGAATTGATTGGCTAATTGCCTTTATGGTAACGTTAATGAATGGGAGAGAGGTGTGGACTATTTAAAGGATTTTTATTGGTTATGATGAATATACAATGTATTTCAAAGAATAAATTGATAGAATCTGATGAAAGATGAAAGCCTGAAAACATTGATTCTTTTATTCCTTTTATTATTGTTTTAATAAAGATATATGCCAGTCCCTGTGGTGGTCCAAGAAGACTTTTTGTCCCTTTTCATATATTTTTAAACTTTCTTTCCTCTCCTTAGCTCTCTTTCCTATTGACTTTTCCTTGCCTTTTATTATATGCCACTCTGACTCTTCTTCAGTTATCTCATCTATTTCTTTTTCTTTTCTTTTCTCTTTATCTTTCTCTTTAATTTTAAAATCAACTTCTACATTTTTAGTTGTGGTGTATTGCCCTGTACAGCATCCTCGTCTATCTCTTTTTTGTGTATAACTTTATTTACAGTTTCTTTTTTATTTTCATTTTCTTGTGCCTCTATCTCACACTCTAAACTGAATGTCCTGCATTGCCATTTTTACGCTTTATTTCACATTTCTTTGCATTATGACATTTTGCCAAATTCATTAATTAAATGATCATTCTTTCCACAAAAATAGCAAGTTTTAGGTTGTCCACTATATTTTACAAAACCTCTGTTACCACGAACATTAATAATACTAGGCATATGTATCACATTGTCATTTTATGTTTTTAAAATTACTCCACATTCCCATCCTTCAGTCCATAGTCCTCTTTCATCATATATTTATTAGTGTCCATCACTTCTTTACATATTGTCAACAAAAATAATATTCTTTCATTTCTTTTCCTTCCACTTCAGTTCTAAACTGAATCAAAACTTTTTTTATTAGTCTAAGAAAAGGTTGAACAACATATTCTAAAAGTGGAAAGTCTGTTTTCTTTTTTTTTCATAACCCCCGCCCACCCAAAAAAATGTTCCACAGTCTGACCAGTTTCAAATATCAAGTCACAAAATGTTTCTTTGTTAATTAAAATGAAAGCTCTTCCCACTTCAGTTTCAACACCCAGTGGTACTATAACATTTTCCCATACTTTGTATCTTATAGGTTCATAGGTTCATAGGTTGGTACTAGGCTATTGGCCCCAGGGCCTATACAAGCTTAGCCATAACAATTCCGTGGATATTTCTTCCCACAATATTTACTTCCCTGGACCTCTGTCTAGCAGGGTGACTGACATGATCCCTGGGGTAAATTTCCTATCTCCCATCCAATCATCAAGGTTCCTTTTGAAGAGGGCCAAGGAAGTGCTCTGCTTGACATGTATGGGCAGTCTATTCCAGAGTATGGGGAGTCTCTGGGTCAGGAACCTATCCCTCCAGCATGTTTTGTTCATTGTGATGACAAGGTTTAGATCCCTGGAGCTTGTGGCTCTGAGGGATTGGTATTTCTTTAAGTGGAGCATGTCCAACAGCTCACGGTTTGACATGACCTTGTATGTTAAGCATAGTTCGCCTCTGAGTAGATGATATACCATAGAGTATAGCTGGAGTTTTTTAGATGGTCAGCATATGGCATCTTCTTTAGGTCTGTGATTCTTTTGGTGAAGTATTTTGCAGCCTTTCCAGCTGTTGCAGATGTCTTGTGAGGTACATACCAAACGGGGCACATCTGTCCAAACCTTCCTTTTTACTGCTCACCCGAACAACAAATTTCTTCTTTTTTTCCTTTATTTCCATCTCTTCTTTGGCTGCTTCCCCCACTGTTTTAGCATAAGTCTTTTTTCTGTAACCTTCTCTGACACATTTTCTTTTTCTTTTTTCTACATAAGCTCACTCCAGGATACTGCCACTATACTTTCTGGCTTAGTCTGTTTTATCATCTCCTCCAGATAATCATCCTGCAACCTTCCTGATTGGAGGGTTAAATAATGCATTTCTCCACTGTTTCTATCAATTCAAACAGATTTTTTTGAAAATATTGCTCCAAATCCATTTCCACCTCCGTATTCAACTTAGTTTCATTCTCAACCTCCTCTCCACTCGAAAGCAACATTTTTCTCTGCTCCCAAATCATTTGTGAACATTTCTGGTAGTGATTCTACCATTTCTCCTTCATTTTTTATACTTTTCACCACCATTTCACTTTGGCTTACAGTCTCAATGTTTTCTCCTTGTTTCTCTGGGCCACCTCTGTGCCTGGGCCATATTTCCCCTAGTCCTTATGAATACTACCTCAGATCTACTTTGCAAAGTTGTCATTGGTGTAATGGGACTAATCCAGTCAACAAACAATAGCAATTTTTTATTTATTTATTGATATTTGATTACTGGCAAAGTCGGACTGGGTAGAAGCCCATTTTCAACACAGGCCCAGGGAGAAAAATTCCAAAGTATTACAAAACATTTTAAGAACAATAATTTTGCAGACTTTAAAAATAATGCAAAAAACAACTACAGTTTAAATAATTATACAAACTTAGATAGAATATGAAAACACTGGTTAAAAATAAATACAAGTTATATGACAATAATTGAAGAGGTAGAAACATTTTAGCTGGTTTATAGAGGAAATAAAGGTAAGCTAGTAAACAGGAATTGCAATACAAAGTGAGAGAAAAGCAGGCTTGTGGTATATTTATTGGGAAAGCCAGGGGCAAAATTGATAGAAGTGAGGAAGTGTGTGAAGAAGAAAGAATAAGGAGATGGAATTTATGAATATGTATTTGTTCACATTTAGGTTTATAGTTAATTTGTCAAGGAAGTCTTTCAGAATGGTTCTGGAGGACGGGTGGGAGGGTATTGACCTGATGAATACATATAAGGACTCCCAAACCTTAGCAACATGGTACGAGTACAGACAATGCCCAGTAGCTTTGATAGGTTATGGACAAATAGGAGTTTGTGGTCATTGGATCATAATGACTGACTAGGAACATATATTGGGAGCAATAAATAAATAATACTTTAAGGACCAGAAAATAACTGCTAATATCCACTAGCTAACCCTTTTAACATGTCATAGGAAGAGAAGGGTTGTTGAAAATAGAAAGAATGCAGATGTCATTCCTCCTTAGAAATATCTGGAGAAAAGGAGGAGGCAGTGTTCTGCTAGTTAGCAGAGAGACTAAAACTCTGATTTGTTAATGAACTTTACATTGTACCAAGGGTACAGGGTTTGAATTTTTCCACCTTCATTTGCCTATGGTATGGCCTTGAGCAAGTCACTTAACAGACAATGCTTTGGGACATTTGGAAATTTGGGCTAGGTTCCTCAATGGACAGCATGCCTAGTAATGACTTATGAAACAGAACTTAGGAACCTCCTAGTCTGATTTTAGAGGAAGAGCAAACTATGAAGTAACTGCTGGAGAAAAGAATTATTGAACCTTGGAAGTTAATTGCATCAGAACTTAGGACGGCATGAATTCAGAAATGGAATGCCATACCTGAAAAATAAAATAGTTATATATAGACTAACAACAGTTCCTAGAGGTGACACTGCTAAGTTATCCTATATGTTTGAATTGGTGGTAGCTCAGGTAGGTGTAAAACATTCCATGGTGCTTATGAAAAAAGTCAGGGAAGTTCCTCAATGCCCTGACCAAATGTCCCTTAGGCGTAGAAATATCTGCTTGGGTCTGTCCTATAAAAGGGCACTACCGTACTGGGACTAACCCATTCAATGAAGGATAACTAAATACCACAGAGTACTTTGGCAAATGCATTTTTTTAAAGAAATCTTGTATTGTATTCTAGAAGAGGAGCATGGGAAATGCTGACCAGATAAAAGAACACCAACAGTCAAAGAACTTTGAGAGCAAGGTGAAGAATGTCAAACTATGGATTACCCAACTCGTGGCATTCCCTTCAGTGTCTTTGAAAGTAATGTTACAGAAAATCTAGAAGGAATAAAATACAATTTAGTAACAGCACAATAAATAAAAAACTACAAACAGGTCTAGAAAAAAATTTAAAATAGAGGAGGAATGATCAAACACAAGGCAACTTAAATTTAACACAAAATGCATTTGGCAAGTACACATCTGGAAAAGGATTTGGATGATTATCAGAAAAGAATAAACAATGCACAAGACAGGCAAGAAAGATGTGAGATATCTGAATACACACACACACACACACACACACACACACACACACACACACACACACACACACACACACACAAACAAAGTGTTTGCCCATTTCATGATAGTTGGAATAGTATGACTTCAGCTGTAGTACTCTGCGAGTTCTGTAGACCTCAAATTTGCAAGGGTATATACAGGAAAGAGGTTATTCAGATTATGAAAAAATGATGTACAATATGTTTTTAACTAGACCAGAAACATTTTCTGAGCATACTCTTGAAGAAAAAAAGAAAAAAACATGATAAAAATGTTTGCGTAAGAAAAAAACATGATAAAAATGTTTGAGTACAGTATGGAAAGCCATAGTCTTCAAGCAATTAGCATCTTTCCAAAAAGTAAAAAAAAAAAAAAAAAAGTAGTTGGCTGTGACATTTAAGACCCAAACATGAGAGAACACAAATCAAATTTTCAACAATATAGACTTAAGGAAGTGCTGTCTTACTAAAAGGATAATGGATGAAAGGAACAGCTTTTGTGAAAATGTGGTGATTTCAATACAGTAGTACAATTCAAGGATGCAAGTGAGATGTATAATGATCTTGTCAGTGGTGGAGTAGTAGAAATCAGATGATGCCCTTACAAGCTCCCCAGCTTACCTAGAAGATAGGCAAACTGATGGTCTACATGGGCCAGGAACTTAATATCCATCAAAGTCCACATTTCTGAGTAATGAAGTGCAGGACAAAGAAACAATCAACTCAGGTTAGGAGACAGGTATGAAGATTTGTTACTGAAATGAAGAAGGCACATCGGGAATGACAAACAGAAGGGAATAAGGAAAAAAAGACATAAAAAATTTACAAAAATGGCAGCAGCACCCATCAAGCAGGCCAAAGTGGCTCTACCTAAGGACCTGGCGTATGCAGACAAAATATTTATTTAGATACCCTGTATAATTTAAGGGGACTCAGAGGGATGTTACATTATTATTTGTGGGGTGTCTGCTCAGAGGATGAAAATACTTTAGAAGAGGCACAAATCCTGAAACAATTCAGGAGAGATGAGTCAAGGTGCCCTTTTAGTGCAATTAAACAAACATCAGATCCATACCATCTGTATTCATCTTTGGCAACAAACCTGGAACATTTGTATAGCTGGTTTGGAAAGAAGGGAAGAAATGTAAAGGTACATAGCCTGTTTTTTTTTTTCCTCATAGAGAAAGATCAGGGTATTTTGCCAAAGGATCATCATTGTTAGTTTTTTTCGGTTAATAATGCAGGACCACACAGCTGGAAGCTTTAGATTATGTATGTACCTTAGGTGGTATTCAATGTTTTGAGAGCTCCATGGCATGCATGGCAGGGGAGAATTAAGATTAAAAGGTCTTCCTCTTCACATCGATGACAGCTTGGATGATCTCATTGCTAGAAGGGTTACACTGTGACTTACACTTGCAGTTGTAGCAGGTACAGTGGATATAAAAAGTGTACACACCCCTATTAAAAAGCCAGGTTTTTGTGATATAAAAAAAAATGAGACCACAATAAATCATTTCAAAACTTTTCCCACCTTTAATGTGACCTATAACGTGTACAATTCAATTGAAAAACAAACAAATCTGTTAGGGGGAAAAATATAAAAAAATAAAAAACATACAATACGCTGATTGCATAAGTGTGCACACCCTTAAACTAATACTTTGTTGTGTGTGCTCACCTTTAAACTAATACTTTGTTGAAGCACCTTTTGATTTAATTACAGCATTCAGTCTTCTTGGGTACACGCCTGCCGTCAATTAAAGAGACTCTGATTAACCCCAAATAAAGTTCAGCTGTCCTATTAGGATTTTCCTAACATTTACTCAGTTGCCTGCTACAGCGAATGCCATGGTTCACAGAGAGCTTACAAAGCATCAAAGGGATGTCATTGTTTAAAGGTATCAGTCAGGAGAAGGGTACAAAAAAAATTTCACAGCACTGGATATACATGGAACACAGTGAAGACAGTCATCAAAAAGTGGGGAAAATATGGGACAACAGTGACGTTGAAAAGAACTGGATGTCCCTCAAAAATTTATGAAAACACAAGATGAAAACTGGTCAGTGAGGCTGCCAAGAGACCTACAGCAACACTGAAGGAGCTGCAGGAATTTCTGGAAAGTACTGGTTGTGTACCACATGTGACAACAATCTAAAATATTCTCCATATGTCTGGACTAGGATTGTAAGACAGAAGCCTTTTCTTACACAGAAAAAACATCCAGGCCCAGCTAAAGTTTGCAAAACAATACATCAAGTCTCCCAAAAGCATGTGGGAAAATGTGTTATGGTCTGATAAGACCAAGGTTGAACTTCTTGGCCACAATTCCAAAAGATATGTTTGGTGCAAAAATAACACTTTGCATCACCAAAAGAACACCATCCCTACGGTGAAGCATGGTGGTGGCATTATCATGCTTTGGGGTTTCTTTTCTTCAGCTGCAAGTGGGCCTTTTGGCAAGATGAAGGGAATTATGAACAGTTCCAAATACCTGTCACTTTTGTCCCAAAACCTTCAGGTGTCTGCTAGAAAGCTGAAGATGAAGAGGAATTTCACTTTCAACACAACAATGACCCCAAGCATACATCCAAATAAACAAAAGAATGGCTTCACCAGAAGAAAATTAAAGTTTTGGAATGGCCCAGCCAGAGCCCAGACCTAAATCCAATAGAAAATCTGTGGGGTGACCTGAAGAGGGCTGTGCAGAAGAGATGCTCTCACAATCTGACAGATTTGGAGGAGTTTTTCAAGGAAGAGTGGGCAAATATTGCCAAGCCAAGATGTGCCATTCTGATAGACTCCTACCCAAGAAGACTGAATGCTGTCATTAAATCAAATGCTGCTTCAACAAAGTATTAGTTTAAGGGTGTGCACACACAACAAAGTATTAGTTTAGGGGTGTGCACACTTATGCAACCAGCTTATTATACATTTTTTATTTTTTTATGTTTTCCCCTAACAGATTTGTTTTTCAATTGAATTGTACAGGTTATAATGTCACATTAAAGGTGAGACAAGTTTTGAAATGATTTATTGTGGTCTCATTTTTTATATCACAAAAGCCTGGCATTTTAACAGAGGTGTGTGCACTTTTTATATCCTCTGTAAGTGGTAAGAGCAGCCATTCAAAGGCACATAAGGTTGACTGGAGAGAGTATCACATTGCAGACAGGCAGAAGTTTTATACTCTGTTCTCCATGTGGAGGTTCTAGACTCATTTGTAGACTTTGTGAATATCCTATGTCCCTGGTAATAGGCCTATTAGGGGCCCCACCCTCAAGGAATATGCAGTGGGGCCCTACAAGACAATGCCTCTCCTCTCAGGGACTCTGCTACTCTCACTTGACATGAACTCCACTGAGCTGGCTGGAATCCTGGCAAAACAGAAGGTACACTCCTCCCTGTCACATGATCCCCATTCCTTCACCTGGTAAAGGTGAGTGAGCGCAGCCATTTCATTCTTTTCCTTCCCCTGTCCTTGCTGGTTCCTTCAGTGCCAGGCCTACTAAATGAACCCCAGTCATGTGAGTCATAGGCAGGGCTTCTTCCCTATGTACTACCAAACTAACTCAGTAAAGACTGACATAATTTGAGTAGTGGCTTTAGAAAGGACAATCTGACAAAGGGACTTGAAGTAATAATATAGCCAAGATGAAATAATCTAGTTCAGTGTTACAAGGGCATTTTATAGATTATGAAGATGCTGGTATGCTTAAAGCAGTGTGAAGAATTTAAAGATGTTGTCTTCACCTTTCACTTCGACTGGTGGGACTGCATTTGATATATTGTGTCCATTTTTTGCAATCAGAGCTACACAGAATAAGCTGGCTAACAGCATGTAGGTCAATCACCAATTTTATTTTTATTTATTTATTTAACATTTGTTTACTGGGAAAGTCCAACTTGGAACAAAGCCAATTTTCAGAGGAAGCCCAGGGAGAAACACTCCAGACGCATGTCTTTGTAACATGGGAGGAAACTAGAGCACCTGGAGGAAACCCACACGAATGGAGGGAGGACATGCAGACTCTGCACAGAAGCCACTCCAACCGAGAATCGAACCATAGAACCTCTTGCTATGTGGCGATAATACTACTGCTGAGCTGTCCAAAATATATACCCCTGCCAAGCATTGAACCCAGGACTCTCTAAACTACAGCATAGTGCATTAGCCCATTAGGCCAACCCAGCTCTCCCAAAGTAGGGTCTATATCATATATTCGAAATTCTAAAATATCGAACACCATAAGTTCAAACTTGGAATTTCGAATATTGATAACATCAAATGCTCAGAATAGCAAATTTTTTCCCAGGAAAAAAAAATTGCTGTTCCGAGAAACATACACACAACACAACCACACCAAAATAAATAAATCACGCACATACAGTTAACAAAACCCAACCCCACACTAAACCATACATACATTATTAACTATCCACTTACCTTAACCCGCAGCCTAACCCTAAGGTCCGTAACTATCGCACACATACCCTACGAATCTATACACAAACAAACTAATTAATACACACACATACAGTTAACAAAACACAGCACTACACCATACATACATTACTAACTATGCACTTGCCTTAACCCACACCCTAACCCTGAGGTCCGTAACTCTTGCATCACAGTGGAGGAAATAGTAAAGTCACGGAATGGCCCAGCAAAACCTTGCCCTAGGTAAGATTTGATGTTCCGGGGCTTTGCTATTTTCACCATTCGATATTTTGGGTTCGATATTTTAACTTTTGAAGTTTTCAGTCTTTGAAGTTATGATATAGACCCTCAAAGTAGTGTTGGTGACTGAGTGCTTGGTATACCAGCAGAGACTTAGAAGTTAAATATGTATACAGGAAAGTGTAAAGGAAATATATGTCCTGGACACACCACATTATTACTGTGCAAGTTCAGGTGATTATTAGAAAAATGAAGAACATAGCGACATTGCTGTTAGTTGGAAGGTGATGATTTAAGAATTTAATTCTGATTTGAGGAAAGATTATAAATAAGCATAGGTGCTGAGGCTGTAGAACAATTTGTTTGAGAAAGTAGCACACTGTAGATTATACAATAGAAAGAGGAAACTAGTTCAGAAAAAAAGTAAATCCCAAGAAGGAAAGACATCCCTGATCAGTATCAGTAAGAAACTGAGGTCCCTCATGAAATCATCCAAGGCTAACTTTGAAAGAAAAATAGCCAAGGATTCAAAAGATAACCACAAAGCCTTCTTTAGCTATGTTAACACTCTAAGTGGCAACTGGCAGATATGCACTGAACTAGTGCAAAATAGCACAAAATATACTGAACCTACTGATATTGCCAACATCCTGACAGATAGATTCAGTGCAAATTTTACCCCCCTCTCACCTCCAAAAGCGCCCACAACAATACCGGAAAAGTGTAGTGTCCCAAAAATCACAGACGCACAGGTGAAAACAGCCCTTTCAAAAGCCAAAAACACAGCATCAATGGGACCAGATGGTTTCCCAGGCTGCGTCTTGCATGAACTACGGAACAAACTAATCCCCCACCTAAACACTCTGTTCAACCTCAGCTTCTCCACAGGCTACATGTCCATAGAATGGCGCACAACAATGGTTATTCCTCTCCACAAAGGAGGGGCCACAACTGACCCTGGTAACTTTCGCCCCATAAGCCTGACTAGCCTGGTCTGCAAGGCTATGAAGCGCATCATCATGGAACTCATTAACAAAGACATTGGGAACCTCCAAACACCTGACCCGACCCAGTTTGGCTTTGTTAAAGGCAAATCATGCCTATTAAACCTGGTCGACTTCTTTGAGACAGTCACCAAGGCCATAGATGAGGCAAAGGTAGTTCACACAGCCTACCTTGACCTCGCCAAAGCTTTTGACACCATTACCCACTCGGGTATTATAGAAAAACTCACCAGCCTGAACATAAACCCCTACGTCATGAGATGGGTTGCCAACTGGCATACAGACAGAACTAACATGGTAAGAATAGTGGGCTCCAGGTCCGCCTCTAAACCAGTCACAAGTGGTGTCCCACAAGGCTCGGTCCTGGGACCCCTACTGTTCGGCATATACTTCTCAGAAGTACAGGCAAACACAGGAGGACTATGGCTAACCAAGTTCACTGATGACTGCAAACTGGGAGCAATAATTGATTCTCCGGTTGACATGGACATCTTCCAAAAGGGCCTTACTAAGACGGACACCTGGTGTCAAAGTCATGGCCTCAAGCTAAATGCCAAAAAATGCATAGTCATCCCATTTGGGAAAAACAAAACACCCACGAATTACCACATAGGTGGCAGCCCCCTTAATATGGAAGAGGTAATAAGAGATCTGGGGACCCAGGTAGATAGTAATCTCTCCTTTGGCAATCATATTGCCAAAGTAGTTAGGAAATCCTTCTATGTGGCCCATCTAATTACTAAAGGGTTTGCATCTAGAAATAAAGAGGTTATAGTGCCCCTCTACTCATCACTCATTAGACCCATCATAGAGTACAATGCCCCATTTGGGATGTACCTCACAAGACACTTCCAACAGCTGGAAAGACCACAAAATTACCTCACCAAGAGGATTACTTGTCTCAAACATATGTCCTATGCAGCCCGACTGAAAAAACTCCGGCTGTACTCAGTGGCATATTGCTTACTCAGAGGTGATCTCTGCCTGACTTACAAAGCCATGTCCAACTCAGAATTGATGGACATGCTCCACCTAAAGAAATCCAAGTCACTGCGAGCCATGCACTCTAGTGAGCTAAACCTCACCACAACAATAAATAGACCTGCTGGAGGGATAGATTCCTGTCAAAGAGACTACCCATGCTTTGGAACAAAATTCCAAATTATATGAGGCAGAGCCCTTCACCAACACTCTTCAAGAGAAACTTTGACGAGTGGATGGGTAACAGAAAATACACCCCCGGGATCACTTCATTGGCTATGCTTGACAGATAATCAGTTAATTAATCAATGGGGTGGCAAAAGCCGACACACTCTGGCTAGGCTTATAAATGCCCTTGGGCAGATAGCCTAGTACCTACCTATGAACCTATGAGAAGTTTACAGACACCTGTGAGAAAGAAGAGAAATGGGCATTGCAGGGCTAATGGTGCAGTGATTAGCTGTGTAGGTGCAAATCAAAGCAAGCTCAGCAGACCACAGGCCTTCTACCCCTAGTATATATGTGTGCTCATATAACACATCAAAAATAACTTTTACACTTGTCAGCAAATTAACATATCTATAATCATATTTTTGATTATTTTTTGTATTCCATTTTTTTTACTTGCAGGACAGTGGTTTGTTTGCAGATATAACCAGCTGCTTGAAGACAGATCTTATATGATATCACTGCTTGTAATGATTGTACACTATCTGACATTTTCAACATCATGAAATCTGTAGGAAAGTTAGTTTAGTCTTATAATGTAACAGAAAGAAGCTTGGCATTCAGTGAAGATATCATTATGAAAATGCTTTTTGCACACAGACCATCAAAATTAAAATTAGTATAAGAAAATATGTGACATGTCTGGCATTTAAGAACTGTGATGATCTGAAGACTGATTCTTGTACACACTGCCAAAACTAAGTAAATATTTTGGATGCACATAAAAGATACTTAAAGAAACATGTTTACAAATCAGGATAATAAATGACTGATTCTTACTGGCAATGTGAAAAAATAAATAGCATATTTTAGATAAGCATTTCTGAAGCTGATGATGACAGATTGATTGCTGTAGAGAATGCCAGCATTAAATATTGTCTGATATATTTTTGATTTATGATGATAGTAAGAATGATGAATGACTCATTCTTGCAGGCATAATATTTAAGCACATATTCTGATATGTTTGTAATTAATTATTCCTGTCCTTTCCTCCCTCTTGCCTTTATCAGTGTTGTTATAGACAGCGTAGTTGGCTTACACTGGCTCAGTTATTGCATTTCTGCCATGAGCAAGGCAATGTTTGTGATAGTCTTGGCTGTAGAAGAGCTAACTAAAACGAGACACATGAAGCTGCAGGTGCGCCCTTTTTCTTCTGAGTGAGAGTACTGTTGTACATGTCAAATTGTGATACAAATTTTGTATTTATATGTCACTTGTTTGTGCAACTCTGCTGTTCTGTGAAAAGAACACATCTTAACTGTACTTTCTAAAGCTAAAACGCTCACATCTGTGGGCCCTTATAATATACCTCATTGCCTAACCAACAGCTCAGAACATGGCCTCTCTGAACTTCTCCAAAAAATGTTCAGCTTAAGCATAAACACAGGGTATGTTCCAGCGGTATGGAAAACAGCTGTGCTATGCCCCTCTATAATGGCTGTCCCACTTCAGACTCCAAGAATTACAGATCCATCAGTATAACAAGCCTAATTTGCAAAGTTATGAACCATATTTGAGTTTATCAGCTCAGATATATAAAAATCTTAGTGGTCTAGCCGTGAAACAATATGTATTTGCCAAACGGTGATCTTGTCTACTTAATTTGAGAAAGTCAGTAAAGTTGTAGATAATGGTTATGGTTGTGCAGTTCATACATCATTACTGGCTGAAGCAATGCCAGATCATGGTTTGAGAAGGAGGTTGCCATAATATTTAAAGTGTTTTCCTGACAAGCAAAAGGTACAGGGTTTAATTCTTGGATGGCATAGTGGTGCAGCAGTTTGCACTGTCACCTCACAGTAAGAGGTTCTCTGGTTTGATTCTTGGCTGGAGTACTTTCTGTGTGGAGTCTGTATGGCCTCCTTACATTAATGTGGGTTTTTTCCAGGTGCTCTGGTTTCTTCCCATGTTACAAAGACATGTGTCTGGAGCATTTCTCCCCAGGCCTCCACTGAAAATTGGATCATTCCAAGTCAGACTTTCTCAGTAAACAAATGCTAAAATAAATAAAATAAAAACATGATCAAGTGGGGCCCTTGGCATGGCAATGGATCAGGCCCCCAAGCCATTCCAGTGTCCCATTACTTGGATTATTTCTCCCTAGTAACCATAAACACTGCTCAAACCTCTCCATGTCTTTATTTCTACAATGATTAGAGATATTTAAAACTTTAATTTCAAATGTTTTAGCCCAAACACCAATAGCAATTTGCTAAACAAAATACATTCTCACAACAAAAACAGTCTTAGCATGAACAGTAAGCTTTTCTGTCCTTAAAATTCACATTTATTGAAACAGTATTGAAACTTACATTCAAAGAAAATGCATCTAGCCAGTCGCAAACCATAGGGTCATTGCACACATTTTTTGGACCATGCATATTTGCGTGTCTTCTTTGATGCACCATCCTGATTGTATTAAATTTTATTCCTTATATAATACAGTACCCCTTGCTAGAATGTTTACAATTTGTAGGTTTAAACATTTTTCCAGTAAACGATGAAACAAAATGTATGAACCAGTAAGGACCAAACTGCACATTACAGAACATTTTAACCACAAAAGGCCACTCAAACTTCTGTCATTACAGTCCACTAATATCAGTCAATATACACAATCTCTGCAGAAGTAAAAGTCGTCTGACTAATTCCACATTAAATAGATCTTTAACTAATGAAGAGGCTGCTTCTAGAAAACAATTTTATATTTCAGTGTTTCATATACAAATTCAGTGCCTGCTGCCCTTGAAGAATATACTACCATGTTACTTGTTCTTTAAAAAAATGTTAAGCTGGTCATATTCCAAAAGGGAATGGCTGCCAAACTGGCAACGGGTTCATAGTTACTAGGCATCTTATCCAAAGGAGGACACTCTCAGGAGTGCAACAGCACATCCCCCCTTAAAGGAGGCAATGCAGAATCAGCACTCCATGTATATGGTGTGGGAGTAGAAAAGCCTTCTGCTACAAAGCAAGTGTGCTATCAGTTGTGCTACTGACACTGATTTTAAAATTGATTGCACAAACACTGATGATGGACATTGCTAAACAAAACAGTTGCACATTGAAAAAAGACTTGGCCTTGGCATGAGCAACAGTAAACTTCCCTTGAAACTCATCATTCCTTGAAAATGTGCAGAAGCTCAACAGTCCTTGAAAATGCACAGAAACTCAACATTGACAATAATCTGGAACTAAACATTGTAAAATAACAGGAACTCAACAGTCTTTAAAATGTACTGAACTCAACAGTCCTTGAAATGCACTTGCTGATGACAGTTTGGCAGTTGGTGTAGAGGATTCAGGCTCTAGTGTCCTGTATCGAAGGTACAGATTTTGAGCCTGAATGAGTTAAGCAACCTGCCATCCCTAACTGAGGCATTTCACACACAAACTACTTCTTCATTGATCTGCTGTTTGATGGATGACCTGTTCTCCACATTCATCCTGAACAGCAGCAGCATGACTCCCAAGCTTGCTTTTTAAAAATTGTTTGCTCTGTTTCTGATTAAATGTGCATGCATCATACTAAAGATGCATGTACAGATGCTACTAAGGAAGTACTCAGTGAATGCATTCTTAAAGAAGAAATGTAAATTTTTATGGCAGCCACCTGGCCAGTCACCCCCCCCCCCCCTCACAGCTAGTGGGCCCCACAAGCCAGTGGACCCTAGGCGACTGCCTAGGTCACCTAGTGCTGGATCTGGCTCTGGGCCAAAGGCAACTGTGAATAAACTTAAATGCTTAAATGTAAATCCTTATGTTATAAGACAAATAGCACACCACCTGACAAAGTGAACCCACATAGTTAACCTAGCAGTTGCTACCTCAGAACACATGCCAATGAAAATTGTGACTAGTGACATTAATAAGGGCTCAGTACTAGGATCCCTACCATTCAGCATCTATGTTTAACAACAGCAGTGAGGAGATCCTTTGATCTAGTCCAGGTAATAGCTAAAGGTATCCTATCCAGGACAAAAGAAGTTAAAATGGTAATGTATCCCTTTGGGAATATGTTTAGATTTCCAGTGTAAATGTTTTTTAATATATACACTGTTCTTTACAGAGAAATAAGAGGTCTAACAATACTGAGTCATTCATGGCTTACAAATGTGAGACATAGATCATTTTGTAGCAAGTCAAAAGATAACCGTTTATAAAAAGAGTCGGTGCTAATCTATTAGGATAGTTGAAGGATTGAAAGCTTTTAATTTTATTGTTTAGAAATCCTTGGCACTTTTCCAATTGCGATAGAGCCATGGATTTGTACATATTAAAGAGACATTGAATACAGAGATGCAATGACTTCTTTGGTTGTTAACAGTCCCATGAAAATTAACCTTACTATGGTGGAAAAATGATGATCATATAAACATAGACTGTTGTGAGGGAAAGGTTAGTTTATTTCCTTCTTGTATTTTGTCTTGCTTTGCTACTTACTTCTATTTTGCATATTGTGTTGTATTTTCATTGCACTGTGCTTTAATTGCATTCTTAATTCCAAAATTGAACTAGGAAAGAAATTAATGCAGTGTCTCTTGTGAATCACACAGAAATTTGAACAGATCACTTATGGTTTATCACCTGTGAACAGAGGGAGAAGCTAGACACAAAGGCATTATATTTAAGACAGGAATTAAATTATTTCAAGGCTTTACTGAAAAAGCTCACTCAGGACTGCGGTGGTGGTGCTGTGGTAGCGTTGTCGCCTCACAGTTAGACATTGCCCGTTCGATTCTCAGTTAGAGCGTCTTCTGTGTGGCGACATGCGTGAATGGGCGTTCCTTCGTTGAGGGTTGTGCGTTAGGCCCGGCAAGCCAGCACGTAAAAATCTACTGCCAATCATTAGCGGACCGGAGTTCCACTGTGGCGACCCCTAACCGGGAAAAGCCAAAAGACACAAACAAACAAACTGAAAAAGCTCACTCAGATTCTATCATAAACTGTTGTGAAGGCAAGATTAGTTTGTTTCCTTATATCATTTCTTATATTTTGTATTGTTTTGTTGCTACCTTCTATGTTATATATTGTGGTGTATTTTCATTGCATTATGTTTTAATTGCATTCTGTTTTCCATTGCAAGTTTAAACTGGGAAAGAAACCAAAGCCGTCTCTCTTATGAGTCACGCAGAAATTAGATTTTCCCTACCCTCTCACTATGTTATTATTGCATTCTTAAAATCACTGCATCTCTAGTTGACTGCGTCTTATGACAATAACCACATGATTCCTACCTCTTTCATTTGCTGTTGTCAATAAACACAAAATTATCACTTGAAGTCATTCCCCTTAAGATATTTAAAGGTATTTATCCTCACACTGTATTCTATAGAGCCAGAATACTGAGTGCCCCCCATCCAATGCAGCTTGCTCTTTTAAAATTAGTGTCTCCCCTCCATGCCTGTTAAAGCTACATTTACCGTCTTTTGTTATGTTGCTAAAAGCTTAGTGCATACTGCAAATCTTAGAATATTAACTAACTTTTTTCCATCTTAATTTTAAAATCTTCAACATCTTGGGCAAGACTACCATTGACAGGAGAGCTTCTCAGTAGTCATCTTGGGGTTAGTGTTTCTGTTTTTCTCTTGGTAAGAGAAGGAGCAGAGGGTCATAATTTCCCAGTGACTGCTGATCAGTGTAAAGCCTGATAACTTTCAAAGTATTCAGTTTTGGATTTGTGCTATTGTTTTGTTCCTGGTGCGAAAAAGACCAGATGGCCATGAATTTCTGACTATCTTTGATTAGACAGTGTGTATGTGCATGTGTGTGTATGTGTGTGCAACCTTTCTGATGTGTTTAGTTGCTATTCAGGGCATTTATCAGGAAAAGACTACAACAGGCTACTGAATCCAGATCCATCCAGAGCTGAATATTTATGCCACATTACTATGTTGCACTTTATCCTGTAATAATACTTGTGCTGCTTCTAAATTTGTGTATTATTTGTTGAGTTCTTGCAATCCGATCTAGTTATAAGTGGTTTTGATTTCATGTGAGTTTCTGCACATTCATTGAGTTTATTGTTTTAACTTGGTGATTTACTGCACTCTGGGTGACCTCTTACAGAGTTTTTACATTAAGAAGACTTTGTTCTGCACTCTAGTGGCAGTAGAGGGTAGCCCTGTCTCTTTTGAACTCAGAATCACCTTTGAAACCCCAAAGTGTGTTTTTGGTAGGCCAGTAGGATATTTTGTTTGTTTTGAGACTTTCTGTGCCTGTATAAATTTGTTGCATTTGTGTGACTCTACTCATTGCATAGTGATTGTTAGTGGTGCCCTATATAGCTGCAGGTTCTTAGAACTGAAATTTTTCATATACAACTACCACTGAAATTTCCTCAACATTTACTTGCACAAAGAAAAGCTATTGTGTGCATTGGGGAGCAACCACCCCAAGTTTAGTCTTAGTCATGATTGTAGTCTATATACCTTTATAGCAACTATGACAGACAGTTATAAATTGCTCTTGTACCATCCCACTGTAGATCATGTAATAAGGATCTATAACAATAGGTATGCACTTTTCTATTATATCTGTAGCCAGCTTGGTGGATATGGACATCCTGAGGCAATGTGGCAGTTGTCTAGTGTTCACTCACAACTACCTCATTCTTAAACAAAGTGATATGGTATGTGAGAGATAGATGCAGATGCACAATTATACTGAAAGCAAGGTTCTCACATATAGGCACTTATGATACCAAACAGGCTGTCTGAAACACACACATTATACACAGCAAACATAGTATGAGACAGACACATAGACCCAAATATGCAGAGGCTATTAAATGTAATATTCCTAAACCACAATGGTCTCCCAGATGTTGCACTCAGAATGAGTATCCTCAGCAACCTGAAAAGCACTCTAACAAAACAGCACCCACCAAGACACATGTAACCACATCCCATGGTGTTCCGGCTTTTAAGCCCATAATGCATACTACCACACTAACCAGTATTTGTTTATAGGAGACTCCATTTTGAGACACACACATGTCTCACTTACCAAGTTGAGGACAGAGCCCCATTCAGTTACTTATCAGGGGTCAGGATCTGCCATGCCACACTAACACTCAAATCGTTAAACCACAAGTATCAGTATGACTCACTCATAGTCCATGTGGGTATAAATGACCAGAGACGTACCTCCATAGACTATATGAAGAGAGACATGATGGAGCTCTTGGACTATGTGCCCCATGTTTGTATGAGGTTAGCAATGAGTAGCATTCTACCTTATCCAAGGATGATGAAACAATATGGACAGGAAATATTTACCTTTACTAATTGACTTAGATTTTGGTATTAAAGAAGGTACAATATTTGTCAGCCGAGGAGGATATGGTTAGGAGACCACACTGCTTTACCATGTGGTCTGCACCTATCCCCTATGGGCTTTTCAGTTTTGGATAAAACCTTGTACACCCCTACAGTGTCTTTTTTGGGCATTGCCAACCTGTTAAACATTCCAACATAGCAAAATCATCACTAGAAAATCTGAATGCATTAATGCTCAATGTCAGGAGTCTAAAAGAAACTTAACTCTCTGCAAACCATCCTTACCCTAGAGAATATAAATGTCTGTGCAGTTACTAAGACATGGTTTAGAGCTACAGAGAGCACTCTGGCAGTGCAGGACCTTCCCCATATATATAACAGTTACTGCACAGAAAGGAAAACTAAGTGGAGGTGTGTCAGTTTTCATTAAAAGCAAACACATCTCAAGACTGAACAAACAGTAAGATGTACTTAAGCTTCTCCATGTCCAAATTACCACAGGCAAAGTCCTATATCATAACTTTGAATGTTATAGGTCCCCCTTTATGACCTAAAAACCCATAGCTCTTACTTAAATGTACTGCTGGCAGTCCCCACCCAACCCAATACTATATTAATTTGTGACTTTAAATACCTACGCCACCATAAACCGGAAATCATATACAACCGCAAATATGCAGGCCTAGAGATTCCTGGATTTTGTTAACACAAACACCCTTGACCAGATAGTCCATATGCCCATAAAGGGCACAAACATTCTTGACCTAGTCCTACAAACATGGGAAAACACTGCTTCCCCCAGTATAATATTCTCACTGGTCAAGTTTGTCAACAAAGCTGTCTCCTTTGAAATTAAAATAAAATCCATGACCCCAGCAAACCATGGTACTTTTCAGAAATTATTCTAAGGCAAACTTCTCATTATTAAATGGAACACTGGCAAAATTTCCAGCCTCTCCCAAACTCTGAGAACACCATTGCTTATGTGGAATTGTTCACAGAATCTTGTGCAATTCTGCATTGAGACATGTGAACCTACATAGAAAAAGCACATGACAAAGTCAGAAAACAAGCTACCTTAGCAGAATCCCAGCATCAATAGACTTTATAACAAAAGAAAGAAAATAATGGAAAAAAATTAAGAATAGCAATGCCAAGAAAGGTACAATCTCCTCCATCAATCTTAACAAGTAACTATGGTGGATTATCATGTTTACTAAAGCTAAATTTGAGGTAAAAATAGCCTCGCAGTCCAATGTCCACAACTTCAAAAACAATACTCTCCAATGTCCCAGACTAATTATTATTGGAGCCATCTCTGCTTATACTGATAAAGAAGATATAGCAAATCTACTAGCAAACAAATTCAATACCCCCAGGCACCCTACAGGACATTCACTCAACCATAACTCTTCCAATTATCACTTGGAAAGAGGTCCTCAAAACACTCTCCAAGGCCAGGAACAATGCATCATTGAGGCCAATAATATCCCAAGATGCCTCCTTAACAGCATGAAACATGACCTATTAGGACCACTAGAATCACTATTTAACTGTAACCTCCAGATAGACAATGCGCCAAGGGAATGGAGGATCTCTACTCTCATCCTTCTGCACAAGGTTGAGCCATCTACAGACCCAGGTAACTACAGACTCTTAAGTCCGACTAGTCTCATATGTAGGACTATGAAAAGAATTATCATGGATATAATAAACAATACCATATGAAACCACCAGTCACTTGGTCCAACCCAGTTTGGTTTCATCAAGAGGAGATCATGATTACTCTAACTGGTGAACTTGTTCAAGAAGGTCATCAAAGCAATATGGTGAACTTGTTCAAGAAGGTCATCAAAGCAATAAACAAAGGAAAACCTGTGTATACTGTCTACCCTGACCTGCCAAATCTTTCAACACAGTATTCCACTTGGCCATTGTTGACAAACTCATGAAACTAGGTATAAGCTCCTATATCATCCACCAGATAACCAGCTGGCTCACAGAAAGGACTCAAGTAGTTAAGATGGGGAGTCTACCTCCACAAAGAAGCCAGTGACTAGTAGAGTCCTTCAAGCCTTAGTGCTGGGGCCATTTTTGATATCTATTTCTTTGAGGTCAAGACCAACATCAAGGGGCTATGTTGACCAAGTCTGCAGACTATTGTCAACTGGCTGTAAATCGTAGTAACCCCTAATGACACGGATATGCTTAAAGAAGGCCTGATGCAGACAAATATCTGGTGCCAGAGCCACAGTCTAAAACTTGCTGCAAAGAAATGCATAAGGACACTAGTCTCTTTGGGAAGATGGGTACCCCTGGAAACTACCCCATTGACAATACACCCCCCTAAGAGTAGACCCAGTGGTCAGGGATCAGGGAGCACATGTAGACAGCAACCTGGCCTTTAACCATCATGTGTCTATGGTGGTAAAAAAATCATTTTATGTTGACCAAATTAAAAGCAAGGGTATGGCATCTAGGACCAGGGATATCATTGTTCCTCTATACTCGGTCCTTATCAGACTAACCACTGAGAACAACACCCCCTTCTGTATGTACCTGACAAAGCATATTAACAGCTGGAACATTCACAGTGGTTGTTCACAAAATAATACAGGGTGTAAACATATTGTATATGGACCACCTCAAAGCCTTGTGTCTGCAATGGGCACTGCAATGGGATGTATGTGTGGCTTACAAAGCATCCTCTGATCCTGCACTGATGGACCTATTGCACATCTGCAAAACAAATAGCATCAGAATTACCTGATTTGGGGTCCTAAACCTCACCTGTATCATAAGCAGGATCTGCTGGAGGGACAGGTATGTGTATCAGAGACTACCCCTTATCTGGAACATGTCAAGCAGAGTTCCTTCCAAATCTCATTCAAGCATAACTTGGACCAGTTGATAAGGAACTAGAAATTTTCCCCTGATCTGACACCTATATCTCTACTCTATAGAAGTAGCCTGTAAATGCTTGACCACGTGTGCCCAAGTCTACATATATCCCATAAAACAGCCCTACAGTATCAACCTACCAAATACATTTGGGAAGCAAGGGTAGGCTTAAAAATGTCCTCCATAGGGATTGTTAGCCTAACAATTGCCTATAAACCTATGAACCTATGAATCAGATGTGAGAGAGTTGTCCACATAATTACACCAGTCTCTTATGACCATGACTATCAGAAAAGGAGCACTTTTTTATAATTTATAAGTTGGGAACAGCGATTTTGCCACACACTATTAAGCTGCATTTTTGTATATAGCTTGATAACATTTTTGATACACTATGTATGTGAATATTCCTGCTTTGCTGAAGTTATTTTGCATCAGGGGATGGCGGGTTTATGGCCATCAGCAAACTTGGAAACCACACTTCAGGAATAATTTCTTTGATGTATGCAAAATAAATGCCAAACACCAGAGGTCTCAACACAAGTCTTGTGATAGTCTACTTTAATTTTACATGCCAAGATGGTGCCAGCAACTTTCACAACTTGGGGTCTGTTGGACTGCCAAATTGCAAAACAAGAGGAGATGTACCAGTTTATGTTATGTTTATCTAATTTTTTTCATTAATGTGAGCATGGGGGATGGGGGATGGCATCCACAGCCTCAATCTGGAGGAGATAAGAAGTTTGCATGAGTGATCATTGTCCATAGTCATTGTAATCTTCTCAAAGATGCTTACTAGGTTCAAGAGGCAGGACATGCTGTTCTCAAAATTGAGCTCATTGGGACCTAAATCAATTAAGTTGTCTATGGCTGCTTTACTGAGTTCAGCTATGACATGTTCCATGACTTTGCATCTAAGGCTGGTGAAGCTGATGGGCCTATAATTACCTGGATCCATATAAGATCTCCATTCTGTAGAGGTACAAATGGCTATTCTCCAGGCATCAGGTACAAGCTCTGTGGTTAGGCTGAGGTTGAATAGCTTAAGTGCAGGCTTGGATAGTGCATACTTGGCACTGATGAGAATGCAGTCTGTTATGTTGTCTACTAACATGGAAGTAATTTATTTAGCCTTTGATGGGAATTTTAAAACTTGTTCAAATGTGATTTCAGGGGGGATTAAATCTTTTGGGATAACTGGGGCAGTAATGTAGGTAGTTGTGGTAAAGTTTGCACTAAATTTGTCTGCTAAGATATAGGCTATATCTTTGATCTTAGAATATATTGTATTACTGTGATAGGAGCTCCGTGCAATGTTGGATATTATTTCTTAAGTTTGTGACAAAGAAATATATACAGTTTCCTTGAGTATCTGTAGTCCCCACTTCACATTTTCTAATAGTGCTCTTAAATTCCTTGCTTACGTGTTTCAGTGGGTCTTCAGAACATTTATTACAACTTTTTGTTATTTTCCTGAATTTGCCATTATATTTAGGACAGATTGTGCTGCCAAATTTAACGTACAGCTATTACATGCTGGTAAAAGTCAAAAGTAAATGCTGCAGCTCTCCCAGTTAGGTCCATTTGTAGGGGAGTATTGATAGTTTGCCTAGCCTAGATCTTGTGTAAGCTAAAGTAGACTTACCCTGGAGAAGCCCCTATAGATGGCCTGATTTGATGGTGAGGTTTTATTACTAAACTTAGTACAGAAGATTGCTGATTTGTCATCAGATTTAACCAAGGATGAGGAGATGGGGGGGGGGGGGCACAGGTGGGAGCTAGATGTGTAAGAACAAGTCAATGATATTAGACCCTCTAGTTGGAGGTTTTACACTTTGATCCACTGCATTCCTATCACTAAAATCTAGGAGGTCTGCTTCAAATAATCAAAGGACTATCATGTCGTAACCTAGTACATCAAGGCGACTTTTCCAAAAGTCTACAAAACAGAACTTACAGAACAATGAACCCTGGAAAGTCGAAACCAACTCCCCGGGTATCCCTGACCAATCTAACACTGAAAAACTATCACAAAGCATCAACAGAAATCTCCCATTTAACAACATAAATAAATAACTCACCTTCCTGTACCCATAATGCTACACCACCTGAAAGGAATACAACTCTTAAAAATAATCAAACTAAAATAATAACTAATTCCTCTGAATTTGTAGGGGAGGCAAGTCTCCCTGCACCCCCATATGGGGGCTCTGCCCCCAATCCCCCATAAATTAAATATACCAACTCCAAAATTGCATTGCCATGAAGATAAGGGCATATTTACCAGTACATTAACCTTGCTACTACTAACTACATGTCACTAGTCTGTATTCGATGTTCTGGGGTTCAAAGTTATGTAAGTTCAATTTTGATAACTTTTTGCAAAGTTGTCTCGACATACTGGGTTATGACATTGTGGTACTTCGATTATTTGAAGTAGACCCAATCTAGGACTTGTGGTACATATCTATTGTGCTGGACAAGTAATTAATGAACCAATTTATAACATCTAAAGAAAAAAGCAGAAGGAAACTTTGTCTAAAAGATGTAGTTTATACTTTTGCAGGCATACTTTAGAACAATGAAGATTATTCCATTTAACACACATTTTCCATATTTATTTGGAGAGATATTGAGTATGTTTCAGTTGTGGTATTCATATTGGAATGAAAATCATGTGGTTATTGAGCCAAAATGTGACATTTGTAGATGCACTCTTTTTTGATTGGATACCCTTTTTCAGTTTTAAGTGAGAAAATGTTAGCACTTGAATGGAAATCTAGGGTTGTGGAGGAAGGTGGTATATTTGGCAATGACTAAATTAATATATGCTTGATGCTGTATGGGAATATGCCTGATAGTGTAAGATTAAGGATAAATGGTATAGGTTTTGCAATAATTTTTTCTACCTTGTTTCATGAATTTGGGGTGAAATGTGCAGATAACAAAATGGTAAGTGCTTTCTATTTTTCTTGGTATTGTTGAGCAGATCTGAGATGATTTTGAAGAAGAAATTGGGGTTGCTTATCATTTTCCAAGCAGGTATATTTGACGTAGGATGGATGATGAGGAGTAATGTTGTAAGAAACAAAAAGAATGGGAGGTGGCAAATAAATGTTATTTTTAATTTGTACTATAGTAAATGCACTTAAATTGGAGACTGGGATGATTTAGTTAAAATACAGCAGTAAGCTACTGGCTGCTTGGCTTTCTAAAACAGTTGAGATTGAAATGTACAGCTTGCATTTTTCAAAGGCGTGTGGATTTTGCACTGTGGTTTTACAATTTTATTTGAGGGCTTTTTCAAATTCTATATGAGGCTTTTAGGTTTTAGTAATAAGTGTGCATATTAAGGTTAGATATGTCTTGTATCCAATCACTCCAATATTTTTTCCGATTCCTTAATCATCTGTTTAAGGTTTGGGGTTAGCAAAACATTTCAGGCACCCTTAATGTATCATTATCTTAAAGGAATAGTCCACAATGAATAGGGAATAGGAACTTTCTAAATGTAGAATGGGCAGTTATTGGACTGTTTTCTTGGCAAAATGAATGTATTTGATTTGGTGCAGCTCAGTTAGTAGTGTGGGTTCTATAGTCTACAAATTCTGAAGTGGATCTCATGCATATGACTACAGGGGACAATTGATTAAATATAAAGTTAAACAAAGAGATAATACCATACCGGGTTCCCTTCTTACTGGAACCCATTTAATTTTACTCTACTGCTGTACCTTAGTCACACTGCTGTTTGTGTTTCAGCTGTAAGGCACAGTGAGTTACTATTGAATTTTAGCTGTGGCCTGTCCCCTGTCTGCTAGACATATCTCCCTCCTAACTCCCTGTCTACTTTCCCCCATCTGGGCTGGTACAGTTCTATCTCCTTTACCACCCTCTTTACACTGTCCTTTAATATCTCCCATTGACGAAATCTTCCCTGTGTTTTGTATTAGTACTTCCAACAATATGCTATCACTGTGTCCTTGTCTAGTAAGATGTTTTTACTTACCTTTTCATAATCCAGACTGACTGTTTTCCAGCAGAATTTTGTTTGATCCCATTCTGCTTCACCTTGTTATGCTTAGTTTTGTTTCACTCTCTACCCTACCCCCATTCTCACCCATCCCTGTCATCTCTTCTTTTATACCAGGTCTGAAGGCTGCCAGCCCAGCTAGCTAGAATTTTGTAAATAATTCTATGTCATTTGTGAATAGTAATATGATTTGTATGCTTGTCTTACAAATATAAGAAAGCTATATGTTATCTGTATATTAAACTACTGGTGCAGAATTATGTGTTGAACTATAGGTTCTGTACTGAGCTTCAAGAATGTAGCCACAGTGTATCCTGCTAGAAAAGAGCAGAAATGTATATAAACTATATGCCTATGCAAATGTATCTGTTGATGGTAAAGGCTGGAACATACAAAGTCAACTTGCAAAACCCCAAGAAAACAAGTGGAAATTGTTTATGATTCGGTTATCTCTATTTCAGCTCAGAGCAGACACAATGTCTAGAGTTGTAGGTTTTCCTGTTGTCTGGAAACAATAATAATTACAGGTTTCAAATGTAAAAGTGCCTAATTGTTTTACAACTTCCAGTCCTAGGCAAACTTCTGAGATAAGTGTTTTTCAAAGAGAAATGTTAAATTCTTTTGGTATCTGTTAGCTTGGGAAATGAAGGCAAAGGTAAAAAAGAGTAATCTGAGTTAACCCAGCAGTAATTTTTGATAGTAATTTAAGAACTATCTCAGAGAGAAAGTCAGGGCATTTTGTATTTCGTCTTGGATCTAGAAACATCGTCTCACCAGCACTTCTTCCTTGCTAATAGTAAGAATTAGATTACAGTGATTTCTCCTAGGGATAGACAGGAATATAGCAAGATTAGTTTAGATGTTTTCTGTATTTATGTGAGACTGCCCTGCAGTGTTGTTTTAAAATATTCCCTGTAATTTTGAACTCTGTTGTCACTGTATTGAGTTACTAAGTATTGCCTTGTTCTTTTATTACTTATTATTAAATATATTGAAACCTTTTAATTGTGGCTGGTTTGTTCAGAGATATTTAAGCTTTTAGAGTGCTTGCATATGTATTTGGTGACACTGTACGGGCCACTCTTAAATAGCCTTGCAAGTCTTGAACATACCTACCATTTGGATAATAGTAACATCACACAGTAGGATTGGACACCCTTTGGGAAGGGCCTTATAGTAGGTGATAAGTAAGAGTGGTTGGCGGCAGTGATTACTATCTTATAATCTTGGCAGAAGGGGGCATGGCTAGTAAACCTGTGCCAGCCTTCCCCAGCAGTGCCTGTGTGTGTATATAAATCAAATATCAAAGTGTGTGTATGTGTGTGTGTGTGTGTGTGTGTGTGTGTGTGTGTGTGTGTGTGTGTGTGTGTGTGTGTGTGTGTGTGTGTGAGCTACTTGAGCAGGGACATGAAGCACTGGTTTGACAGAGAGGGTGCTCGAGGTGTTGGCTTGATCACTTGGCTGAGATCTGAACCCTATAGCTGTGCCAGTGGGGAGTCTTATGGGGATCTGGGGAGAGAGAGGGATAAACCAGCCCCAGACTGACTGTGATCTCAATGTGCTCTTAAGGGAAATCATACTTCACTGTGTGTACTTGTCATCCTCCCAATGTGCACATCCCTCACTGGTGCTAGAGGTGAGGATTGAGGCTCCTTGATTACTGGGCCAGTGCAGGGGCATCACACGAAACCTAGCCTCGCTATCTAAATTCCAACTTATCACAAGATTCCTAACTCCTCCCACCTGCAGCAATATAACTATTTCACAAAAAAACACTCACAGGCTGTCACTCCTCTCACCCACAGAAATTACATCTGCTTCATCTGCTCTTCATACCCTTACATACACCTACATTTCATTATTAGTGCCTTTAGTTATATTTTGCTTTTAATGTTTTTGACTGACTTAAACTATAATTGATACTCCTCCATTTCCTTTGTCATTACACAATTGGAATTAACTAATAAGACAAATATTCTCCATCTACTTCTCCCCTTTAATGCCAACTTTGCCTCCCTTCACTTCATACTACATACTACACTTCACTTTTCCTCTTCGATATAACCACTGAAATTTCAAATGTTTCTCCATGCTTAAAACTATACCTCTTCCCAGCTGTACTGTCCGTTCATTAAACTACAACCTACCCATGCTAATAAACCAAGAACATCAAATTCATCACTCTTCAGCTTGTCTTTCAAAAAATTTAATATTGTCACAAGCATCCTCTCTAGCATTTGTAACAAGATTACAGGTCTACATGCCTGGACATTACCATACAACCACAATATTCTTGCTATCATAGAAAGCTTGCTTAAGTCTAACATTAAAGACTCTGAACTTCTCCCTCCAAGGCTATAGTTTTAGTAGAGCTGATAGGCCCCACAAGAAAGCAGAAGGTGTTTCCTTAATTTATCCAAGATCATACAGTATCTCTCCTTATTCATACATCATCTCAAAATTCCAAAATGCTGAAATACTAGTTTCACTGCTAAGGCTTAACAACAAAAATGTCTTTTAACTACATTTTAATGTTTTGGTATAGTCTACATCCTACCTGGAAATAATGTAACAACTTTGGGAGAAATTTTCTCATGTACTTATATATCTTATGAAAATAAATCATACTAGAAGATGTAAATATTGACTGGAAAAACCTTATCAGACTTTCCGTCAACTAGTATAAACCTTTAAACCTTTATGGTTACACTCAACTTATTAAACACATACACTAAATTTAATAATACCAACAGTAAAGGTGCAATTCTAGTCTGGATACTAGTCTCTGAGGCTAGTAAATTTAGAACCTCTGAAACCTATCCAAACCCACTTAGCGACCACCTTCCAGCTTATGCCCATAAAAACTCATCCCCCCATCCTAACACTCACCAACATAAAACAACCCAAAACCTTTCTAAATTCAATGTAGACTCCTTTGTCAATACATTGAAAGCCTTTTGTTGGTCTGTCCTAAAAACCCAGCCACTCAATGAGGCAGTCAATACTTTTAATACCTTATTCTTAATTACTTTAAACAGCTAACTGCCCGGACAAAAGCTACATTGTCTAACAGAGACAAAGCATGGAAAGAATGACTTAAACTTAAAACTCCCTAAAACCTGTAACTTGTTTTACAGAGAATTATGCAATCTGATTAAAAAAAAAAGAAAAACAAGTCAACTTTGATAAAAAAGCAATATTATAGCCATCTACAACTTCAGCACAAAAAGGACCCCCCAGAATTCTGGACATCAATGTGTAACCTGTTACATCTGGGATAAAACATGGAATCCAATCCTTTTCATATTAGCTCTCCACTAGAAATTGCAACCGTATTCAATATTAGACAGCATTGCTTCCTTAACTAAGTATTCTTCACCTCTAGATAGCACTTCTACCATCCCTTCAATAACATCCTTCTTCTTCTTTTGGCTGCTCCCAATAGGGGTCACCACAGCGGGTCATCTGTTTCCATTTCTGCCTGTCCTCTGCATCTTGCTCTGTCACACCAACCATCTGCCTGTCCTCTCTCACCACATCCATAAACCTTATCTTAGGCCTTCCTTTTTTCCTGTTACCTGGCAGCTTCATCCTTAGCATCTTTTTCCCAATATACTCTACATCTCTCCTCAGCACATGTCCAAACCAACGTAATCTTGCCTCTCTGGCTTTGTCTCCAAACCTTCCAACCTGGGCTGACCCTCTAATATACTTATTCCTAATCCTGTCCACTCTCGTCACACCCAGTGCAAATCTTAACATCTTTAACTCTGCCACATCCAGCTCTGACTCCTGCCTTTTTGTCAATGCCACCGTCTCCAGCCCATATAACATAGCTGGTCTCACTACCCTCTTGTAGACCTTCTCTTTTACTCTTACTGGTACTCTTCTGTCACAAATCACTCCTGACACTCTTCTCCACCCACTCCATCCTCCCTGTACCCTCTTCTTCATCTCTCTTCCACACTCACCATTTCTCTGAACTGTTGATCTCAAGTATTTAAACTCATCCACCTTCACCACCTCTACTCCCTGCAACCTCACCATTCTTCTATCCTCTCTCTCATTCACACACATATATTCTGTTTTAGTCCTGCTGACCTTCATTTCTCTTCTATCTCGATCATATCTCCACCTCTCCAGGGTCTCCTCCACCTGTTCCCTACTCTCACTACAGATCACAATGTCATCTGCAAACATCATAGTCCACGGGGACTCCTGTCTGATCTCATCTGTCAACCTGTCCATCACCATTGCAAATAAGAAAGGGCTTAGAGCTGATCCTTGATGTAATCCCACCTTGCTAATCCACTGCACTTCATGATTCACTATCCGCACGTCATCCAACCTTCTCTCCCTCTCATTCTCTTTATTCATCAGCCCCTCACAGTACTCTTTCCATTTGCTCAACACACTCTCCTCGCTTGTGAGTACCTATCCCTCATTATCCTTTATCACCCTTACCTGCTGCACATCTTTACTAGCTCAGTCCCTCTGTCTATCCAATTGGTACAGGTCTTTTTCTCCCTCCTTAGTGTCCAACCTTTTATACAACTCTTCATATGCCTTATCCTTAGCCTTCGCCACATCTCTCTGTGCCATGCACCTAATCTCCTTATAGTCCTGTCTACTTTCTTCATCTCTCTGATAATCCCATTTCTTCTTCACCATCCTCTTTCTCTGTATACTCTTGGGTACTTCCTCATTCCACTATCAGGTCTCTTTGTCCTCCTTCCTCTGTCCAGATGTCAAACCAAGCACTTTTCTAGCCATCTCCCTTACTAGCTCTGCTGTAGTTACCCAGCTATTTCTTAACTCTTCACTGCCACCCAGTGTCTGTCTTAACTCTTCCCTGAACTCCACCTCACAATTACCCTTTTTCAATTTCCACCATTTGATCCTTGGTGCTGCCCTCATACTCCTCCTACTCTTCTTGATCACCAATGTCATCCTACAACAACATCCAGTCCTAGTAATTCAGCAAGCAACAGTTTAGACCAAAACCAACATTCTCCATAAACCATACAGACTACCACTTCCTTTACTCATCCCCCCAGTATCCCCATCTGAATGTAATTTACCTTCTACATCCATTGCTACCAACTTCCACTTAGGGCTGTCTCCACATCAATGATAAAAACATTTCTACTTAAACTCAAACCTTGCTGCATTACAGCTGACAACCTTCCACCTGAATAACTAAAGATAGCTGCCGATGCCATAGCATACCCAGTGTCTGTCCTTATCAATAGATCAATATCTGAATCCTATGTACCCTCACCATGAAAAAAGCCTTTATTATCCCTCTTCATAAAGGTGGCATTTTAGCTGACATACCTAACTTTTGGCTTATTACATTATTATCACCACTATCAAAAATTCTTGAAATACGTATTCATAAGCAACTCCTCCAATATCTTCTACAAGAACAGCTCTTATCATCTACCCAACATGGCTTCCATCTCCTACTATCCTCCTGTCATCCACTGCCATCATAAACAAATACAGGGACTTAGGCAAACTAGTTTCCTCCTTATTTCTTGACCTGTAAAAAGCTTTCAATACAGTTTATCATCCTAAACTCCTGTATAAATGGTCTCAACTTGGACTCCCCCCTCTTCATTACTGTGGTTCAGTAGCTATTTAACTGACAGGCTGTAGTCTGTGAAATAGCAGAACACTCTCTCACAATGCCTGCAAGTCTTCACTGGTGTATCCCAAGGCTCTGTTCTTAGTCCCCTCCTCTTTAATATCTTTATCAATGATCTCTATACCCCCGTATGTCCAGCCTCTCTAATACAGTATGCTGATGATTCTATGGTTATATATCCATCTAATAACTTGCCTCAGCTCCTCCATATCACGCAAGAAGCTTTTTCCTCAGTTGTGAAATGGCTGCATAATGCCCAGCCCTCAAAAAAACCCCAAAACAAACAAAAAAAACTTACTGCTTTTTTTCCCTAAATCACACTCACTTGATAAAGCAAATTAAAAAATCTTTTCATGAAATGAAACTGAATTTGAAGTAGTTCCTCATACAAACTTGCTTGGGGTGATTATAGCTGATAACCTTAAATTTGATCTACATGTTCAAAATAAGATAAGAAAAGACTCATCAAAAATTAAGAATGCACTACAGGCATAAAAACGTCTTTAGCAACACCACCAAAGACACTCATGCCACTACCCACCTTCTCCCATCACTCTTACGTGGTGCACCCATCTTAACCAAACTTCAAGCTACAGTTACAAATAAGCTGGAGGCATGCTATAATAAAGTTGAATAATTTACCATCAACAAACACTACTGCAGCCATCACTGTATTGCCCTTAGAGCTTTGAATTGGCTTGAACTGCCTCAACACTTAGATTACATACAGTTATCACCATATACAACATTATTCACAAAGTCAATGACTGCTCTGCATTTACTCCTATTCTCCATTCCTAACAACCTAATAGACTACTTACATCTAATGAACAACATCTTCTCAGTATATATAAGCCACACAAATTCTCTGGCCAAATTCTCTACTCTTACTCTGTTACTAAAAAAATGGCATTCTATCCCTCTGAAAATTAGATCTACCTCTAACCTCTCCAGCTTCAAACTTTAAAACCTGGCTCTGATCCTGCACTATTCCAGGCTGAACAAGTCCTTCCTCTTTCCTCCACCAGCAGACTTTTCACAATGTTCAGACAGAATGCATTAGTAAAATCCATTTCTTGCAAAAACATCAAATATATATTTTGCCTAGGCTATATTATCCAGTCATCTCTATTCCAAAGAGTCTACTCTGTGTGTTTAATGTCATATCTATGAACTGCAACTTAGATCTACTGACAAAGCTCTTTCTGAACTTGTTATAGCTGTCCAAATATTTGTAGTATGTATAGGTTCACACTCCATGAGCTGAAGTTTTTTTGTCATTCTTCTGTATCAAGCTTTGTAATAACTGTATTTAACTGTAACCATATATGTCAATATAGAGCTTTTCTTCCAGGGCCTCCACTGAAAATGGGATACTATCTCAGTCAGACTATCCTGGTAAGCAAATGTCAAGTAAAAATAAATAAAATAGACAGGGTTTAAATTATGACTTAGAAAGGACTTGATAGAAGTGACTTTATCAGGAATATTGGTAATAATAATATCTAAAATAGAAATTTTACCTGCATTTGTGTTGGATCTTGTAGCTTTTTTGACTATTGTGCAAAACTTTATTTTTTTCAATACATATTTAAGTCAGCAAGTAAAATTACACCTATATTATTAGATGCAGTGGATGAAGTGGATGGTGGGGATATGAACCAGGGTTGTATTGATTATATTATTAATCGCTAATAATTGGAGGATTAGCCAGTCTTTTCAAGCAATAAGCAAGATAGATTAGTTATAATATTTACTAGCAAAAACATTCCACCACCATTTCTTATACCTGGCCTATTGTTGAAGAATACAAAATATTTATTCTTGTAGATCAGCAATATTCACCTTTCAGCTAGGATTCAGGCATTATAATACTTCCACACCATAAATTATTGCCAAATGTCTGAGTGTAACTATTTTATTATTAATACTAGCTAGATTTATTGAGTCAGTTGAGAGATATGTACTGTATTTGTGATGCGGTTGTAGGTGAAGGACCAGGTCGAAGGTGATCAGCACTTGGTTGTATTGGTTTTGTTGATGCTACTAAGGTTTGTTTTCTTTATTATTGAGTGTGTTGGAGCTGTTTTATACAGGATGTTATTTTTTTAGATTGGTATGACAGGAATATAGATTCCATTATCAATATACATAATCCATCAGATGCTTGATTTTATTTGAAGTTATTATGCTTTAAAGAGGTGTTGACCAGATTTATTTGTTTCATCAGTGTTAGGCAGGTAGAGGCCATTGAAAAAAAAGAGATTGCTATCAGTATTACTGTACTGGGAGAGTATATTACAATATATATAGGTTCATAGGTTCATATGTGTGTACTAGGCTAATGGCCCTGGGGCGTTTACAAGCCTAGCCCATAGGATTACCATGGCATTGTGCCACCTGACCTTAGTTCCCAGTGCCTCTTTTGAGTAAAGCCACTGGAGTGATCCCTGGGGTGAATTTTCTATTTTCCATCCACTCATCAAGATTTCTCTTGAAGAGGGCCAGTGAGGTGCTCTGCTTGACATGTATGGGAAGTCTATTCCATAGCATGGGCAGTCTCTGGGTTATAAACCTGTCCCACCAGCATGTTCTGTTGATTGTGGTAATGAGGTTGAGGTGTCTAGAGTGTGTGGTGCGGAGGGTTTGGGATTTCTTTAGATATAGCATTTCTAACAGAGCTGGGTCAGACATGGTTTTGTAAGTCAAGCAGAGAGCATCTCTAAGTAGGTGATATGAGACAGAGAATAGTTGGAGTTTTTTGTCTGTCCATATAGGACAAATGTTTAAGGCCTAGGATCCTCTTTGTGAGGTACTTTTGTGACCTCTCCAGTTGTTGCAGGTGTTTAGTGAGGTACATGCCAGATGGTGCATTGTACTCGATGATTAGCCTAATGAGGGAAGAGTAGAGGGAGACAATGACCTCTTCCTTCCTGGATGTACAACCCTTGTTTATTGGAATCCTTAGAAGCATTTTGATTGGTATATCATTTAATTTTTAATTTGTAAGGGAGGGATGGTAATGATTGTTGTATTTTTCTTGGGTTTAGTTAATGGGGGGGGTGAATTATCTATAAATATAGAAGAGAGCAGAGTGGTTATGGGTGTGGTGAGAGAGGAAGTAGGTGGGCCAGCCAGGCAGTGATGAGCAGCGTGAATCAATCTGTTCATACTTGCAAATACAGATTACTTGTTCAAGGCAACAGAATTGTAACTTAAGCTAAAGCTTTAGTTTGTCATAACTATATAAACTAAAGGAAACACAGTATCTCATATGGCTCATATTCCAGTTTAGGAATAAAAGCACTCAGATACTCGTCTGGTCTACCTTGGGGTTGGTGGTGGGAGAAAAACTTCACACTGACTAATTAAAACAGTAAAGTCAAGAAGCTAGCAGTAACCATGGCCAGAAAGAACTAGCGGTGGGGTATAAATTCTCAATGATGCCGAACGTCAGAGTGACATAAATTTAGAATGTAATTAAACATAAAAACAGATACAAGGTCTATTCTATTGCTGTGAATAGGGATGATTTGTATACCAATTAAAACTGTTACTAATACTAGTATCAGCTCTATCTGTGATCAAAAAAAAAAAAAAAAAAGAACACGGACTATCAGAGAGGTTTCATACATAAAATGCATTCACAAATCGACTTAATAATAAACAGACAGAATAGCCAAAGTGAAAGGATTTAAGAAACGTCAGTAGTGGATGTTTGAAACTCACTTGCTATGCAGCACAGGAAGCCTGGCTAATAAAGAAGTAAATCGGTCTTGTATGTAACACAGACCCAGTGCTCTATATGTATAACTTTTTTTGGTGTTCGTATCGGAATACATTTTTGTGCAAGTATGATCTATGAATTTTAAGCAATTCTATTTACAGACTAGGAAATATTTTCTATTGACTGCTGAACAGAAAGTTCATAATTATGCAAACAGAACTTGCAGAACATAGTGTAAAAGGCAATTATACAAGATATTAAACTCAGTGCCAAATGTGCAATAAAGCTATCACTACTTCTTCCAGTAATTGTGTACTATAATAATGCCTCCAGTAATACAAAATGAATGATTTAATCAAAGACATCAACAATAATTCTTTTTTATTTTTTTCCAAATCTTTTGGGTTTTTAATACCATGACAGGAATGGATCCCATTCCTAAGTCAAAGTATTATTAAAGTTCATGAAATTAGTATTATTTTAATCTTTGATGTCAGCCAGAAGTGCTGTTTGCAGCACCCACAGTGTGCCCAGTAATGACTCCTTCTGCAATTCGTACAGTTACATGTATTGGTAACGAAGCTAAATATGATTGTAGATTCTTTTTTATAACACCTGTTGCTTCTCCTACTATTGGAATTGCCTGGGTATCTTTCTTCCACATTGCTACATTTCTGCCTGTCAGTCTTGATGTTTTATGACTTTGTGTCTGTCTGTACGCTATAGTCACTGGGTGTAGTGATTTCAGTGATTAATGCTATTTTTGTCTTCTTTTTATGGACCAATATATCTGGTTTTCTCACATCTGTCTTTTGAACTGTTGTCAATGGATGGTCCCATATGATATAAACTTCATCATTTTCTATGATGCTTTGTGGCTCATGTTTCCAGTGTTTTTCAGTTATTTCAATATTATAATGTTTGCACAATCCCCAGTGCAACAGTCTTGCCATATTATTATGCCTTTCAGTATACAGTCCTTCTGTCATTAGTATACCACAACCAGCAAAGAGGTGTGTCACTGTTTACAATTCTGTTTTACTAAACTTACATTTGTCTGTTTCTCCCACTTGTTCTATGGACTTTGTAAACCAAAGTGCACATACTCCCTTTATCTTGAGCCACCAATATTAACCTTTCATCTTTTAGTTTGAATTAGCCTGTCCTTAACCATTCCTGCATTCAGTCCTGATTAACAAAGGTTCGTCCAGGAGTTTTCTATACTTGCAACTATATTTATACATTTTCCACATTTCTTGCCTTCTCATCTGACCCTTCACCTTATATTCTTTCTTTTGATTTTTTGGCAGATTCAGTTGCTGCCTGATTTTTATCTACTTCTGTTTAAGTTCCATTCCTGCTTGATGCCAATAAGTTTCTGCTAGACTAAGCAAGGAAGTCATCTTAGATTTATTCTCCTCATGTTTCCAAACTTTCACTACATTTGGATCTTGGGAGGTCAGCAGATATGTGTGGAGTCCCACGATTGCAGATCTATACATGTAATCAATTTCAAGGAGGCCCATACCTCCTTTGGTACGGGGAATGTAAAATCTTGGTATGCACTGATTTTTATAAATCATTTGATGAGCATGAAGCATCCTTCTTCTTTTCCTGTCTAATCTCTCTGATACCTTTTGGGGCCAAGCAATCACTCCAAACTGTAAGTTAAGACAGGAAGAACAAACTGGTTTATAGTCTGAATTTTGTTTCCAGATGTCAACTCTGTTTTCAGAATTAAAATTTAATTATTCTAAAACATTCCTTACTAAGTTTTATTCATATTTGTTCATGTTTTATTGTTGATCCTTCATCAGTTCCCAAATATTTATACACTCCCTCTTGTTCAAATTCTTTCATATCACATTCTTGTCCCAAACTGATGTTTTCTTGGTGCTGCAGCTTTCCTGCTTTAAAGGTTGCTTTTGCACATTTATCAAGAGCAAATGGCAGTCTTATATCATCAGAAAAATGTTGACTATTTACAGTTGTGCTTTTACTTCTTCATCTGATGAGCTATACAGTTTTAAATCATTGACAAAGAGAAGAAGAGAAGTCTGCACACTTTGTTGCTTTCTGGGAGCCAAATTATAGCCATGACCCAATCTGTTAAGTAGACAGCTTAATGGGTTAAGGGCAAGACAGAATAGCAGAGGTGACAGGGAGTTGCCCTGGAATATCCCCCTTTGAATTTTTATCCCTGGAATAATAATTTATCCTTTATCATGGCTTAATTGCAAAGTGGTCAACCACTGTTTCATGGTCACTATAATGTAATCAATCAGTGTAGGGTGTATCTTATACATTTTTAAGTACTCTTTTATCCATGAATGTGGGATACTGTCAAATGCTTTTTTGTAGTCAACCCATGCCATACTTAGATTCTTCCCCTTTTTACAGTTCTCCATTATGACTTTATTTAGGAAAAAATTATCTTTTGTTTCATATGATTTTCTTTTATTACCTTTTTGTTCTATTGCCATGATTGCATTTTCTTCTATATGACTATAAACTCTGTCGGCATCAATTCCAGTGTATAGTTTATGCATTGTTGGAAGGGAAGTTATTGGTCTATAATTTTTAGGGTAGCTTGCTGGTTCACTCTTAAGTAAGAGCATTGTTTTTCCTGTTGTTATCCAGGTTGGTGTCTGTTCGGGGTGCACATATAAATAGTTCTTACTCATGGCTAAATCTTTGTGCAAAGATGTTAATACCTTTAACGAGAAGTTAGCTGCTGCATCTGGGCCTGGGGTTTTCCTATCAGAGGCTTTTCTTAACTTTGTTTCAATCTCTCTGGCTGTTACTTCATCTCATTTCATATTGTGTACCTTTGAACTTCTTATCATTTCCTTTACTTCTTCTATCCATTTAGCATATTTGTTATGTTCTACAGGATCTTCATAAATACTTCTCCAAACTGTACTTATTTCTTCTTTTTTGGGTGGTCTTTCAATTCCTTTTACCTTGCTTCCCCTTCTCTATAGAACTTTTTGGGGTCATCAATAAATTGTTTATTTTGTACTTTTCCTTTATATTTATCTGTGTACCTTCTAAGTTTTTCTGCTTGTGCTAATAGTTTTAGTTTATTATTTGCAATAATGCACAATAAATCCTGATCCGATATAATACTACACATCGCTTTTATCACGTCTATCTTTCTGATTATTTTTGTTGATCTGTTCCCACTTCTATACTCTTCTAACAGTGACATTTTTTTTGTCTTAATTGCTTTACAGTTTTCTCTGTTCGATACTTCCATGATGGTATTCGATTTCTCCCCTTCCTTTCCCTTACTACCCTATGTTCATGTGGTATAATTTTATCTGTTATTAATTTACATAGCTGCACAGTAGTATATCCTGTTTACATCTTGTAGACCAGAGTGTATGTGCTGTGCCATTAAGAAGCATAACAAGGACTGAATGTGCACATATAAATACCAGGCGCGTGCTATTCCCAGTGCCATTTTGAGAGTGCACCCATAGAGTGAGCATTAATCCACAAAAAAAAAAAAACACACACTGCACCAAATGATGAATTTCAGATAGTCATCCAGTAGAGGCTGTCCAATTCATAAATCCAGAAGTCTCAGCCATTCACTTCAACAGTTTATTAAAAAACACACAGCAAAAAAGATATCGGATTAAGCGCTTTCATCTCTTATTCAGAGACTTCATTAGAATCAAATACCTACAAGGCAAGTTCATTTAAATAATCAATCTATTGCACAAGCATCCACTTAATTGGTTAAGTATACAATTGATAAATTGTGCATTCACAATTAAAGTGCAAAAGCTTTGCTTGTAAAACAACATGTCACATCCTTTCTATGCATTGATGCCATTACTTAAATGTACTTCCTCAAGCTAAAAACAAAAAACATATATTGCTCATTATTATTAATAGTACAAATGAATAAATAAATATATACTATTATGTTGTAAATATATATTATTATTAAAAAATATGTATATAAATATACTGCTAATATATTATAAAATCAGAGAAATAAGAAATATGTACAATATGTATGTGTGCTGTCCTAAAATCAGTAATTACATAAAATATATATAAAATATATATAAAATACCTACTAGACCATAATATCATCTACATGAAATACATCTTATATTATTTTATTAAATATTAATGTATAGTTGTTGTTGTTATAATTTGGTACCCCCTATATCAATTTAATGTATTTTAGGGTCCAAAGCTCTCAATTTAAGAACTGGGGTGATGGATAGAGGGTCATTGAGGCCAGGAAAATGTATAGCATCTAACCTCAATTGCCAAATTAATTCTTGAAACTCCAATTTTGTTTCCCAATCACCTCCTCTTTCTCCCAATAAAACTTCTTCCAATACCAAAAATCTAAACTCTGCTTGCTGGCAGTTCAATTTATGTCTGTATAGGGCATTGTGCTCATTAATTTTATCTATATCTCTAATATGTTCTTAGATTCTCTGTCTAAGGAATCTCTCTGCCTTGCCTACATAATATGCCCAACATTTAATGCAGTAGGCAAGGTAAACCACACCCTTAGTATAACAGCTAAAATATTTCTTGGCTTTCATTGAATATTTAATGCTTGTAATGTTTAATTCTTTAGTACCAGCCATAAATGTACATTGCTTACATCTACCACATTTAAAGGTACCAACTCTATTTGTTGCTCCTCTCAGTGTCTCTTCTTTCTTTTGTTCATATATTTCTTTCAAATTCCTATTTCTTCTGTAACTAATTCTTAAAGGTCTAGAAAAACAATCCACATTAGATGGTATCTTTTTAAAAATGTTCCACACTGTGTTAATACATTTCTTCAACCATATTATATTATTACTATATGTAAGTATTAAATATGGATTAACTTTGTTGTTTTGTTCTTTGAACAATCCAGTACTTTGTTCTCCAGTTCTTAATATGAATCCACTATTCAGCAATGGTTTATAAGTATCACCCCAACCTTGAATAATGGCTTCTTTTATTGGGACAATAATTCTATCAGGATATCCCCTATCTCTAAATAACTCATGAACAAAACTTATTTCTTTCAAAAATTCTTCCTCGTCAGATGTCATACGAGCTATATGAACCATCTGTCCTTTAATAATGTTATTCTTCAAAAAGGACGGATGGTCACTGTCATAATGCAAATATGCATTGGAGAAGCATTCCTTACGATATATTTTGTATTTGTATTTTTTATTATCTCTATCTTTTGAGATTGTGACATCTAAATAATTAGCTTCTATGCTATCACTCTTATATGTAAACTCCAGGAACTTTGTAGTTTGGTTCAAGTATTCCATAAATTTTGGAATAATTTTTTCACTCCCCTCCCAAACAATAAAAATATCATCCAGGAATCTGTAATATCCCCGGATATACTTAGAAAACAATGTTCCAAATATGTAATGTTTCTCCCAGTATAACATGACTATGTTAGCAAATAGGGGAGCACAGGCAGAACCCATAGCCACACCATGCAACTGATGGTATATATCACCCTGAAAGTATATGTAGTTGTACTTTAAAACTAGCTCCATATTTTCCAATACCAGCATACATTCATCAGCTGTTAAAAAGCCAAATTCAGTAATCATTTGTTCAAACCAGTTCATTCCCACATTGTGGGGAATAACTGAGAACAAATATTTTACATCTATTGTTATAAAAATAGCTTCTGGCAGAAATTCTGATTTTCCTATTTTCTCCAAAAAATCCCAAGAGTCGGTAAGTATATGTTCGTAGCCCTTATGAAACCTCTTGATTTTCTCATCAACATAAATGGCCATAGGTTGTGTTTTGGAACCTTTAGAAGTAATAATAGGCCTCATAGGTGGATTTTGGATCCCTTTATGTACCTTGGGGATCCCGAATATAGCTGGAATAATTGGATTACTGACTTTAAAGCATTGATAAAGGTCCATATCAATAAGCCCTTGCATAAGGTTATCTTCTAAGATGAGGTCAATTCTCCTATAAGAAATATTCACTTCATTTCTTGATAGTAAAGAGTAGCATGCAACATTGTCAAGAATTTGTAACATTTTAGCCGTATATTCCCAATGCTCCATCAGCACCACACCTCCCCCTTTGTCAGGTTTCATTATACGTATTTTTTCATCATTCCTTAACTGTGTTAATAATCTATTTTCATCCATAGACAAATTGGAATGTTTGTTCCTATTACTATAATAATTCATTCTAACCAATCCAGTTAGACATATTTCAAAATTGTGTATGTCTTGTTGTAATGGGGGTTTGTAGGTGTTTCTCCTAGTCAAAGTCTTATTCCTATTCAATTCCTTGGGCTTGTTCTTAAATAAATGCTCCAAGTTTAAACTCCTAGTGAAAAGTTTTATATCTATCAAAATGTCTTCTAAACTAGGAGTCACGGCTGGTACAAACAAAAACCCCTTTAGAAATAAGGAAAAGTAAGTTTCATCTATCTGTAATTCCGTATAATTGTAAATAGTAAAATTCTGCTGTTGATAAATTATTTGTCTCTCTTCATTCTGTCCTACAATTGCTTGGTTATACATATCTGACATAGTTTGATTTATTATTGCTTCATGATATTCACCACCCTGCCCCTCATTTGTATCTGAATTATTGGAGAGATCTTATCTTTTGGTTAGAATGAATTATTATAGTAATAGGAACAAACATTCCAATTTGTCTATGGATGAAAATAGATTATTAACACAGTTAAGGAATGATGAAAAAATATGTATAATGAAACCTGTCAAAGGGGGAGGTGTGGTGCTGATGGAGCATTGGGAATATACGGCTAAAATGTTACAAATTCTTGACAATGTTGCATGCTACTCTTTACTATCAAGAAATGAAGTGAATATTTCTTATAGGAGAATTGACCTCATCTTAGAAGATAACCTTATGCAAGGGCTTATTGATATGGACCTTTATCAATGCTTTAAAGTCAGTAATCCAATTATTCCAGCTATATTCGGGATCCCCAAGGTACATAAAGGGATCCAAAATCCACCTATGAGGCCTATTGTTACTTCTAAAGGTTCCAAAACACAACCTATGACCATTTATGTTGATGAGAAAATCAAGAGGTTTCATAAGGGCTACGAACATATACTTATCGACTCTTGGAATTCTTTGGAGAAAATAGGAAAATCAGAATTTCTGCCAGAAGCTATTTTTATAACAATAGATGTAAAAGATTTGTTCTCAGTTATTCCCCATGATGTGGGAATGAACTGGTTTGAACAAATGATTACTGAATTTGGCTTTTTAACAGCTGATGAATGTATGCTGGTATTGGAAAATATGGAGCTAGTTTTAAAGTACAACTATATATACTTTCAGGGTGATATATATACCATCAGTTGCATGGTGTGGCTATGGGTTCTGCCTGTGCTCCCCTATATGCTAACATAGTCATGTTATACTGGGAGAAACATTACATATTTGGAACATTGTTTTCTAAGTATATCCGGGGATATTACAGATTCCTGGATGATATTTTTATTGTTTGGGAGGGGAGTGAAAAAGTTATTCCAAAATTTATGGAATACTCGAACCAAACTACAAAGTTCCTGGAGTTTACATATAAGAGTGATAGCATAGAAGCTAATTATTTAGATGTCACAATCTCAAAAGATAGAGATAATAAAAAATACAAATCCAAAATATATCGTAAGGAATGCTTCTCCAATGCATATTTGCATTATGACAGTGACCATCCGTCCTTTTTGAAGAATAACATTATTAAAGGACAGATGGTTCGTATAGCTCGTATGACGTCTGACGAGGAAGAATTTTTGAAAGAAATAAGTTTTGTTTATGAGTTATTTAGAGATAGGGGATATCCTGATAGAATTATTGTCCCAATAAAAGAAGCCATTATTCAAGGTTGGGGTGATACTTATAAACCATTGCTGAATAGTGGATTAAAATTAAGAACTGGAGAACAAAGTACTGGATTATCCAAAGAACAAAACAACAAAGTTAATCCATATTTAATACTTACATGTAGTAATAATATAATATGGTTGAAGAAATGTATTAACACAGTGTGGAACATTTTTAAAAAGATACCATCTAATGTGGATTGTTTTTCTAGACCTTTAAGAATTAGTTATAGAAGAAATAGGAATTTGAAAGAAATATATGAACAAAAGAAAGAAGAGACACTGAGAGGAGCAACAAATAGAGTTGGTACCTTTAAATGTGGTAGATGTAAGCAATGTACATTTATGGCTGGTACTAAAGAATTAAACATTACAAGCATTAAATATTCAATGAAAGCCAAGAAATATTTTAGCTGTTATACTAAGGGTGTGGTTTACCTTGCCTACTGCATTAAATGTTGGGCATATTATGTAGGCAAGACGGAGAGATTCCTTAGACAGAGAATCTATGAGCATATTAGAGATATAGATAAAATTAATGAGCACAATGCCCTATACAGACATAAATTGAACTGCCAGCAAGCAGAGTTTAGATTTTTGGTTTTGGAAGAAGTTTTATTGGGAGAAAGAGGAGGTGATTGGGAAACAAAATTGGAGTTTCGAGAATTAATTTGGCAATTGAGGTTAGATGCTATACATTTTCTTGGCCTCAATGACCATCTATCTATCACCCCAGTTCTTAAATTGAGAACTTTGGACCCTAAAAGACATTAAATTGATATAGGGGGTACCAAATTATAACAACAACTATACATTAATATTTAATAAAATAATATAAGATGTATTTCATGTATATGATATTATGGTCTAGTAGGTATTTTATATATATTTTATATATATTTTATGTAATTAATGATTTTAGGACAGCTCACATACATATTGTACATATTTCTTATTTTTTCTGATTTTATAATATATTAGCAGTATATTTATATACATATTTTTTAATAATAATATATATTTACAACATAATAGTATATATTTATTTATTCATTTGTACTATTAATAATAATGGGCAATCTATGTTTTTGTTTTAGCTTGAGGAAGTACATTTAAGTAATGGCATCAATGCATAGAAAGGATGTGACATGTTGTTTTACAAGCAGAGCTTTTGCACTTTAATTGTGAATGCACAATTTATCAATTGTATACTTAACCAATGAAGTGGATGCTTGTGCAATAGATTGATTATTTAAATGAACTTGCCTTGTAGGTATTTGATTCTGATGAAGTCTCTGGATAAGAGATGAAAGCGCTTAATCCGATATCTTTTGTGCTGTGTGTTTTTTAATAAACTGTTGAAGTGAACAGCTGAGACTTGTGGATTTTTGAATTGGACAGCCTCTATTGGATGACTACCTGAAATTCATCATTTGGTGCATAGAGTGAGCATGTATATGATTGCATTTGTTTGTTTGTATGAGTTAATTAAGTTAAAGTCAGTAAACTTCTATCGTGATGTGCTTGTATATAATAAAGCTTCTTGAACAGAACCCATGAAGACTTTTCTATTGTATCCAAAGCAGGAGAGTGACATGGTGTCAGAACTGGGATTGCAGAGAATAATATTCTGAGCCATATGGTGCAGAGATGACAGTGAAGGTAAACTAAGAGAAATGAGAATGAAAAAGAGTCAGAAAAGAATAAAAGGTAATGAGAATATGCACAAACTTAGTTCATAAAAAGGACAGAATGGGGCATTACAAGGGCACAAAACACATTATTAAAAAGCAGGAGGCACAAAAGGTTTATTAACAAAGGGAAATGTTTAAAGTAAAGGTGTTTGACAAAATGATTACCAGAAAAGCAAAATGAGTGTGTTTAAGCAAAATGGGCATGTTTAGAGTAAAACAAACACAAGAAACATACAATGGGCATGAAAAGACATTAAACGAGCAAAACGAATATAATAAGGGGACAAAGTGCACATTATTTATTTTATTTATTTATTTTTATTTTTATTTATTTAACATTTGTTAACAGGGAAAGTCCAACTTGGAATGAAGCCAATTTTCAGTGGAGGCCCAGGGAGAAATGCTCCAGATGCATGTGTTTGTAACGTGGGAGGAAACCAGAGCACCCAGAGGAAACCCACACGAATGCAGGGAGGACATGCAGACTCCACACAGAAGGAACCCCAGCTGAGAATCAAACAGGAGAACCTCTTCCTGTGAGGCAACATTGCTACCGCTGCACCTAAGCATAAATAAAGCAAGGCAACTGCATGTTTTTTGGCAAAGTGCTGTGTTTTGGCATAACTATGACTTTGTTTTGTATCAAGGGCATAACTACAGTTAAAGTATCTCAAATTGTGTAAAAGTGCTTACAGTGTATGCTTATTACTGTGCATGTACTCTAAGAGTTTATTTGTGCTCAAAGTGCAATTATTTCATGATGTGTAGTCAAACTATAGCCATTTCGAAAAGTTTCTTGTGCTGGGTGAGTCTATTCGCAAAGTACCACCAGTAGAGAATTGCCTAGAAAGGTACCGCCATTTTGGGGAAGTTTCAGTGTGTTGTATACAGTTTATTCGGAATATGCAATTACTACGAAGTGTTATTGACTCTGAGCTTCTCCTGCCTAGTTCATTTGCATTGGGCAGTTATTTGATATGTTTCTTACACTGATAAGAGGTGATTTTGTGCAATACAGTAAATTCAAGAGTATTACAGTGCCCGGGAGAATTATTTCACAAAGTTCAGTTTTACAGAGACTTACTGTACTATTGGGCAAAGTTACAAGTATTGGCATAAATTTCTGGCATATGTGTATATGTATGTGTTTGTGCTTATTTGCAAAACCCTTCACTGGTATGTGTTAACATGGCAGATGGATTTCAGAAGCCCTTACCACTTGTATTTGATCAGAATATTGCAGAAAATTGGAGAATATTTGAGCAAGAGTACAATGCTGTTATACAAGCAGCTTATTCAGATAAAGATGCCAGCACTAAGGCTTTCATTTTGCTAAACTTAGCTGGGTTAGAAGCCATAGAACAAGAGCATTCATTTGTGTATGCACCTGCAGCATATGAAGGAGAAGGTGAAAACCATCGTATTGTTGTACAGGCTGAGTTAAGGGAAGACCCCAAGTGTTTGAAGTGGAAGTTCAGAGAAATGTGTAACCCCCAGACAAATATTACACTAGAGAGGCATTTGTTTTACACAACAGATCAGACACAGGGGGAAACTTTTGCAGCTTATATAACCTGAGAAACAAAGCCAAAATGTGTCAAGATGAGTTAATAAAGGGCAGGCTTATGTGTGGTATTAATAGTGCTGCTATGAGAAAGATTTTGCTTTGTAATAGTGATTTAATGTTGCTTAAAGCCACTGAGATTTGTTAGGTCCATGAAGTGACAGAAAAACACACAAGTATGCTTGCAAGTGACAACAGTATGGTTTCAGCAGGCTCCTGAGCAAAGTTCGATAGCATGCAACATGTAACAAACAGAAGTAGGCCTAAGCACATGGCAGCCACAACCCCTGCTCGCTCACCAGCAAGTTATAAGATCAGTTCAGTTAAAGGAGCATGTTCCTCAGTGTAGTACAAGCATGAATCAGCAAAACCCAAGTCTAGTTTTATTGTTAACTGTCGCAATTGTAGTGCAAATCATGAGTCTAAAAGAGAAAAATGCTTAGCATTTGGTCAGCAATGTTACAATTGTAAAAAATGGAACCATTTTCAAAAGATTTGCAAATCAGATAAACCCAACGCAGTTGTAAGGAAAGGTCACACGAAAAAGCAAGTTGATCAAGTAGATTGCAATTCTGCTTTCTATGTGGATGGTGTATCAGTAATTGGTGAGAGTTGATGTAGTGAATTTATTGGCAAAGAGTGAATTGTTTTGTACAGTCCAGATCAATAGTAAATTCACAGAGTTTAAAGTAGACACAGGTTCAAAGTGTAATGTTATATCAGCAGATACAGATGGTAGAGTGAGAATCAATGAGCAACTCAATGTGACCAGTAGTGCAAACCTGCTGCTTATGGAGGTGAAGAGATTCAGACTGAAGGCTCAGTGATGCTTTCATGTTATTTGGCCAAGAACTGTTTCAACCTGTTATTCTATGTAGTTCAAAGACCAGTACAGTCTTTATTAGGTCGCAAAGATAGTTTGAGAATGAATCTGCTTTCTTTTACCAAAGAAGTTCATCACATAAGTGTATTTCCTAGTTCCAATTTTTCTGAAGCTATTTTCTCAGAGTATGCTGATGTTTTTGATAACAAGTTCGGCAAACTTCCAGTTGTGTATTCCATGAAGTTAGACCCAGAGGTCACTAGTCAGACAATCAAGAAGAGTTCTGATGGCTATGCAGGATAAAGTTAAGACTCTGTTGGATAAAATGGTGCAGCAAGGTGTGATTTATCCAGTTACAGAACCAACTGAATGGTTATCATCTATGGTAGCAGATCACAAAAAAGGCTCAGATGAAATCAGAATATGTATAGTCCCAAGAGATTTGAACAAGGCATTGAAAAGACCTATTATCCAATGCACACAGTCGAAGAGGTCACAGCCCTAATACCGAATGCCACAGTTTTTTCTGTCTTGGATGAAAAAAGTTAATTTTGGCAAGTGATGCTTGATTGCAAATCCTCATTACTAACCACTTTTTGTACCCTGTTTGGCAGATACACATTCCTAAGGATGCCATTTGGAATAAATTCTGCAAGTAAAGTCTTCCAGTGTGCAATGGAGCAAATTTTTTCGGGTTATCCTTGTGCCATAAAAGTAGATGATTTATTGGTTGGAGGCAATGGTGAAGCAGAGCATGACAAAAACTTAAAGAAATTTCTAGATAGTGCACGTGAAGTACACTTGAAGCTCAGTCCTCTGAAGTGCAAATTCAGACTTCCAGAAGTTACATATATAGGTCATTTATGTACAAGTACTGGCTTGAGACCAGACCTAACCAAGCAAGCAGCTATTCTTGAGATGTCAGCACCAGACAACATTCAAGCTCTACAATGTTTCCTAGGCATGGTCAACTATTTAGGCAAGTTTATACCAGAGTTCAATGATTTGAAAGCACCTTTAACAGAACGTCTTCTTCTTCCACTTTCGGCTTTTCCCAGTTAGGGGTCGCCACAGCAGATCACCTTGTCCGCTCATGAACAGAGCTAACGTTGAAAAATGTTGCATGGTCATGGTTAGAACAGCACCAGAAGGCATTTGAAGACCTTAAGCAAAAAATTACCACCCCACCTATATTAAGATATTATGATGTGAACAAATCAGTTACTCTTTCTTGTGATGTTTAAAAACTTGGTCTTGGTGCAGTTATACTTCAAGAGGGCAGACCAGTAGCCTATGCATCTAGAACACGTACCCAAACTGAGATGCAGTATGCTCAAATTTCGAAAGAACTTTTGGCAATAGTATTTGCATGTTCCAGGTTTCATGATTATATTTATGGTCGAGCTATTTATATTGAAACTGACCACCAACCTCTAGTCACTATTCTAATGAAGCCTATGCATTCACCTCCAGTGAGATTACAAAGAATGATGCTCAAATTGCAAAAGTACAACTTCAAAATGGTCTACATGAAAGGCAAACTACTCTGCTTGGCTGATACCTTATCCAGATCACCCAGGAATACAACAGAACAGCTTGACACTGAACATTTTGACTTTGACATGATGGCAGTGCATAATTTTTCTACCACTAGGCATGAGGAGTTGAAAGATTGCACAAAGACTCATCCATTTTGCAAAAGCTCAATCACTACATTAATATTGGATGGCCATCAAAGCAATGTAGTGTACCACCCGAAATGCAAACCTATTTTCTGTACAGAGATGAACCGTTGATGGAAGATGGCATTATTTTCAAAGGTCCTAAAATTGTTGTTCCTGCTTCCTTGCAAAAGGGCATGAGTCGCACACTTCAGCAGTCATTAGGTAGCATGTAATGTGAGGGATTTTTTTTGTTCAAATGGTTAATAAATGTTACTGAACAAAACATTTTGAGAGATAGTCAGTGTTATTGCTGATTGCGCAACTTCTGGTGATAAGCGGCTACGTCTAGCTACTAATCCATAATAATTATACTATAGCAACAAATGGTATGGTTCTGCTCTTTTTCCATCAAATAGCAAGCAGACATTACACTACTGGATCTGTCTGGAAGAACATCAACTGCTTGTCTGCTTCCATTTCCATCAGCCTTCAGTTTAAATGCCTGTACATTTTGGACTATTTTAAAAGACTGCCTGCTATACACTGTAAAATAACTCCTGCTACATTAAGCGCTAGCACATCACCAGAACACCACTTTCCCTTAATTCTGCTCTCTCTGTGCTGATTATCACTTCCTGCAATTTCTTCTTTTCATTTTCAGTTTTTTATCACATTTTGATCTAGTACAGATGTACATGTGCTAGCTGTCTGGTAACAATACATTGCCAATACTTACCTCTGCTCTCACTCTAACTGGCTCACAGATTGCTTTCTTTGTGTTCTCTCAGCTCAGATTCAGGTCTTTCCATCCTTTTTATAACTGCCCATTTGCACTTGTATACCTACACTCCTCTATCCCCATAATAACCGCCCATCCTCCTTTGTGCCATTCAAATTCCACTGGTTGGCATGTGTTGCCATCTTTCCTCACCTTCCACTACTATCTACTCTTACCTTTTACAGCTTCTGGTTATGAGCAGCTATGCCTAGCTACTAATCCATAATAATTATGCTGTAGCAACAAATGGTAAATAAGCTTAGTATCCTATATTTGCTTAAAGATTGTACTGTAGTGCTGCTGAGTACTGCTTCAATTATTAACTATTTGCACTTGTAGTCTACTTCTACACAGTATACCTAAGTTTTTCTAATAACTATCTGTCGTTATGGTGTTTGCGATTCTGTCATAATTCAAAATCATATATATTTGGGGCAAGCCAATCTATTGAAGTTAACTTGAGTCTTATCCTGAACTATTTTTATTCACTAAAATACAACTGCATTAAATAGTGAGAATGCATGCAGGGCCAAGATTTATGGTAATCAAGGAAAGGGTTGTAACCATGGAATAGTCAATGCTTTCTGTATATAGTACAGTGTGACTGCTTTGATGGAGCACTTATTCAATTTTAAGTGAAATTATTTAATGACTGCACTCAGTAGTGTGAATACATATGAGGATTTGTTGTTAATGCTTTATTCTTACAGTCCACTGTGCATTTCTAATAGCAGCAGTTGCAGCAGCATTTTTCAATTCAATGTTAATATTTAGGTAATATGTGATTGGTTCCCTAACAATTGCAGTCAAACAGATGTACTAAGTACACTTCAGCTATAGTGTTATGTGACTACTTAATAGATATATGTTAAAGTGATGAAAAGGCTGGGTATTATGTGACTGCCTAACTGTTGTAGTATGTATAGCATATGATACATCTTGCTAATCTGTGACTACTACAAGCAACTGAATTCCATATTAAAGCTAAACGTTGTTACATCATTTTGTTCTGTCATTCCTATTACATTTGTACCTTGCAATAGCTGTAAGGTTTAGTTTCTATTATAATATTACTGTTAGATTTTTTGAAGCAAGGGTTGAAAAGAAGATGTAACTTAACTATCTAATTTTCATTCTACCACTTTTTTCCTTAGGTACGGTCCTGTTCTTTTCCCATCAAAATAACAAGCAAAGATTCCACTACTGGATCTGTCTGGAAGAACACCAACTGCTTGTCTGCTTCCATTTCCATCAGCCTTCAGTTTAAATACCTGTACGGTCCTGCTCTTTTTCCATCAAAATAACAAGCAGACATTACACTACCAGATTTATCTGGAAGAACACCAACTGCTTGTCTGCTTCCATTTCCATTAGCCTTCAATTTAAATACCTATATGTTTTGGGGCATTTTAAAACACTGCCTGCTATACACTGTAAAATAACTCCTGCTACATTAAGCGCTAGCACATCACCAGAACATTGCTTTCCCTTAATTCTGCTCTCTCTGCTCTGATTATCACTTCCTGCAATTTCTTCTTTTAGTTTTCAGTGTTTTATCACATTTTGATCTAGTACAGATGTACATGTGCTAGTTGTCTGGTAACACTACATCGCCAATACTTACCTCTGCTCTCACTCTAACTGCATCACAGATTGTTTTCTTTGTGTTCCATCAGCTTCGATTCAGGTCTTGCCCTCCTCCATTTGCCCTCATTTTGGTCAGGCTCACTCTGCTTCCCTACCCTGTCCCCAATTTCCACCCACCCCCACTACCTCTACATTTATTCTAACAATACCACTCCCACTCATTCATAAACACCCAATCACCTAACACTCTACATAACTATCCAATCATATTCCACTAAATTCAACCAAACAACCATGCTACACAATCACTCAACGAGGATTACGTAGCCGCACCCTCCTTTCACATCAAGTATTCCACAATGATACTCTTACCCTGCTCCATCTCTATTCTCCTGACATGTTTACTTCATCTTACATCCTCGCACCACCACTCCATATCTAAGATTTCATCACCCACCCACATAACATTACATCTTTACCACAAAATTTACACAAGCTTCATCATTACACCATGCCTATTTAACATTACTAACACAATTTATTATACTTATGGATACTTGCAACAGCCACACACTGATTTCCTCATTCACAAATATACCAAGCTTTCACTCAAACTACCATTCTCACTCCACCTTCTTTTATCTCATCTTAATCTTTGTGGTGACAGTCACTCCAACCATGGACCAATACACTCCAATTAACAAACACAACCAACAATCAGCCATCAGCCATCAACCATCTCACCAACCATCTGTCATTGTCCCTCAATTCACAAACAACCTTCCCCCCAAAACTTCTGATCTCCTACTTTTAAACATAAATATCAGGAGCCTAATGAACAAACTAAGTGAATTCCACACTACCCTCTCACTCCATTCCCCGGCTAGTAGTCCTAACATAAACCTGGTTAAAACCTTACATAACTGACAATTAAATCTTAACTCCTGGCTATAATATCCATAGACAGGGTAGAACACATAAAAGAAGAGGAGGTATTGCCATAATGTATAAAAATACTCTCAAGCTTGAATGACTAGATTATAATGATCAAACTGCTATCAATGCTGAGATACTGTCAACCTGACTTAAACTTAACCCCCCAAAAATATAACCATCATAGCTATCTACATCTTACCAGGCAACAACATTTACACAATTGAGGAATTCCTTTATAGTATATCATCTACCTCTAGTCAGGAAACCATAATAATAGGCAACCTCAACACAGATTGGCTCACATGTACTAACAATTACTCGTCAAACTTCATCAACATTTATAACTTCTCGCAAAAAATCCAAAACCCTACCAGAATAGACAAGTCTACTAATAGAAAATCCATACTTGACTGGCCTCTAACTAATAGGCCCACACTATCCCAGCAGTCTGGATGCCTCCCTGATACCCTCAGTGACCATCTACCCACCTACTTACTCAGACAATGTGTACATCCTCAAAAATATACGATATATAATCAAATTCGTAACAAAAAAATTATCTCCCCAAGCATTCATTTCCACACTCAAACAATGTAACTGGACCCCACTAAAATTCCTACAGTTAGACAGTGCAGTAGAATATTTTAACAATATGTTCCTAAGCAAACTTGACAACCTTGATCCACCTAGAACTATAAGAGTGAAATACAGCTATGCACCTTGGTTAAGAAATGACACAAAACAATTGCTCAAAGACACAGACAAAGCATGGACTCACTACCAAACCAATAAGAATAAAACCACACTTGATCACTACAGACTATTAAGAAACAGAGCAAAAACTCATTAAATGTGACAAAACACTATAGTAACCCACACAAATTCTGGGCCACTATAAAGCAACTATTACAGCCTAGACTTTCCTCCACTCCTGCTCCTAATACTTCTGAGTCAACAGTTAATATAGCAACGCATTTTAACACTCGTTTAATCAACTCCATTCATTCACTAACCAACACATATATTAATCCCACACCAACCCTAACATCTAACCTCACTGTAACCACCACCTCTCTCTCTCTCAAACCTGTCCAGACCAATATCATTAAATGGATGCTCTCTAAACTTAGACCAACTATCATTGCTGCAGATAAACTGCCCACCGAATTTTTAAAACTAGTAGCTGATGCCATTGTATTTCTCATCTCTGTTTTAATCAACCATTCCATTACAGAACATTATGTGCCCAAACTCTGGAAAATATCTTATATTATACCACTTCACAAAGGAGGTTTATCAAAAGACCTTTCCAATTATAGACCAATAGCAATTCTGCCTCTTCTGTCTAAAATACTGGTAAAATGTATCCACCTCCAACTCATTAATCATCTCCTTTCCAACAATCTACTTTCCAGTACCCAACATAGATTTTACCTGGTCATAGCACCACAACTGCCCTATTAAGCTTCACACACAGTCAACCAACTTAGGAATAATAATCAGCTTGTTGCTTCTATCTTTTTTGATATGTCCAAAGCTTTCAAAACAGTGTTTCATCAAATGCTCCTTCATGAATTCTCCTTACTAAACCTCTGCCAACCTGCACTCACGTGGTTTTAAATTTATTTATCTGAATGACAACAGGCTGTTAAATGGAACTCTGATCTCTCCTCTCTATTACCCATCTCAGTTGGAGTGCCATTAGGATCAATCCTAGGCCCTCTCCTCTTTTCAATCTTTACCAAAAATCTACATAAAGCTACCCAATCTGCCACTATTATCCAGTATGCAGTATTCACTTCCGTAGAAACCTGGATCTCCAGACATCAACTTATCCTTAATCCAAGTAAAACTAAACTAATGATCTTTTCCAACAGAAAATCCCACCAACATCAAACCTCCTCTCTTATCTCCTCTTCCAACAAGACCATAATTGAACCTGTTTCTCACACAAAACTGCTGGGGGTAACTATAGACACAGGTTGAAACTTCTATAAACAGCTAACAACAGTATTCAGAAAACACATATCAAACTAGGCAACTTATACAGAGTCAAGCCTTACCTCACAGACTTCACCAGGCAATCTATAGCCAGAACCCACTTACTATCTACTCTTCTATACGCTTCACCTATCTTTACTAACCTAAAGAAAACAGACTTAGCCATGTCTGAATCTTGCTATAACAAAATTGTTAGATTTGCAACTAACTCTCCATTTAGATCTCCCAACTATAGTGCTCTTCATCAACTGAACTGGCTTGAGCTGCCAAATCTTTTAAACGTTACCCAACTATCTGCTGCCCATTCCATGTTATACCATTTTGACAAATCTCCATCTCTCCAACAACTACTACAACCACAGACCAGTATTAAAATCTTAAGATCTTCTAATAAATTTCTACTAAATATTACAAAATCAAACAATAGCTTTGGTGACTCACTCTACTCTAATCACATTGCTAAGATATGTAACAATATGCCTCAGGAAATCATAAACACTTGATGAGTCTATCGGCTTTTCCCGGTTAGGGGTCACCACAGCGGAACTCCGGTCCGCTAATGATTGGTAGTTGATTTTTACGTGCCGAGTTACCAGCCCTGACGCGCAACCTTCAACGAAGGTACGCCCATTCATGCATGTCTCCACGCAGAAAACGCTCTAGCTCAGAATCGAACCAGACAGAGTCTTACTGTGAGGCGAGAATGCTACGGCAGCACCACCACCGCGGGTCTCAGGAAATCATAAATACTAACATCTTTAAATTTAAACAACTCCTTAAAGGCTACTTATAGAACTCATGGCTTTGCTCTTGTGCTAATCCTGGATGATTTCACCCCTCATTTTTTTCTCCTCTCTTTTCTTCACTCCCTACTAACACAGTCACAAATGCATAACCTTTTTAAACTCCACCACCTGCTCTTGTCTAGTTTCACTTTATTATCCCTTTGTCTTTCACTATCATCACTCTTCACTTTATCCTTTATTTTCTTCTATCTTATGCGCATCCTTATCAATACTCGCAGTCTTGCTTCTTCCAGTATCCTGTCACTTATCCCAACACTGGCTGATTGATTTAACTTGTCTCAAATTTTCACCTGATAGGCTGTGTCATACAATTGCTGTATATAACTACTATAGTTGTGCACTGTGATGTTACTGTTGTTGTTATTATTATTGCACTAATCTAATATTATGTAAGATGTTAAGTTAATGTTCTTTGGTTTGTAATGTGAAGCTTTTCGCCTAGGCCCTCCGCTGAAAATGGACTACATGTCCAGTCAGACCTTCCAGGTAAACAAATGTCAGATAAAATAAATAAAAAGAATATATCCAGATTTTGCATCATGGTCACCCAGGTTCCACATCCACTAAGAGAAGAGCGAGAGCTCTAATATTTTGGCCTTCATTACTGAAAGACATTGATAAAGCACTTTCTTCTTCTTCAGTATGCAATAGTACTAGACCGCACTTACAGAGAGAACCACTTCAAGTAAATCAATCTCCTGAACTGCCTTGGTCAACAGTAGCCACTGTGGGACAATTAACACTACTCAATATTGGTAGACTCTTATTCAAATTGGTTTGAGATTGACTTACTACCTAACCTCACATCCACTACTATTATTACTAAGTTGAAATGTCATTTCGCAGTCCATGGTAGCCTACACAAAGTTATTTCTGACAAATGTACTCAATTTACTAGTCAGCTGTTTCAGAAATTTGTAAGAGAATGGGACTTTGTACATGTTACTAGCAGTCCTGAATATCCACAGTCTAGCTGAACATGTGGTGCAGAGTGCAAAGCAATTACTAGAAAGGTCAAAGTCTGACAATAGCAATGTTTTTTAAATGTGCTTAATCTCAGAAACATACAATATTCTCAGCTCACCTGCTCAAAGACATCTTTTCAGACAAACAAGAACTACACTACCTATTAGTTCCAGTTTACTGAGGCCTAGAGCTAAGAACAGCAAAACCATCAAGGCTCAGTTATTCAAGAAGTGTTCTATCCAGAATCCCAGTTATGATAAATCAAGCAGATTTCTTCATCCGTTGAGGGAAGGAGAAACAGTGAGGATACAAGTAGTGAATGTTTTTCACCAGATTGGTCAAGTTACAGACATATGTGCCGAGCCAAGATCCTACCTTGTAGAATTTAAGGGTGTGGAATACAGGAGAAATCGCAGGCATCTTCTTCCTGTACCAGAATCATCATTGCAGCATTGTTCCTGTGATACAGACTCTAGATCTCAGAGCAAACAAGACGTCGTTCCCATTCCAGAGTGTGTTTGAAACTCTACTTCCATTCCTGAAGTTGTTCGAAACACTTCCAAGGTTGAACATTCTGTAGAGACACCTCCAGGTGCTAAACCTTATTCCCAATTTTATGTCACATGATAATAATGAGTATCCAGTCCCAGTGTGAAATACGCAGCAACATGGACATAATTGTATATATGTACCTAGTCTTGTATCATCGCATGACAAAGAACTACTTGTAATATCTGCATGGCAAATAGATTCATAACGTTGCACAATCTATTTCTCAAAGAGGGAGGATGTGCTGTGTGTTTAAGAAGCATAACAAAGACTGAATGTGCACATATAAATATTCCAAGTGCCATTTTGAGAGTGCAGCCAGAGAGTGATCATGTATTGCATGGATCTCTATGAACAGTCCTAATTACTGTGTTCATTTGTTTTATCAGACTTCTAACTTTTTTGGTTTTACTGACCTTCTGCGGTATATCTCTTTCACTGATCTTAATATGTCTGTCTATCTCTATTAAATCAAGCAACAATTCTCTTAGCTTATTTTCTGCTAAAGTGAGGGCACATTTTTTGTTCTCCATTTCCTGTGGGCATTCTGTAGAAAGTTCTATATCATCTTCCTGTGGCACATTGTCTTCAATCTCATCCTGTGTCATTCTTTGCCCTGTCATATGTGAACTCACTGGCCTATCACTCCTCAACAATAATTGTGTCAGAGTTGCCACAGTTTCCTGTTCCTTCCCTTGCTGTCCAACTTCAAGTGAGTGCTTATACTAGTTTTCTGTGAAAGGCTCCAGAATATCTTCATATGGCAACTGACCTGTTTCTTCCCATCCCACTGGTTTCTCCTCTTGTGTGTCCATTGCACTATCCTGTTGTGGTGTTTTCTGAGTTAGATTTTCTACATTGAATCCTTCATTATGCAGGTACTTCAGAACCTCAATTTCTATTTCTTTAACTTCTCCATTACTAATCTTCTTTTCTATTTTTCCTCTGTCTTCTTATTTTTTGTATTGTAAAGTTTCTGTCTGGATTCCTTTGTCTGTATTTCTCTTCAAGTATCTTTGGTGCTGCTTTTCTTTGTATTGACAAGTTTTGCTTTCTCATTTGCATAAATATTACACCAAGCCATGGTGGTGCAGCGGTAGCATTGTCACCTCACAGCAAGAGGTTCTCCCGTTCAATTCTCAGCTGGAGCGGCTTCTGTGTGGAGTCTGCAAGTCCTCCCCGCAGTCAAGTGGCGTTTGATAGACATGCATAGGGTGTACCTTCGTTGAAGGTTGGATGTCGAGCTGGCACCTCGGCACTGTAAAAATCTACTGCAAATCATTAGCGGACCGGAGTTCTGCTGTGGCGACACCTAACCAGGAGAAGTCGAAACAAGAACAACAATTTGCATAAATATTACACCATATTAAATTTCTTTTTGTTTCCCATGTCCATATTTCTTCTTCAGGTGTCTCCTGATATTCCTGTTTCTTCTTACTTTGGGGACTTGCTGTGATGTTACCTGTGTTAGACCTTCTACACCAAATCCTTCACTTCACAGGTATTCCATAACTTCAACTTTTATTTTTTTAACTTCCACTTTACTATTCTTGTTCTCTACATGCCCTCTTTGGGATATTATTTCTTTATTGTGAAATTTTCTATATGTGGATGCCTTTGCCTGTATTTCTCTTCGAATATCTTTGGGGCTGCCTTTTTTGTATTGATTAATTTGGCTTTCAACTTTGTGTAAATATTGTACCATATCAAATCTTTCTTTCTTTCTCGTGTACATATTTCTTTTTTATACTTTTCAAAAATCACTAGTTTTTGTTGTTTATATTTTTGCACTTCGTCAGATGCTTCTTTTTCCAAACATATTAAAGTTTCTTGGTCTATATAATGTTTTTCACAAATCTGTTGTATTAATGAACACAAATTTTTATTTGAGGCTTTTGGCAGTTTTTCTTATGAAAGTATGTTTATTTCCTCTACTTTCTGTCTTAATCTTTTTGTATATCTTGTGTCTGGAAATTCTGGGCTTTTTACATAATAGTAACAATACATAATTTCTTTCTTATCCTGAATAGTCCACTCTAGCATCTTTATGGCTCTTCTTTAGCCTCTCAGTTTTTGTGATTTTTGTGGACTGCTACTTCCTTCCACAACAGGGGGAGGGGGGCATCCTCCCCCTGGGCCTGGCCTGGCCCCATTGTAAGGACATTTCCATATTCTGAGGATTCTGCACTGTCATTTTTTCTAGCCCTGGCACCAGTGTGCTTACCAAGATTGGCCACTTTTTTTATCCTGTGTCTTGTGCACCCAGTTATCTTTTTTAATTTTTGACCTACTTCTGTCCTTGACATATGGTATATAAAATACAGTCTATATAACAGTGTCGTCTTGGTGAGATTTTGTGAAAAAAAACAGGGTTCATCTTGTGAAGGTACTCACCAAGACATGAGGATGAATTCACTTTCAACAATGCTGCTCTCCTTCGCTTGCTTACTTATCATCTCTCCATTCGGACCCCATCATCTCTCCATTCAGACTGTGTAGATTATATCTAAGGTACATAAATGTTCATTTATGACACAAACTTTCTTTCTTTTTGACTTCACATGCTCAGTTATTTCTTCATGTAGTTTATAGTACAGACCACACATCTGTTTTGCTGCTCTCATGTGATAGTAATCCTGACTACACATCTTGTGGTGTTGATAGGGTCTTATTGTCTGCCTCTATAAAGCAGTATTTCTCAGAT
>NC_056726.1:1796994618-1797004618 GCF_019279795.1 Protopterus annectens
ATGCCTAGTAACTATGAACCTGTTGTCAGCTTGCCATCCATTCTCTATTGCAATATTACCAGCTTATCATTTTTTAATGTAACATAGAGAATTTATTCTTCAAGGGCGGCTGGCTGATTTCTATCCCTTTCAACATTCTGGCTTAAAAATGCATATGTTTGCAAATTTTTCGCATTGTGCAGCACCGCAAAGCTACAGTTAAACTATTCCAGGTGCCAGAAAGTCTGATCTTAAAATTTTCCCCTAGAACTAGCTGGTTTCTCAGTAGGAGCACTAAAATCTGAACCCTTGTGACTAGCACTTGCTCTAGAACCTGCTGGTAAGCACTAGGAATTCTGAAACTGATACAAGCACTCAGCTCTCCTTGTCAATAAGGAGAAATTAATCGTAGGCACTAAACACTTTATAATTGCAAAGTACCTTGCAAAGGTAAGGGAAAACAGTTCATATACATTGCAAAAAAAGCACCTAAACAGGCATGTCCAAGGGTCAGCTTCCGGTGATTTCTCCTGTCCATCTGGTGAATCTGGGCATACTGGGGCAATGCGGCAACTGCCTTATGTACACAGACAACCCTCTCCTCCTACCACCCAACACTACAACCTGCGAGAGATGCACTTACATAGCCAAACTGGAAGCAAAGCTCTCTCTGGCCAAGATTGTGCTAGACAGTCAAGAGGAGAAGGTTAACACCTGCACTACACCTCAAGCAACTCATAGCCCTTCAGAACCCACACCATCAAAACTCACACATAGCAACACTAAACCCACATATGCGGAGGCCCTTAACATTAACCTCACAAGCAACAAGGACCTCCGAAGCTGAAACGCAAACAAACACCAGTCACAGCCAAAGTGACACATAGCTCACAACACCAGTGTGCCACCCAACAACAGCCCCTAAGGCAAGACAATGTACCCAACACTTTAGTCATAGGTGACTCTATAATCTGGCACACTGATGTCCCACTCACCAGGCTGACCAAGGAGAAAATTACAGTCAGCTGCCTGTCAGGTGCCAGGATCCGCCACATAACGCATGCACTCAAGTCACTCCACAGCAAGGATAAATATGACTCTGTCATTGTCCATGCTGGAGTGAATGACTTAAGACGTACCTCCCTGGACTACATGAAAAGAGACATGGAAGAGCTCTCGGATCATGTGGCCCAGGCAGGTATGACCCTAGCCCTGAGTAGCACCCTGCCTTCGCCCATAACGATTCCACAGTATAAGGACAAAATGATTGACTTCAACAATTGGCTAAGCTTCTGGTGTCATTCAGAGGGGATCCACTATCTGTCTGCCTGGGAAAACATGATCGACAAACCTCGATGCTTTGCCAGAGATAGTCTGCACCTGTCACCCCTGAGATTCAGGTTATTGGCTAAAGCTCTTGCCACCCCTATAGTGCCTTTTCTAGGCAAGGTTCAAAGGACAAAACCACCACCGTAACAGATACAAGCATGCAAAATCTGAAGGTAATGCTACTCAATGCTAGAAATCTAAACCTCAAAATGCACTCTCTCGAGGCACTCCTAAAAATGGAGAACATCGATATCTGTGCAGTAACTGAGACCTGGTTCAAGGCTCCAGAAAGCACCCCTGCAATACCAGGCTACAACTCTTACCACACTTTTCAGCCACAAAACTAAGACCAAAACACTAAAGGTGGAGGAGTGTGCATATTCACCAAGGATATTCACATCTCCAGGCCAGTTGCCCAACACAATGCATCTGAAATTCTCCAGGTGCAACGAACATTAGGTAAGACTGCAATCCAAATTGTAGCTTGCTACAGATGCCCCACCATGCCCCCAGATTCTCACTACACCTTTCTAAACATACTGGAAAATATTAAGATACAACCAAACAGCCTAATACTGGGTGATTTCAACTACCCTGCCATTAACTGGGAAAACTACTCGGGTACCAATTCCCTTTCCCAATGGTTCTTGGAATTCATAAATTCCAATGCCCTGGATCAACTAATCCATTATCCAACCAGGGCTCCAATATCCTAGACCTAGTCATTACCAACATGGGAGATAGATGCGCCACATCAGTGGTCACCCCCCCTCATTGGTCAGGTCTGACCATAAGCAAATCACCCTTGACATCCACATCCCACCCCCACCCCCCAGTAAGGAAACCTCCTTAAAAAACTTCTCCAAAGCCAACTTCATGCTACTGAAGTCAGAAGTGACAAACTTCATGACACCCATGCAGATGGGATCTGAAAGTTCAACTGCAGAATCCTGCACTAAGGCACTGTACGAGCACATCCACTCATGCATGAATTGTGCCATCCCAAATAGAACCAAGATGCTCTCCTCCAAAAAAAGGAAGCCAATCTGGTGGTCCCCTGCTATAAATAAACTATACAACAGAAGGAAGAAACTGTTGCAGAAAAGAGAAAAATCCCAGGATGCAAAAAACTCCCTCACCAGCCTCAGTAAGAAGCTGAAATCCCTCATAAAATTCTCAAAAGCTAGTTATGAAAATAAAATTGTCAAAGATTCCAAAGACAGCCACAAGGCATTCTATAGTTATGTCAAGAATCTAAATGGCAATGCTCAGATCTGCTCTGAGCTTCAACAGAATGGCATTAAATATACTGATCCCAAGGATATTGCCAATATCCTGGCAGATCGATTTAGTGCCAACTTCACCCCCCTCTCACTCCCTAAAGGGTCCATCTCAATACCAAATGATTGCCAAATTTCGGTAATCACGGCCACACAGGTAGAAACTGCACTCTCCAAAGCTCCAAATCCATGGGACCAGATGACATCCCAGGCTGTGTACTACATGAACTACGAAATGAACTGGCACCTCACCTAAGTATCATGTTTAATCATAGCCTCACTTCAGGCTTCGTGCCCACTGAATGGCGCACAGCTACAGTTATCTCACTCCACATGGGAGGAACAACCTTGAATTCCGAGAACTACCGTCCCATCTGTCTGATGAGCCTGATCTGCAAGGGCATGGAACGCATTATCATGGAACTTATAAACAAAAACATTGGCAACCTTCAGACACTGGACCCCACCCAGTTTTGGTTTGTGAAGGGCTGATCTTGTCGCCTGAACCTGATTGACTTCTTTGAATCAGTCTCCAGAGCTGTGGACGAGGGTAAGGCAGTTCACACAGCCTATCTGGACCTTGCCAAGGCCTTCGACACCATCCCCCACTCTGGAATCATAGATAAACTTACTAAGCTGGGCATAAATCCCTACGTCACTCGATGGGTTGCTAACTGGCTTACTGACAGAACCCAGACTGTAAAAGTACCCGACTCCAAATCCAGCTCCAGACAAGTGACTAGTGGAGTAACTCAGGGTTCAGTCCTGGGACCACTCTTGTTTGGCATCTACTTCTCTGAAGTACAGGCCAACACTAAGGGACTCTGGCTAACAATGTTCGCAGATGACTGCAAACTGGGAGCCATTATTAAATCCCCAAATGATGTGGATAGTCTACATAAGGGCCTTACAGAAACAGATGCCTGGTGCCAGAGCCATGGGCTCAAGCTTAATGCCAAGAAATGTATAGTTATCCCCTTTGTACCCATGAATTACCACATAGGTGGCAGTACACTAAACACTGAAAGTGTGATGAGAGACTTAGGGACACAGGTGGACAGTGGTCTCACTTTCTATAACCACATCGCCACAACAGTCAGGAAATCCTTCTATGTGGCACACCTCATCACTAAGGGCTTTTCATCCAGGAAAAAGGAGGTCATTGTCCCACTGTACTCATCCCTCATTAGACCTATTATAGAGTATAATTCTCCATTTGGTATGTACCTCACAAGTCATCTGCAACAGCTGGAAAGGCCACAGAAATACCTCACTAAAAGAATCACAGGCCTAAAGCAGATGTCATATGCTGACCGTCTAAAAAAACTCCAGCTATACTCTGTGGCATATTGTCTACTCAGAGGCGATCTCTGCTTAACATACAAGACCATGTCAAACTCTGACTGTTGGACATGCTCCACTTAAAGAAATCCCAATCCCTCATAGCCACACGCTCCAGGGATCTAAACCTTGTCATCACAATGAACAAAACATGCTGGAGGGATAGGTTCCTGACCCATACACTCCCCATACTCTGGAATAGACTTCCCATACATGTCAAGTAGAGTGCCTCCTTGGGCCTGTTCAAAAGGAACCTTGATGATTGGATGGGAGATAGGAAATTCACCCCAGGGATCATGTCAGTTGCCCTGCTAGACAGGGGTTCAGAGAAGTAAATATTGTGGGAAGAAATATCCATGGAATTGTTATGGCTACGCTTGTATAGGCCCTAGGGCCGATAGACTAGTACCAACCTATGAACCTATGTAGATGAAACACTGAAATATAAAGTTGTTTGCTAGCAGCAACCTCTGCATTAGTTACAGATCTTGGTAATGTGGAATTATTCAGATGACTTTTACTTCCACAGGGATTGTGCATATTGACTGGTACTTGTGGATTGTAATGGCAGAAGACTGAATGGCCTTTTATGATTGAAATGTTCTGAATTAGACAGTTTTGCTATTATTGGCTCATACATTTTGTTTCATTGCTTACTAGAAAGATGGTCAAACCTACAAATTTAAAACACGCTGTAACAAGTGGTGCAGTATTATACAAGGAATGTAATTTAATACAACTGTCGATTAGTGTTTGTGCTATAAAATTGGAAATAAAAGTTTTTAATTAAATCTAAATATCTGTAATGTTTGTAGAAGTAAAGCAGAAAACAGTATGCTCAGTAAAACGTTTGAACAGTCTTTATGGTAACTGAGGAGCAATAGCCAAGTAATGGAACCATGGAATGGCTGTGGGGGGACTGGGTATGGGATGGCTCCATCCATTACGTTGCCTAAGGCCCCATTTGACCATAATCTGGCTCTGTATGCATATAATGCAATCAGTCTCAATAACCTCTTTCTAATCCTTACATCAGATAGAAACACACTTCAAGCCATGACAACTATAATCCATTATTTTCATATTTGAAGTTTTTACCAATAATGCAGTTCCTGAACACTCATCTGGACCTAAATTCCAACCCCATTCCATCTCCTATTACACCTTAAAGGGACTGCTGAAGCATACTGTTTTACATTTCATGGCATTCAGCTTTAGTTTGTGGTTTTGACACCAGATGTTGGCTTGGAAAAGACCCCCTCAGCTGATCTTTGTATCATCTGAGAAATATGATGGCACCAGGTTTACAGTCATCTGCAGACTTAGCCAGCCATAAACCCTTAACAGTAGCTTTGACATCCGAAAATTAAATGCCAAATAGAAGTGGCCCAAAGACTGAAACCAGGGGTACACTGCCAATGACAGTTCTATGAGGTACAATAGACCACATTTACTTCCTATGTTCTATTTGTGAGCCAGTTTGCTAATGTTTGAGTTATACAGAGTTTAACATTTAACAAGTTATTCATCTATAATATCCGAGTGTGGGATGGTGTCAGATTGCTCCATGTGCACTGATTTGTCCTCTTTCATTTTTTTCAGTAAACTTCTCAAAGTCTTAAAAATAAACTGCCTGATTTGGAGAGACTTTGGTATCTGGAACAAATCTGTGTTTGTGTTATTACTGTGACTTGGCTGAAATGTAAAGAGAGCACACCCTCTGTACCTCAGTGTCTGTGCCTGCCATGGCTTTAAACCCACAAGAAACTGCAGTGGAGTCTCAGAGCTCATGATTGACAATATCCCTTCAAAGGTGATACCAAGAGACTCCCCTGAGTGAATTCATAGGAGTCCAGTTCACCTTAGGGAAGTCAACAGTCAAACTAAACGTATTATTTATCCCCATTTATGATACCATATGATCATGAAATCTCCCTAGCATTTGTTGGAAATATCTCTATAAACAAAGTCTTATTAATCCTTGGTAACTTCCACTATCCTGCCATAGACTGGAGGACCTTCACTACCAATGAAATGTATGGCCAGTGCTTCTTGGACTGAGTAAACAATAACTCCCTGGATGAATTTGTTTTCAGTTCCACAGGGGCAGGACGATTCTCACAAACTTAGCTCTGGCCTTTTCTCTCCCCTTGGTCTGTCCCTCATTAGTTAAGTCAGACCACCTGTTGTTTACCTTTACCCTCAGAAAAGCCTGTCCCTTGTTAACCAACATCACCATCTTTAAAAACTTTAAAGATGCAAACCTTTTAAAATGATGTGACAAAACCTGTAAATTCACTCATGAAAACTCCACTGTTGATATGGGATATGCAGCCACCTATACTAAGGATCTGTATGCCCATTTAGACAAATGCTTTTACTGGACAGTCCCAATTCAAAAACAAACTACACTGATGTTTGCTTGACATAAACAAGCTGTATAATAAAAGGAAGAAACCGTCAGAACCCCTATGCATGGAGTTAGTATAAAACCCTCACCAAGAAACTGAATGCAAGCATAAAGACCAGCAAAGCAACCCATGAACTCAGGCTAGCATCTAAAGCAAAAGATAACTGCAAGTCTTTCTTTGGTTTCCTTGGCAAATTAAGAAATAATTCATAACACTACTCCAGATGTTTTCCAGGATGGTGTCTTCCACTCAGGCCAAAAGATTTTGTTTTTATAATAGCAAACATGTTTCTGGCCAGCTTCTCCCCTGAAAGTATCATTCTTACTCTAGTCATACCCGAGTCACTTTTCCTCTCTACCATCACCAAGGATCATGTCCATAAGGTATTCTCAAATGCCGATAATATTTTTCCATGGGTCCTGATAATATACTGGGTTGCCTAATAAAAATGTCACACTTGCACTGCTGATACTCTCCTTAAACTGCTTGACCTAAGCCTATATAAAGACTATGTTTTCAAATCTTGGCACACTGCAGAACTGATGTGCCTTCACAAGAGTGGACCTACTATGGGACCTGGAAACTATGGATCCATCATCCTTATGAGTGCTATCTAGAAAGCCATGGGACATATCATTTATAGTCTCATAAACCACAACATGAAAAATCTAATTATTCTCTTCCTGCAGCAGGCCAGCTTTGTAAAGGGTAGGTCATGTCTACTAAATATTGTAAGGTTCTTTGAAAATCTCACGTAGGTAATGGAGAGGTGCAACACTATCCATGCTGCATATTTGTTTGGCTAAGGCATTTGACACCATATCATATGATGTAATCATAAATAAACTTTTGACATTAAATATTTATCCCGTTGTGATAAGATGGATAATAAAATGGCTTAATGAAAGAACACAAATTCTGGAAAGTACAGGACAGTGCCCTTCTGTTATACCACTACCGCAAGCTTCCACGAAAGTATGTCTACCAATACCATCATGTATAGCTCATAACATAGTTACACTGCTAAGCTTTATTGTTTGCCCCAGCTTGCCTGCCAGCAGCAGCTCTCCCCTTCCACTCCTTATTACTTGTCTCCCTCTCCCTTTACACTGCTACCTAGCCTGCTCTCTCTCAGCTATTGTTCTGGTTCTACCTTGAAAGCCCCTGTGTATGCTCTCTGCACTTTTGACTCTTACATACTATATCCATTTTACCTGGATTCCTTTCTAACTACTTCCCCCATCGCTCCTTACCTATTTCTATCCCTGTCCTCCCTTTGAGGTACTCTCCTTTTCCTCTCCTCCCAGGTTACCTTCTCTTACCCTGACTTACCTAGCTTTCTCTGATACTTTTTCCTTCTTCTTTGTGTATCCCGCTCCCTACCCCCAATTCCCACCCACCCCCCGGGGTCCTAACCTTATACTTCTCTAGTCCCTCCCCTAGACTTGCCAACCAATCCTTTTGTCATTACCACCACACTAATCCCCTCCCCTCCACACTCTCCATATCCTCCTCCCTCATTTTCTCTTTTACATACTAGCCCTCCTTACACTACTCTCACCTACTCTCTTCTACCACTATTACCTCTCTTTCTATATTTCCACACTCATTTCACCCCTCTCCCTACCTCACATTTCATACCACTACCATACCTCCTGTCTCACTTCTTTATATCCCTTCTTTACATCACACACCCACACTTCCTCTAGACTACCCTAATCTGCAACCTTTTCCCTACAACCTACTCTCACTTACTTACTCTCTAACATGAGTATTAATCTATCCACACTATTTTTACTCTTGATTCTACTCTTAACTACTCTTTACTCAACCTACCTCCTTACCTTTTTCGAGTATCCAATTCTCCTTCAGCAAACAAACTCACAGCCACACACTTCTTCCTTCTATACTTCTCTGAATTCTTTCTCCAATACCAATACTACCCCAAGATACCTCCTACCCAAATACCACAGGTACTCCCATCTCTCCTACACTCTACACTCTAACAAAAAAGTAAGACCTCTAATCCTTCTTAGTATCAAAATCACATCTAAACCTATCAATCCTACCTTACAAGACGGTGACATTCATCCTAACCCTGGCCCCATACATCCTTCTACACAAACACCCAAACATGGCCCCAATACTACACTCCTCATAGGGCACCTTAACATACGCAGTGTAAATAACAAAGTACCCTACCTTCACACCCTCCTAGATATACACAGCTTTGACATTCTCTGTCTCTCTGAAACCTGGCTAAAGCCAGCCACTAAAGATACTGAAATTATACCACAAGGCTATAATATACTCAGGCTTGACCGTAACAAACGAAAGGGTGGTGGTGTAGCAATACTGTTTAAGAACCATCTTAATATCTCTACCCTACCAGCCTATCCAACCCAAGATAGTAAAGTGGAAGCCATCATATCAAAACTTCAACTTAATGCCAAAAAAGCCCTTTACATCATCTGCATTTACATACCTCCAGGAAACAACATACCAGTTGTAGAAGACTTTCTCAATTGGGTTTCCAACTACTACCCCCAATAAACCATCATTCTTGGTGACTTAAATATTGACTGGAATGCTATTAATAATGATAATCCCATCTCCCACATTAACCTAAACGGTTTCACCCAAACCATTACATCCACAACAAGAGTAAATAAGTTAAACAGAAAACAGACTATATTAGACTGGATTCTTATAAACAAACTTAATATCACTTATAATGTTGGGACCCTGCCTGATGACCTCAGTGATCACTGTTTAACATACATTGCAAGAGAAAAGTCTGATTATCTTCCCCCCCTTAATATAAGAAAAATACGTTCCACTAAACACTTCAAAACCGACCTTTTTCAGAACGAACTCAGAACTTGCAACTGGAACCCTTTAAAAACTCTTCCACTTAATGAAGCAGTATTATTCTTTAATTCTACTTTCCTTTCTATTCTAGACAATCATGCCCCCGAACGCACTATTAGAATGAAATCTAATACAGCCCCTTGGCTCTCAAATGAAACTAGAAAACTAATACTCTCCAAAAACAAGCTCTGGAACAAATGGAGGCCCCATAGAATCAGCTCTGATTTTCATCACTTTCGCCAACTTAGAAATCTTACCAAAAAAGCCATCCTCACAGATAAAAGAAAGTTCTACTGCAACCTACAAGAAACTAACCTAAATAAACCCAAACAATTCTGGTCTTCTATTAATAGACTCCTGACTCCTGGTACTGCTAAAACTCCCTCCCCACTAAATGCCAACCCTGACACCCCTCTTCAAACTGCAAATACTTTTAACTCATTCTTCTCTGATACTATTCAATCTCTCGCTAGACAATTAAATACTAATAACTTTTATCCTCCTAACAATCACTTAAACTCTAACTGTAGCTTCTCTTTACAACCCATCTCTACTTCTACCATCTTCAAACTACTTCTCAAACTCAAACCGTGTACTCCCTCTGCTGACAAGCTCCCTCCCCTATTCTTACAGAAAGCAACCAAAGAAATTGCTTACCCAATTTCTTTACTCATAAATAGAACCATCCAAGAAGGAACCATCCCTCATATCTGGAAAATTTCTCATATTATCCCACTACATAAAGGTGGTAACTCTATTGATTATTCCAACTTTAGACCTATTGCTCTT
>NC_056726.1:1797009618-1797257118 GCF_019279795.1 Protopterus annectens
GCCTTAGCTAGTGCTCTTTGGGGGCGGGGGAAAGTGCATGACGCAAGGGCGTGAGACAGGAAGTTGTGGTGTACTGTATGTATGCTGGCCGGTCAATAAAGTTTGGAGTTGGTACCAACTGCACACAGTTGTCCCGCGTCTTCTTTCTAAAGTAAAAGAATACGACATGGTGTCAGAAGTGCTGTGTGGCTGTGCCTGGGCGTGCTGACCTCTTGCTGAAGACCGTACGAGTGGCCAAGTGACGTGGAGAGCGGACATGTCGGACGACGAGAATGGTCGGCAGCCACGTGCTAGAATCAACATGGCGGCTAGTGCTCCCAATGCTACATTCAGTATTCAGCCGCCAGAGCCCTTTGACTTCTCCAAACCCCACGAATGGACACGATGGATTCGCCGGTTTGAACGGTTCCGGCAGGCCAGTAATTTATCTTCCAACCCAGAGGGGAACCAGGTGAACACCCTGATATACTGTATGGGCGATGAGGCCGATGATGTCTTGAGAGGCCTCAAGCTAACCGAGGCAGAGCATCAGGAGTATGCCAAAGTGAAGGAGGGTTTCGAAAGATTTTTTATTGTCAAAAGAACATTGTTTACTTAACGTGCACGATTTAACATGCGAAAACAAGAACTGAACGAGACTGTTGATGGTTTTGTTACTGCCCTGCATGCTTTAGCCGAACATTGCAGTTATGGGACGCTGCACGACGAGCTTATAAGGGATAGAATTGTTGTGGGCTTGGCAGACACCAGACTGTCCGAGCGGATGCAGATGGAGAAAGAGTTGGACTTAGAGAGAGCTGTAAATATGGCCAGACAGTCGGAGGAGGTCAAGAAGCAGCAAACGGCCTTGCGGTGCGACAGTACCGCCCTGCAGTATAACGTGAATGCTGTGCAGACACCACTGGACGCCAGACGCAGGCCAGAGGCCTCGAAAAGCTGGGGTAGACCTTTGGCACCGATTTTTCAGCGCCAGACGCAAAAGAGTAAAGACGCCCCGAGCTCGCAGTGTTACAGGTGTGGGGGGCCATTTCACCATAGACTCCTATGCCCGGCGACTGCTGCAAGATGTCGCTCGTGTGGGAAGAAGGGCCACTACCAGCGGGTCTGCCGACAGTTCAAGGCGGTGCAGAGTATTGAGGAAGACGAGGAGCCGGGTGAGCGTGAAGAACAGGGGTTCTTCCTTGGTTCTGTCTCCTCCGGGAACCATTCCTGGATTGTGGAGGTGAAAATACAGGGCACACCTATGACTTTCAAGCTTGACACGGGGGCGGATGTTACTGTTATCTCCAAGTCAGACCTGCACAACTTGTTCAGTGGAAAGAATGCTCCTGTGCTCCAGCAGCCGGAGAAACCCTTGTTGGGTCCTGGAGGGATGCCACTGGAGGTTACAGGATCCTTGGAGCTTCAGCTTGGCTATGGACAAAGACAGACATGTGAGAAAGTGTACGTTGTAAAAGGACTCCGCATGCCGCTTTTAGGCCTTCCTGCTATTTTGGGGCTGGGCCTCCTGAAACGTGTTGATGCTATCACCATGGAGTCTTTGAAGACCTCATACCCGGACTTATGCTCTGGGTTGGGGGTAGTGCAGCGAAAGTACCACATAAAGCTTCAGCCAAAGGCGGTGCCATACTCTCTGAAGACTCCCAGGAGGATACCACTGCCATTGATGGGGAAAGTGAAAGAGGAGTTAATGAGGATGGAGGCGCTGGGGGTCGTTACCAGAATGGAAGAACCTACTGATTGGTGTGCAGGCATGGTGGTAGTCCCAAAGAAAGATAGTAACAGACTGAGACTATGTGTAGACTACACTAAGCTAAATGAATACATATGCAGGGAAAGGTTCGTGCTGCCCTCGGTTGAGCAGAGTCTTGGGATGCTCGCTGGGGCGAAGGTGTTTAGCAAACTGGATGCAAATATGGGATTTTGGCAAATTCCTTTGTCAGAGGAGTCGGCCGCGCTTACCACATTCATAACCCCTTTTGGGCGTTTCCGTTTCAATCGCCTTCCCTTTGGCATTAATTCTGCACCGAACACTTTCAACGCATGATGGCAGAGGTCATTGAAGGCTTAGAGGGTGTGATTTGTCACATGGACGATGTGTTGGTCTGGGGCGTTGCCAGGAGGAGCACGATGCCCGGCTTCACGCGGTATTAAAGAGACTGGAAGAAGCAGGTATTACGTTGAATGTAGGGAAATGTGACCTGTCGAGGGGCACAGTGACTTTCTTGGGCCATGTCATTACGAATGCTGGTATAAGCCCGGACCCAAGGAGGACCGCGTCCATCACGGAGATGGCGGCACCTGCTACAGTAGGAGAACTTAGGAGTTTCCTGGGCATGGTGAATCAAGTGGGAAGTTCATCCCTCATTTGGCTGAGAGGGACAGAGCTTTGAGAGACTTATTATCAAAAGGAACAGCTGGTACTGGGGTGGGGACCAGGAAAAGGCATTCAAGGACTTAAAAGAGGCAATCACCTCACCTCCAGTTTTGGCTGTGTATGACCCGGAGAGGGATCTGAAGGTTTCATGGATGCTTCTTCCTTTGGGTTAGGGAGTGTGTTGCAGCAACAATGGGAGGACGGCTGGAGACCCGTGGCATATGCATCAAGGTCACTCTCACCCACAGAGCAACGATACGCACAGGTTGAGAAAGAGGCCCTAGCGTCTACCTGGGCATGTGAACGCTTTTGAGATTACCTATTAGGCAAATCGTTCTGTCTAGAGACTGATCACAAACCCCTGGTTTCATTGCTGGGAGGTCAGGCGCTGGATCTTCTACCGCCCAGAATCCAACGCTTTAGGATGAGATTGATGCAGTTCTCATACACGGTGCAGTACGCTCCAGGGAAATCACTGTGGGTGGCAGATGCCCTGTCACGTTCTCCACTTAAAACCAAGCTAACCCCGGAGGAAACGGAGTTAATGGAGGACACGGATATTTACGTGAACAGTATTGTGGAAAACATGCAGGTGAAGCCATCCTTCCTCCAAATACTACGGGAGCAGCTGAAAGCGGACAGTGTGTGTGCGCGGGTCATGGACTTGTGCAGCCAGGGGTGGCCGCTGTATGCGAACCAGGAACCCTTACTGAAGAGCTACTGGCCAGATCGGTCCACACTAACAGTGAAAGATGGGTTGCTTTTAAAAGATTCGCGCCTTGTTATCCCCTCTGCCATGCGTAATGAGGTGTTGTTGAAATTACATGAGGGACATCAAGGCATCGTGAAGTGCAAAGCCAGAGCCTGTCAGACCGTCTGGTGGCCGGGACTTAGCCAGCAGATAAATGACATGGTTTTAAGATGCAGGACGTGCATCTCAGAGAGAAGGAATCCTCCTGAGCCCCTCATCCCAACAGAATGTCCTGACCGACCATGGCAAAGAGTGGGCGCGGATTTATTTGAATTAAAAGGTCACACTTACCTTCTTGCTGTGGACTACTTATCCAGGTTTCTTGAGATCGCATTGTTGAAACATAGCAAATCCAATGAGGTCATCACCCACCTAAAATCTTTCTTCGCTCGCCATGGTATCCCAGAGGTACTTGTGTCTGATAATGGACCTCAGTTTTCAGGGCAGTCTTTTGCGGCCTTTGCAACCGCTTATGGCTTCGAGCATGTCACTAGCAGCCCCAGGTTCCCGCAGAGTAACGGGGAGGCAGAACGTGCGGTGCAGACGGTGAAGAACCTGCTAAAAAAAAGTGCTGACCCGTACATGGCTCTTTTGGCGTACAGGACAACGCCACTGCAGAATGGTTATAGCCCTGCGGAACTTCTTATGGGACGACGGTTGCGGACCTCTCTTCCGATTCATCCTTCGCAGTTGGACCCTGTGCAGCCGGATTGGAGAAGGCTCAGGGGGAAAGAGGGGGAGAAGAGGGTGTATAATGGCGAAAACTACAACAGACGCCATCGGGCGAGGCCGCTGGGGGATGTGTTGCCCGTGACCAGGTGTGGGTGACAGATATGAAGACCCCAGGTACTGTAGAGCAAAAACATTACTCGCCGAGGTCATTCAAGGTGGATGTGCCCCAAGGGACTGTGCGGCGAAACCGTGTGCATTTGATTCCCCTATCTGAGCCTGACTGTGAATCAAACCCGGAGTGTCCGGAAAGTGTGCTAAGTAAGACCACTGAGGCCTTGCCATTTTGCAATGGCCCTCCCCCGGAACCCCGGGCACACAGTGATGTTGTGAGGACCAGATCAGGAAGAGTTATTAACAAGCCGGACCGTTTGGATCTGTGAAGATCAGTGTATAAATATCAATGTCATTTGGGGTTTATAGTAATCTGAATGTGGCTAAGTGAGCATTTGGTGTCAATGTACCAAGTTCGTAGTGAAGTGGGAGAAATTGAATAGATCTGGGTTTTGTGTTAAGTGAAAAGGGGCCTTATGGAAAAGGAGATGTGGTGTATTCAATGGACTGTGTTGTCTTGCCTTAGCTAGTGCTCTTTGGGGGCGGGGGAAAGTGCATGACGCAAGGGCGTGAGACAGGAAGTTGTGGTGTACTGTATGTATGCTGGCCGGTCAATAAAGTTTGGAGTTGGTACCAACTGCACACAGTTGTCCCGCGTCTTCTTTCTAAAGTAAAAGAATACGACAAGGACCAACCGTTATACATCCCATTTCTCACATCTACTCCAATGTGGAGACATCCACCCAACCCCAGAACCTACTTCAACTCTTCCTTCTTATAATAAACCATCCTTTAACACTCTCTTTCTAGTCACACTAAACCTACCCAGCATCTATAATAAACTAACAGACTTCCGTATGTGGCTATCACAACACACTCCTCATATACTTGCAATTACGGAGACATGGCTAAAGCCGACTATGCAAGACATTGAACTACTCCCTTCAGGCTACAATATAATCTGATCTGACAGAATTCATAAAAAAGCAGGAGGGATAGCTTTAATCTACCCCAAAGCATATACAATAGTACCCTACTCAAAGCCAGTCCCAAAATTCAACATTGCTTAACTCCTTATAGCCTTCTTAAAGCTCAATAATACTAAACAACATTGTATTACACTTCTGTACACCCTCTCCGGGCAACATACTCCTATACTAAAAGACATCCTATCCTGGGTGTCACAAAATATATCCAATGAAACAGTAATCATGGGTGATATCAATAGCAATCAGCAAAACTTAATGTCAGACTTCTTTGACAACAGTTTAAATCTCTTCGGGTTCACATAACTTATTATAACGCCAACTAGAATTCCTAAAAGCAACAATCAAGGATCAATTTAGACTGGATTTTAGTCATAGATACATATAAATATTCCAACTCTGGTACACTCATCGAAACATTAAGTGACCATCTACCTGCATGTATCTATAGGACAACCTCCCAATCACCCAAAGGCCATAATTATAAAACTTCCCACAACTTAACTGACTTCATCCCACAACTCTTTATAAATATACTAATATCCGTAAACTGGTCCATACTGAAAACACTACCTCTCAATGATGGCGGTAATTACTTCAACAGCATTTTTCTGGGCACCCTCAGTAGCCTGGCTCCACTTTGAACAAAAAGAATGAAAATCAATCACGCACCCTGGCTAACAAAGTCTACAAAAAATACCAATCAACAGAGATGAAACCTGGTAGGAATGGCTCAAGAACAGAAATTACCTAAATCGACAAAACCACATGCATTTATGCAATCAGGCAAAGAAGCTTATAACCTTTGACAAGAAACAATACTTTACACAACAACTAACTGATCACAAATTAACCCCCCAAAAATCTTGGTCTGCTATCTCATCACTTCTCATCCCCACATCCAAACAAAGTCCTATCTCATTCACAGACAAATCTCCATCTCAAATTGCAGAATTATTTAATACTCACTTTATTGAAAGTATAGCTAACTTGGTCAATGATCTTAACAGCCCCTCCCCAGTCACAATCTTATGTCATCCAAAGACATTCCTTTCCGCCTCCTCAAAACATCTCAATTACAACCTCTAAACCTCCTAGCTTTGCTCTGCTTCCTGTATCCACAAGCTGTATACAAAACCTACTACATAAAATAAAACCCTGCTCTCTTTCTGCAGATAACCTTCCAGCCAAATACCTGAAACTTGCTGCTGATGCCATTCCCTAACCAGTTAGTATTCTCACCACTAAATCCATCATAGAATCCTGCATCCTCTCCATTTGGAAAAAATCAATTGCTACCCCATTACACAAAGAAGACAATTCTGCTGAACTGTCTAACTTCTGCACCATCGCAATCATATCTCCCCTCTCCAAACTCTTAGAAAATGTATATATAAACAACTCCTTGACTACCTTATTCATAATAATCTACTAACACTCACCCAACATGGCTTTAGACCTGTTCATAGTACAACAAACACACTAATATCCTTTACGGACATAATTAATAAAGCAGGAGACTTTGGCCAACTAATATCAGCACTATTTCTTGATCTATTGAAAGCTGTCAATACTATCTCAGACTCCAAACTTTACAACAACTTTCTTCCCTTGGCTTTTCTAGTTCCTCTCTACAGTGGATTTCTAACTAGCTATCTAATGGATAACAATGGGCAAAATGGCAAGGATTTCTCTCTCAATAGCTAACCAGCAAAACTGGTGTTCCACAAGGATCTATCCTTGGATCCTTCCACATCAACGCGTTCATAAATAATATCCACACTATGTCTGGCCAAAGCTCCCTAATCCATAGGCGCCAGAAGCTGTTAAACACTGGGGTGAGGGTAAAGGTTGACAGGGGCACTTTGTGAACTAAAAAGGGTAATTTTTTATAACTATTTGCTACCACAACATAGGTTCACTTGGAGGACATTTTTAGCTTAGCCATTTCCCTTTTGGTGCTAGAATTAACATTTTCTGATTGGTCTTAGCTACCCCCATGACTGATAATTGTATATTAGCCCTAGTGAGGACAACTGTGATCATACCATAGATAATTTGAGGGGGCCATGTAACGGATGCAGCATTTAGGAACTGCCTCTATCCATTAGTGGCATGAGGGGAAATCCTGGAGTACATTTTCTATTACCCATCCTTAGATCCAAGATGCATTTGAATATGGATGGAAGAGCTTTGCTTTATTTTTATAGATAGTCTGTTCCGGAACAGTGGTAGCCTCTGTGATATATATCCATCTCTCCACAACATTCAGTTTAGATACCTGGACTGAGTATTTCTGATGTCATTTGACTTGCTGATGTTCAGTAGGTCCATCTGTATTATGTTGGAGGATGCCTTGTATGCCAGGCATGTCACCTCTAAGCACTCTGTGGGATACTGAGTATAGTAATAAATCATTGAGGTGGTCCATGCAAGACCTATTGTTTAGAACTTGTATCCTTTTAGTAAGGTATCTCTGAAGCTATTCCAGTTGTTTGCATGGGGCTGGCCAGATATATGTCAAAGTGGACATTATAGAAAATGATTGACATAATGAGAGCTTTGTAAAAGGTGACAACAACATCTCTACATCTAGTCACAATCAATTTGTTTATAAGCTGTGCAATATAGAAAGGCTTTCTTATGACTCTGGGCACATGTTGGTCAAAAGTTAGGTCACTGTACACACAAGTTCCCAAATGCCAAACAATTGGATCAGTTCTCAGAGGGCATTGTCATGATTTTGACAACAGTTATTATTTGGGACAAACCTTCCTGCATGATGGTTAAGTCATTTGGGGATTCAATAACTTCTCATAGCTTGCAGTCATCTCAAACTTAGCTGGCCAAAGCTCTTTGGTATTTCCTTTTACTTTTGAGATGTATATGCCAAACAGAAAAAGTCTCAGCACCGAACCCTGGGGGACTCCATTGTTGACTGGTCTCTTCCCCTGTTTTGATCTCCTGCATCCTGTGAGCCAAGTTGCAATGCAGCTAGTGATCGATGTAAGTGTTTGCTCCTACATTATTCATCTTTTGTACTACACCTGAGTAGGGGATTGTGTCAAAAGGCTTGGCCAGGTCAAGGTAATGTGGTGTGAACTGTTTTACCTTCATCCATTGCTTTGGTAACAAGAGTAAAGTTTAAAATTTGTCCATGATTTTGAGCCTTTCACACTTTCCTCTGGGATGTTTTTAAACACATTTTTAGAGCCATGCATACATGTATGCATTCCTTGATTCACCTTCCTGATTGTATTAAATTATATTCCTTGTATAATACAGCACACTTGTTAGACTTAAGTTAGAGCGCATTTTAAATTTATTATTTAAACATTTTTCCATTAGGCAATGAAACAAAAATGAATTAACCAATAATGACAAAACTGCCCTATTATACAATTCTTCCTCTAAAACATGCACGCTGATTGGCCAGCCCAACCAGCATGCCCGTTGTAAATCCCTCAATATACTAACGGAAAAAGGTCCGGTTGCCCGGACTTTTTCCGTTAGTATAAAACACTGTCTCACTATGTTAAAAGAGTTTAACATAGCGACACAGGTTTAAAAAAAACAACGCAAATCTCCGTTGCTTTTTTTAAAGCTGTCTCGCTATGTTAAACTCCTTTAACATAGTGACACAGTGTGTAAAAAGCAACAGAGATCTTGCGATCTCTGTTGCTTTTTTTTTAAACCTGTCTCACTATGTTAAATGGGGTTAACATAGCGAGACAGCTTTAAAATAAGTAACGGAGATCTCCGTTGCTTATTTTAAAGCTGTCTCGCTATGTTAAACCCATTTAACATAGCAAAACAGTAAAAAGCAACAGAGATCTTGCGTTCTCCGTTGCTTTTGCCCACAGCTCTGATGTACTGCGTAGGCATGCGCAGTACATCAGAACTGCCGCGGAATACCAGACAGCTGTAGAAGGGCAGCAAAGAGGCATTATACAATGCCATTATTTAAGAAAAATAATTATTTCTTTTCTTAAATAATGTCATTGTATAATAGCAATAACCCACTTCTGGGTGTGGGTAATGCGGGATTTAACCACGGTTGTCTTTGTTTGGTCCCTCGGGCTTCGCCCTCGGGATCAAACCACGCCAACTGTGGTTAAATCCCGCATTACCCACACCCAGGCGTGGGTTACTGTTATATTTGACCATTTCCATTATACCAGTCTACTTCAACACACAATATATAAATACAGAATCACAGTAGAGTGTAAGCCATAGGCATGTTGCACAGCTTCTTGAACTTATTTTCAATTGGGGGAGGGGGCAAAAGGCCAAAAACCAGGGACACATTTTAAACATTGCGTGTATAATTTTGGAAAGTTGCTTGCGTAAAATGTTGTTACTACCATGCATTTCACTGCCAAGTCTTGAACCCAGAAACCTATGCATTACAGTCAGAGCAGCATACCACTAAGCTAAACCAGCAGTTGCTTGAAAAACAGGAAGACAAACTTAAATGGCTATCATATAATTTAGTGAATTCAGTTCTCACTTCTCACCATAGCTCTCAACCTCTTAGTACAAAAATACAGAACAAAGCCAATAATGGGGGAATACAGCCCCAAAATAGGGACACATTTCAAATACTGATTTTATAACCTTAGAAAATTGCTAGAATAAAAGGTTTTACCACTCCTGCAAACCAGAGGAACAGAAGAAATATGTGAGGCATACATTTGCAAGTGATTGTGGCTAGGGACTTTAGGCTCTTTTTACCTGTACCCAAGGTGCAGGGTTTGATCCCAAGTACATCTAGCCACCAGATATATCCTACACATACACCAATAGTGTACTCATTCTGATAAAAAAGCATTCCGTTCCACTCTGCAATGAAATCTAAATCCTGTCATTGGCTTCTGGAAATTAAATTCTCTGAAATCTGTTCCTGCTTGCAAAAACAGTCAGAAATAGGTGTGCTGATGTCATCACGGCAGTTGGAGGTGCGGAAAAAGAAAGGGGCAGAGGTATGGATTATCTGCAAAAATGGGAGAACTCCCCTCCCCCCACTAACTATGGTTCCAGTGCCCATGCCCTAATCCAGTACACTGATGACTCAACTCATCTCTTCCTCCAATAACATTGCACACCTTAGACAAATAACTCAAGCTTCTTTCACCTCCATCTAGTCCTGGCTCAATAATGCATAACTATTACTCATCCCCGATAGAACCAAACTCCTCTTTTTTTACACCAAGGGCCCTTTAAACTGACTTACATTTTCATTAAATAACACAGAAATCAAAGTGATCCCATGCACCAAATTACTAGGAGTAACAGTACATAATAAACTTACCTTTGATCTTCATATACATAACGCTATCAAAAAAAAAAAAAAATACCACAAACTAGGGATGCTCTATCAATACAAATACTTTATGGATACAGCCACCAAAACAAAATTAGCCATGACCTGTCTGCTACCCTCCTTGCTATATGCTGCCTCCATTTAAACTAACCTTCAGAATTCACTAAAAATTAGCTTGAATCCTGCTATAGCAGAATTGCTTAATTTGTCAAAGGTGTCTCTTACTACAAACACCACTGTTGTGCTCTTATCGCCCTTAACTAGCTAGAAATTCCACAATATCTAAACTACCTCCAACTAACAATTGCCCATAAGATTATCTACAAATCTGATGCCTGTCCCACCTTCAATTTAATTCTCTAAATATACAACCCCAGTCAGTCTCTAGGCTCTGAAGACAAACAGCTTCTTACTTTATATAAACCAAACAAAACTGCTGGACAATATCTGTACTCCTAGTCAGTGACCAAACTATGGAATAGTCTACCCTTAGATATCAAAACTACCTCTAACTTCAAGAATTTTAAGCTTAAAATAAAAGACTTCCTAAACAAATCTCACATTTGTCCCAGTTCCAAATCTAGCTGACTTATAACCACTTTACCTTACTTCCACTACTCCACTGCCTACTTCCTTCACACTTGCCTCCTTTCTTCTACCTTTACCTGAATGATGACAACCAGCTTTGCTAATTTCACCTTCCCTCTCCCATCCTTGATCCGCTATCCAACCGTAACTAACCACCATCTCCCTGTGCTGTTGAACCACTCTAGCATCTTTTATTGAGTCTATATCCTCACTCTTCCACTCCTCCCCACTCTATGATCCTTTACTTCCATTATCTCCTATTCTAACTTTCTTTCTCTGCTATTCCCATTAACAAATAGAAGATCTCAGCATTTAAACAAACAGCCTGTCCAATCACACAAGCCCTTTTTATTGTATTTTACAGCTATCTCTATAACCTCTTCATGATACATCCATGCCTTCTACTGAAACATCCTATCTGCCATGTCGTATTAAACTTCCTATGTAAAATATATGTCTTCAAATATAATTGTTAACCTTCTCTGTAAAAATGTATAATGTTAGTTTTTTTGCTCAGACATGCTTATTTATCTTCCAGGTAAAAATGTATGTACATACTCTATGTCCTTTGAGTGGAATAGGCTACCATCTCACATCTGTAGCATCACTAGTTACAGCTGCTTTAAAACTGAAGTCAAACACGACTTTCTGAACTCAAAAGACTGTCCTTCTCTAAATCCTCCATCATCTGCATTTTCCTTTCTTTTTCTTTTCACTACCTGTCTACATCTAATAATTTAATGACTAATCTGCACATTAGACAATACTATGTTATGCTACTTGGGTAAAATATCTAGTTGTATTTATTTCATTTTGTTTTATTTTTATTACAGTTATTCATTTCACCTGATTACTACAAATGCAATGTTTGCTTATGTTGTATTGCTGCAATGTTTTTCTTGGATTTTGTATATTGCCTACTATGTTATCTTTTTATGTTTGCATTGCTGGTGCTTTTCTCCACAGTGGGTCTCCACTGAAAACAGGCCATTGGCTCAGATGGACTAACCTGGTTAACAAATGTCAAATAAATAAATAAATAAATAAAATGCCTCATTTTGGTTGTTCTGTAAATGGACTACTCTTCTCTGTTTTAGTTTTGTGGTTAAGTATCTAATAGCTGCGTTCTTCTTTAACTCCGTATTGGAGCTTTTCTCCCTGGGCCTCCACTGAAAATGGGTTTCTCACCCAGTCAGACTTTCCTGGTAACCAAATGTTAAATAAATAAAATTTGCTTTAATTAGCTTCATTTACCATTGTAATATACAATTTTTACATTCAGTCTTTTCTAACGTTCTCCTAATTTTGATACAGTTACGTACCTTTTAATGCAACCTCCTCTGGAAGCTAAGGTGGCTTTATTATTATTTTTTTAATTTATAAACATGTTTCACACAGGTTTTGTTTGGTTCTGCATTGTCAGTATTTATGTATATTCAAAATTCTTCAACATCACCATTATGGCCATTTCTTAGAGCTTTTGATTGCATCTGCCTCTTTTTGTCAAAACTTGTCCTGCTAAATGCAAACTCTATGGCATAGAAGGATAGAGTCATGGCTATAGTACAGGTAACCTGAGTTTGATTAGCAGCCTGGGTCCCTGTAGGAACGGGCTGTGGAGGGTAGGAATGATTGATTCTTGCCAACTCACCTATCTTAGGAGAAGGGAGATGTCTTGTCTTGTCAAATAAGATGACTCTAGGTGTTACCCAGTGGAGAATGAGATAACAGAGCATGTACAGTCATGGTAGCTTGCACCAATAAGCTGAGGGGAATCCGGTTTGTGAAGACACACTTCCATGCTAAAGTCAGCATTGGTGGACTTGGTGGAGCCACTGAGGGAAGGGAGGGTGATCTTCCAGGGGAGGGGGCAGGCAGCCCTCCCAGGAGCAACAAGCTGGCCTGGTCCTTGACTACCTGAATCTTGACAATGAACAGTGACAGATCTTACATAAATATAGTTTGCTAGAATAAATCTTATATAAATGCAGTACTCTATTTGCTTGGGCTTGGGAATACAGCAATTTTAAGGCAGGCCAATATCTTCATTTTATATTTCACATTTTACATAGAGCTTCAATAAATGCTGTTTCAATAGAAAGTCCAAATGAACTAATAACCTTCAGGCCAAACATTGATAAAGGCAAGACATGCAGAAGTCAGAGTTTCCCAAGTGAAAATGTTATAGTGTGTCATAATATCTTTACAGAGACAGAAAGGACAGCAGACAATCACAGATAGACCCCCGAAATAACAGATCTTATTTAGATGGTACAAGACCTCAGAATCAAGGTCAAAGATGCATGTGAATCTGACAGAAGAATTTTACAGAGTAGACTAATATATACTTTCAAGGCAGAAGTTCAATCTTTGTTCAGATTGCAAGTATGATTAAGACAGCTTTAGTTATGACTATATCTATGCTGCTACAATTTTCTGTAATTCAACATTGCAATGGAAAACCATGTTTAACATTCTGATAGTGCTGCGCATGGCATACATTGCATTTATTACATTAATAAGTACTGTTAATCAAACTACAAAAAGGTCATAGTGACTTTCTTTTTCAAAAAAGTGCACTGAAGAGTGAAGTACTGAGATGTTACACTTTTTCAGACAGTTCTGGACTGTTTTTACAAGTACTCCAATCAAGATTCCTGTGTTAGTGTGAATGGGCCATAAGGCTATTGCCCAGCCCAGGAATGCCATATCCCCAAAACGAATGGGCCAATTATGTGTCAATAGTAGAGCCATCAAGCAAGGTCCTCCAGGGATAAAAAAAACTGTTCTGATGAAATGCATAGCTCTTACTTTTTATTGCATCTCCTTTTAGTTAAGTTGGTGGTGAACCATTCAGTTGAATGTTCATTTGACCCAAAATAGCTACTCACACATATATCTGAGATTTTGTCTGTCACACCATTTCAGAACACCACATTCAAGATTTTTCCTTGAGTAGGCAGATGATATTATAGCAATTATACCAATGGCAGCTGAAAGTGGCAGTATACTAGATAAGAGTATCTGAACATTAATACACCAGTAAAAACACAGTGTGAAAAACTACAGAATCTACATAGGCAATTACAAATTTAGGCTTCAGAAGCACAATGGCTATTAAAAAGATTAGACACCTTGAGAATTGATTATAGTGAAATACTGCTTTAATGATTTGCATCCACCATATAGCTGAATGTATTTAACAGAGCAAATCATACAAGACTGAACTCCCCCTTGCATTAAACTTGGAGCTGATACATCCTCAAACTTGAAATAGCTCACAGTGCTGTATTCCTCAGCAAGTCTATGATTATGAATGGTTTTCTGCTTCTGATGGAAAAAAGACACATTGTACTGCATTATTACATTACAGCAGTTACTGATGTTGGCTATGAGGTTTTACTTCAGCAGTACAAGCCAATGTCAAAAGCTTACAGCATTGCCATAAGGCTTACAATTCAATGGAACAAAACAATATGTAAAGGCACATGCCTCATGTTTTGATTACCAAGCTAAATTTATTATTATGAGTAAATACTTTGTAACCATTCTTAATTATCTAAGAGACAAAATGAGAAATATCAAATAAAGATAACAATATACCAGCACCAGACGTTTCTCCCCATATGGATATGTAAGTTTCCTTATCTTCTGCAAGAAAAGTTTTTGTTTAATCTAGGATATTTTCATCAGTTTATTTAAATTTACTTGCCAGGAGTAGTGGGTTGATCCCAATGGACTTGTGCAGACCCAGTCCAGGTTATGAAACAACACCAGTAAATTGCAATACTAGAATGTGCAAGTTGTGTTGTGACACATAGTTGGATTCATTGAGAAGGGAAGTACCCTCATCTGAGCTTAACCCAAACTACATGTGGGGTCAGTGAGGAGATAGAGGACACAGGAGCAGCATCATGTAGCTGCTGTGGAGTATGTCCTAACTCTTCACCCCACCCCACCCCATAGCAGCCTTATGAGCTCTGCAATGCCTGCCTTTGGGAGATGTATGCATGGACAACCTTCTGACAAAGTGGTATACAAATTGCAGCATGGTGATTGCCAGGATCTTAATGCTGTTATTGTAGTGAACCTAGGCAACCTCCCTCCCTCATCCCCAGGACAGGTGAGCCAGCATTGACCATTCACTCCCATCTTTCCCTGCCCAGTCCTTCCAGCTACTTGAAAACAGGTCACCTGGGACACAGTAAACTAGCTAAGAGTGCAGGAAAAGTTGCACTGTATTTTAAGAAAAAAATTAAATAAACAGTGAGTTGAAAGATTTTCAATGTTTTTTTCTTTTCATTTTAAATATCAAACCCATTTCCACAGGAGCACTGAAAATTTGAGAGGAGGTGCAGTAGAATCAAGCTAAGTAATCTACTTGGATCTAACTGTAGATAACACACAATTTCTCTAGATATATAAAAAAAAGCAAACTCCAAAAAGCTATTTTAAAGAAGAAGAAAGTACATACAAGCACATTTAAACTGATTGCTTATTTTAGCAATTTCTCTTTTACTGAACCATTATTTATTTACCATTTGTTTACTGTGAATGTCCGACTGGGTCATGAGGTACGCATTTTCAGTGGGGACCCAGAGAGAAAAGCTCTTTATACATATGGTTAACAGAATGAAAAACTAGACAGAAATAATAGTCATAACATTCAAGTACAAATATGAAAACAACACATTAGTTTGTCAAAATGAGAACTTAACAGACATAATAAAGTTATATAACATTCAAGCACAAAATTTGAAAAACTACACATCAGTTTGTCAGAATAAAAGCTGAAGAGACATAATAAAGTCATAGTGTTCAAGCATAAATTATATGGAACGCCTGATATTAGGAAGATGCAGCAGTATTTAATTAAGAGATGATTATTGTAATGATTATTAATATTCTAGAGGTCATGAAATATGGTAACAGATTATATTGGTGAAGGTATGGGATAGTATGGGTAGAGAGGGGTAGGGTGCGATAGATGGGATAGTAGGAATAGATGTGGAAAACGTATGAGTGTAACCTCAGGGGAGTATGTGTAGAGGAAGGGAGGGTAGGGTAAGTTTGTAGAGAGGATACAGGAAGTAGAGGTAGAAAAAGGTATAAGGGCATCTCATCCTGGGCTCATACATGAGCAAATCCAATCTTTGTTGAAATATTCCTTTAGAGAGGTTTTGAAGGAGTGCAGATTAGTAGCAGTTTTGATAGTTAAAGGAAGGGAGTTCCATAGTTTTGCCACAGAGCAGAAGTAAAGGCTTAGGCCTGGGGTTTTGTTAGGTTTATAAGTTGTGAGGAGATGTTTGTCTTCAGGTCTGAGATGTTTATTTGGATATAAAAGTTGATTAATGGACTAAGAACAGGACAAGCTAGTTGGTTGTGGATGATTTTGTATACCGTAGTAAGTTGTACGTATTGGAGGTGGAGGAGAGTTCAAGTGATCTTAGGGAATGTAGGGCTTTACACTGATGAGTTAGAGGGTGTGCATTTATGGCAATTTTGTTATAGCAGCTTTCTATTTTATTTCTTAGGAAGGTCTGTAAGTTAGTTAAAATTTGGGCCCCGTATAACAGTCCAGGCAAGAGGCAGGTTGTGGCCAGAATAATTTTGGTAGCTGCATTGAGGAAGTTTCTACTCCTGTATAGCATGCCTAGTTTTTGCTGCTTTTGTTATACTGTTTTGTGTGTGCAGGTCAAACTTGAGATTATTTTCAATTGTGACACCTAGTAGTTTGTTATGCTGAACCAATTCACTTTCAGTATTGGCTGAAAAGGTCATGGAGTTTGTTTTGTTGGAGCTATGGGGTTTGTGGGTGAAGAGATGGAGCTTTGTTTGGGTTCAGTAAGAGTTCAGCTTTGGAAAGGCATGTTTCTATGGAAGAGAAAGCTTGTTGTGTTATGTGCTGTAGGTGAGTTAATGTATCTGATATCCAAATGATAGCGGATTCCTCTGCATATTGGATTAGAGTGCCTTCACAACAGGATGTATGTAAGTCACGGATGAAGACATTAAATGGTACTGGGCCGAGGATGGATTCTTGAGGTACACCTGTGGGAGGGATGTGATATGGCGAGATAGATCCCTACCATTTTAGTGCTTGCTGCCTGTCAGCTAGGTAGCTAGAAAACCACTGAAGTGAGGAGGAGGAGGATAGACCAATGCTGGAAAGTTTGTTTAGGAGTTTGGGGTGAGATATCATGTCAAATGCTTTTGACAAATCTAGAAATATTGCAGATACTAGTTTGCCAGTGTCACGGGCTTTGTTTACAGAATTCATGAAATATAATAAGGTTGTTGAGGTACTGTGTGCAGGTCTAAAGCCATGTAGAGTGTGGGAAAGTAGGTTGTTGTGTGTAAGATGGTGGAGAAGTTGTAGAGTCACAATTTATTCTAGAATCTTAGAAGGGGAACAAGATTGCAATAGGATGAAAGTTTGTGATGCCAGTGGGGTTGTCTCCCTTATGTAAAGGGATAATGTGTGATATTTTCCATAGGTTAGGGACATGTGAATCAGCCATGGATCTATTAATTAAGATGCTAACAAGGAATGCTATTGCATCTGCAGCAAGCTTTAGGCATTCTGGTGGGAGGTTGTCTGCTGAGGTTGAGCAAGGCTTCAGTTTTTGTAGTAGTTTTTTATTTGGGATAAAGGGATGAGCTGAAAAGTAAACTGGGGATGGTTTGTCTTTTGGTTATGAGTGAGGCGTTGGTTGCATGTGTGTAATGTGTAATTGTGTAGAGGTTAGTATTTGGGGTATTAGTAGAAGTAGTGAGTTGGGGTGGATGAGTTGGGTTTACTTTTAGGTTGGATAAGGACATTACAGAGGACCAGAAATTCTTAAGGTTGTTTTTGTGGTTATCTTGAATGTAAGAATAGTATGATTTTTTTGTCATGCAATATTTGTCTTTTTTTTTATTTCAGAGTTGTCTATATAACTGAAGATTTTTGTTTTTTTTTTTTTTCTTTAGCCAGGCAGTCCATGATTTGTCCCTGTCTTTTCATTAGAATTTTACATGATATTTGGTGAGCCAAGGGGCATGGCTATTTTTTATTCTTTTTGTTTGCTGAGGGCTAAAGAGTTAAGAATGATTAGGAAGGTGCTGCTGAAACGTTCAACTGGGTCCACTTCTTAATTTTGAAAGATCACAATCTCAAGATTCATAATATCAAACCCAGAATCTCAAGGTTGTGAAATCTCTAAATGAAGAAATACAAAAAACATGACAACTACTAAAACCATATTTCTGCAGGAAGCAAGCCCTCCCCTACACCACCTGCAGCTTAAATATGCTAACTATGACATCACGTTATAGTGAAGAAAACAGTGATGTTCCCGTTTCGAACTGTATGGCGATGTACATTACCATTCTCTTTACTGTACAGCGATCTCAGAATTAGCATATTTAGGTTGCAGGGGGGGGGTAGGTGCAGGGGGCTTGCCCCCCTGTAGAAATATAGTTTGAGCAGTTGTCATTTTTTTTTATTTCTTAATTTGGAGATTTCACAACCTTAGGATTCTAGGTTCAATATTACGAATCTCGAAATTGTGATCTTTCAAAATTAAAAAGTGGACCCGTTCAACTACATCATTAAGGATAGACCAGTCTATATCTTTTAGAACTTTATTAAATACCTCTTTTGGTGAATTTTTGTAGGTTGTGTATAACTTTGAACTTTTGTTGTTTTGTAAGATGAATGATAGTCCTGTGCGTATAGGCTGGTAGGTGGTCACTTAAGGAGTCAGAGAGTGTGCCCGAGAATGTAAAGTTAGAAGGGTTCAAGACTAGTAGCCAGTCCATGGTGGTGTGCTGGGTATTATTTTTGCTATATCTGGTAGGAGTATTTTCAAGCTGAGTAAAGCCACAGAGATTTATACTGTTTGTTGGCTGGTGTGAGGTTAGTGTCTGCCAGTCACTGTTAACATCTCCTAGGAAAACACTTTTGTTCTGTATTGTTTCAGATATCCGGGCTAGAATATTTTCTAGAATGGGAATGTTTTGCCCAGGAGGGATGTATAAAATAACTATGCAGATGTCCTTAGATGAGTTAAGTTTTAGAAATTTTATAAGGATTTCAGCTGTGCAGAATTTTGGTATAATATTTGAGTATGGGGAAACTATCAAGATGTTAGGGAAAATTAGGGCTATTCCACCACCATTTTTATGTGCACTGTCCAATCTGATAATGCTGTAACCAGGGGGGAGAATTTCAGTAGCTTTTATTTCTGGTTTTAGCCAAGACTTTGAAATAGCAAGGATGTCTGGGTTAGAGTGTGTTAACCAGACATCAGTTTATTGCATGTGCTCCTGATCTTAAGAGTGATAAGTTTTAGCTTTTTTGTCTGCATAGCAGGAATGGGACCAGAGTTGAGGTGAATGTTCCTGCACAAGTTTAAGGTCATGAAAGAACATCGAGTTGTTTCAGGAGCTTTAAGTAAATTGTGTATTTACATTAGTTTTAGGTTGTAGTGGTTAGTATTGAGGATTTTAGGGTGGGAACAGTCAAGATCTGTCTAGAGATCAGTGTTGAGATTATATGGGAGAGGCTTGTGGTGGAGGGATTGATTGGTGATAATGCAGTAATAGTTGAGGTATGCTTTTGTAGTAGTGTTGCTGGAGGAGTTGTTAGTGTAATAGTTGAGGTATGCTGTTGTAGTAGTGTTGCTGGAGGAGTTGTTAGGGTAATAGTTGAGGTATGCTTTTGTAGTAGTGTTGCTGGAGGAGTTGTTAGGGTAATAGTTGAGGCATGCTGTTGCAGTAGTGTTGCTGGAGGAGTTGTTAGGGTAATAGTTGAGGTATGCTGTTGTAGTAGTTGCTGGAGGAGTTGTTAGGGTAATAGTTGAGGTATGCTTTTGTAGTAGTGTTGCTGGAGGAGTTGTTAGGGTAATAGTTGAGGCATGCTGTTGCAGTAGTGTTGCTGGAGGAGTTGTTAGTGTAATAGTTGAGGTATGCTTTTGTAGTAGTGTTGCTGGAGGAGTTGTTCGGTAATAGTTGAGGTCTGCTTTTGTAGTAGTGTTGCTGGAGGAGTTGTTAGGGTAATAGTTGAGGTATGCTGTTGTATTAGTGTTGCTAAAGGAGTTGTTATGGTAATAGTTGAGGTATGCTGTTGTATTAGTGTTGCTAAAGGAGTTGTTAGGGTAATAGTTGAGGCATGCTGTTGCAGTAGTGTTGCTGGAGGAGTTGTTAGGGTAATAGTTGAGGTATGCTGTTGTAGTAGTTGCTGGAGGAGTTGTTAGGGTAATAGTTGAGGTATGCTTTTGTAGTAGTGTTGCTGGAGGAGTTGTTAGGGTAATAGTTGAGGCATGCTGTTGCAGTAGTGTTGCTGGAGGAGTTGTTAGTGTAATAGTTGAGGTATGCTTTTGTAGTAGTGTTGCTGGAGGAGTTGTTAGGTAATAGTTGAGGTATGCTTTTGTAGTAGTGTTGCTGGAGGAGTTGTTAGGTAATAGTTGAGGTCTGCTGTTGTAGTAGTGTTGCTGGAGGAGTTGTTAGGGTACTAGTTGAGGTATGCTTTTGTAGTAGTTGCTGGAGGAGTTGTTAGGGTAATAGTTGAGGCATGCTGTTGTAGTAGTGTTGCTGGAGGAGTTGTTAGGGTAATAGTTGAGGCATGCTGTTGCAGCAGTGTTGCTGGAGGAGTTGTTAGGGTAATAGTTGAGGCATGCTTTTGTAGTAGTTGCTGTAGGAGTTGTTAGGGTAATAGTTGAGGCATGCTGTTGTAGTAGTGTTGCTGGAGGATTTGTTAGGGTAATAGTTGAGGCATGCTGTTGTAGTAGTGTTGCTGGAGGAGTTGTTAGGGTAATAGTTGAGGTATGCTGTTGTATTAGTGTTGCTAAAGGAGTTGTTATGGTAATAGTTGAGGCATGCTGTTGCAGTAGTGTTGCTGGAGGAGTTGTTAGGGTAATAGTTGAGGTATGCTGTTGTAGTAGTGTTGCTGGAGGAGTTGTTAGTGTAATAGTTGAGGTATGCTGTTGTAGTAGTGTTGCTGGAGGAGTTGTTAGGGTAATAGTTGAGGTATGCTGTTGTATTAGTGTTGCTAAAGGAGTTGTTAGGGTAATAGTTGAGGCATGCTGTTGCAGTACTGTTGCTGGAGGAGTTGTTAGGGTAATAGTTGAGGTATGCTGTTGTAGTAGTTGCTGGAGGAGTTGTTAGGGTAATAGTTGAGGTATGCTTTTGTAGTAGTGTTGCTGGAGGAGTTGTTAGGGTAATAGTTGAGGCATGCTGTTGCAGTAGTGTTGCTGGAGAAGTTGTTAGGGTAATAGTTGAGGCATGCTTTTGTAGTAGTTGCTGTAGGAGTTGTTAGGGTAATAGTTGAGGCATGCTGTTGTAGTAGTGTTGCTGGAGGAGTTGTTAGGGTAATAGTTGAGGCATGCTTTTGTGGAAGTGTTGCTGGAGGAGTTGTTAGGGTAATAGTTGAGGCATGCTGTTGTAGTAGTGTTGCTGGAGGAGTTGTTAGGGTAATAGTTGAGGTATGCTGTTGTATTAGTGTTGCTAAAGGAGTTGTTATGGTAATAGTTGAGGCATGCTGTTGCAGTAGTGTTGCTGGAGGAGTTGTTAGGGTAATAGTTGAGGTATGCTGTTGCAGTAGTGTTGCTGGAGGAGTTGTTAGGGTAATAGTTGAGGCATGCTTTTGTAGTAGTTGCTGTAGGAGTTGTTAGGGTAATAGTTGAGGCATGCTGTTGTAGTAGTGTTGCTGGAGGAGTTGTTAGGGTAATAGTTGAGGCATGCTGTTGTAGTAGTGTTGCTGGAGGAGTTGTTAGGGTAATAGTTGAGGCATGCTTTTGTAGTAGTGTTGCTGGAGGAGTTGTTAGGGTAATAGTTGAGGCATGCTCTTGCAGTAGTGTTGCTGGAGGAGTTGTTAGGGTAATAGTTGAGGCATGCTGTTGTAGTAGTGTTGCTGGAGGAGTTGTTAGGGTAATAGTTGAGGCATGCTTTTGTAGTAGTGTTGCTGGAGGAGTTGTTAGGGTAATAGTTGAGGCATGCTGTTGTAGTAGTGTTGCTGCAGGAGATGTTAGGGTAATAGTTGAGGTATGCTGTTGTAGTAGTGTTGCTGAAGGAGTTGTTAGGGTAATAGTTGAGGCATGCTGTTGTAGTAGTGTTGCTAGAGGAGTTGTTAGGGTAATAGTTGAGGCATGCTTTTGTAGTAGTGTTGCTGGAGGAGTTGTTAGGGTAGAAAGGAGAATACGGAAGAGAAATGAGAGGCATCAGTAAAACAGCATGATTGGCGTATAGTGAGATAGCTTACGTGGAAGAAGAAAGGGGAATTTTCATAACGAAATCTATACACTATAACCTTTTCTAGTTGCCTTAATGACTCACCAGCCCTTAAACAGAGCTGAAATGAACTTCTCAAAAATAACTGAGCTGAACTAAAACAGCGGAACACTTCATGAGATGTTTATACACTTAGGTGGAAAAAAAAAGAACTTTACAAAAAATACTATTATTACAGCTACTATTTTCTCAGGATGCCTTAACAATTATTTTGGTGCAAGTAGTCATTCATATGCCCTAGAGGTATGGTTTTGAACTTAAAAAATTGCCATGTCAAATTAACATTGTTAACTACTGCATACATAGCCTCTTTCATTTATAGAATTGTACCATACAAGTCTTCCTGATGTAAAGTACACTCTGATGGAAGACCCTCTATAGCCAGAGGCATGAGTTTGTTTCATGGTAATTCAGCGTCTTCAGCATCATGCTTGCAGTGTACTATGCCCCATTTTATTACCTTTCAGTATTATAAAGGACTAGCAATTTTCAGTTATATTCAATTAAATGTCCACACCTGTGATGAATGTACATGTACTCTAATCAAATGTAACAGAACATGATTCAAAGCCATTTGTTCTGTTACTCAGTTATGTGTGCATATTATCTGCAAATTTTAATTTAATTTTTTTTATCAGTTTGTTAGTTGGTTAAACCCACTGGGCACAAGTGTCCCTTTTTAGGGGCAACCTTGTAGCGCTCTCTGGTTAAGTGACTTAGAATCAAACAGTAGGTAAATGTAAGTGGAAGGAATCAAACCCTGAATCTCTGACTACAGCAAGCAGCTCATAAATAATGCAGAACCTTAACCTTTATCCCCTCTGTATCCATCTTTTCCACCTTTCTCCTTCCTCACCTCCAAAACATAACTCACTACAAATTCCATCTCTTGTACCATACCATTTATCATACCTCTTATCCTCTTAAATACATCTTTCCAATTTATATCAGATTGTAAAACTGCACATGTGTAAAGCAACACCTCTACTGCCCACACTAAATACTTACTCAGATCCTTAATATTTATCTATTAACTGTCACTCTAATTTTCCTCTGTTACTGTCACTAACCTACTTAACATCACAACAGGCTAACATCACCAGGCTAAACAAGGAGAAGGTCACTGTCAGCTGCCTGTCGGGTGCCAGGATCCGCCACATAACCCACGGACTCAGGTCACTCCACAACAAGTACAAATATGACTCTGTGATTGTCCATGTTGGTGTGAATGACCTGAGACGTACCTCCCTGGACTACATGAAAAGAGACAAGGAAGAACTCTCCAATCTTGCAGCCCAGGCAGGTATGACCCTAGCCCTGAGTAGCATCTTATCATTGCCCAGAATGATAGTGCAGTACAAGGACAAAATGATTGACTTTAACAATTGGCTAAGCTTCTGGTGTCATTCTAAGGGGGTCCAGTATCTGTCTGCCTGGGATGACATGGTCGACAGACCACTATGCTTTGCCAAAGATGGCCTGCACCTGTCATCCCTGGGATTCTGTATACTGGCAAAGGCTCTTGCCTCCCCTATAGTGCCTTTTTTAGGCAAGGTCCAAATGACAAATTCACCACCATAACAGGAACAGGCAAGCAAAAACTGAGGGTAATGCTACTCAGTGCTAGAAGTCTAAATCTCAAAATGCACTCACTCTAGGCACTCCTTAAAATGGAGAACATCGATGTCTGTGCAGTGACTGAGACCTAGTTCAAGGCTCCAGAGAGCACCCCTGCATTACCAGGCTATAACTCATACCACACTTTTCGGCCATCTAACCTGGACCGGAACACCAAAGGTGGAGGTGTGTCCATATTAATTAAGGATATCCACACCTCCAGGCTAGTTGCTCAGCATAATGCAGCCGAGGTTATCCAAGTGCAACTAACTCTGGGCAAAACTGCAATCCAAATTGTAGCTTGTGACAGATCCCCCACCATGTCACAGGATTCCCACTCCTCTTTTCTTGATATACTGGAAAATATTAGGGTTCAAGCAAACACCCTAATACTGGACGATTTCAACTACCCCACCATTAACTGGGAAAACTACCCATGTACCAACTCCTTCACTCAGCGCTTTCTGGAATTCATAAATTCTAATGCCCTGGATCAACTTATCCACACCCCTACCAGGGGCAACAATATCCTAGACCTAGTCATTACCAACATGAGTGACCGGTGTTCCACACCTGAAGTCAACTCCTCGTTGGTCAGATCCGACCATTAGCTAATCATCCAAGATATCCACATCCCACCCCCACCCCCACCCCCATTAAGGAGACCACGGTAAAACATTTCTCCAAAGCCAACTTCATGCTTCTTAAGACAGAAGTGGTGAACTTCATGACACCCATGCAGATGGACAATACAGTTATGACTGCTGAATCCTACACAAATACACTCTATAAGCACTTACACGAGTGCATGGGTCATGCTATTCCAAACAGAACCAAGTCACTATCCTCCCAAAAAAGGAAGCCAATCTGGAGGACCCCTGCCATAAACAAACTCTACAACAGAAGGAAGAAATTGTTGCAAAAGAGAGCAAAATCCCATGAGTGGAGGAGCTCCCTGGTCAGCCTCAGCAAGAAGCTGAGATCCCTTATAAGATACTCCAAAGCTAGCTATGAAAACAAGATTGCCACTTATTCTAAAGACAACCACAAAGCATATTATAGCTATGTCAAGAATCTCAATGGTAACACCCAGATCTGCTCTGAGTTACAGCACAATGACACAAAAATTACAGAACCAGCTGATATTGCCAACATCCCGGCAGATAGGTTCAGTGCTAATTTTACCCCCCTCTCACCCCATAAAGGGCCCATATCAATGCAGGAAGAATGCAGAGTCCCTGCAATCAGAACTTCACAGGTAAAAGCAGCGCTCTCTAAAGCCAAAAACACAGCATCCATGGGACATGACAAAATCCTAGGCTGTGTTTTACATAGACTTCAGAATGAACTGGCTCCCCTCCTAAGCACCATGTTCAATCATAGCCTCACATTAGGCTTTGTGCCCACTGAATGGGGCACAGGAACAGTTGTCCCACTCCACAAAGGGGGAGCCACCACTGATCCTAGGAACTATCGCCCTATTAGCCTGGCGAGCCTCGTCTGCAAGGCCATGGAACATATCATCATGGAATTCATAAACAAAGACATTGGTAACCTCCAATCTCTGGACTCCACCCAGTTCAGGTTTGTGAAAGGTAGGTCTTGCCACCTGAAACTGGTTGACTTCTTTGAGGCAGTCACCAAAGCCGTAGATGAGGGTAAGGTGGTTTACACAGCCTATCTTGGCCTTGTCAAGGCTTTCAACACCAGCTCCCTTTCTGGAATTATAGCTAAACTCACTAAACTAGGTATAAGTCCCTATGTCACAAGATGGGTTGCCAACTGGCTCACTGACAGAACCCACACTGTAAAAGTTGCAGACTCCAAATCTGACTTCAAACCAGTGACAAGTGGAGTACCACATGGTTTAGTTCTGGGACCTCTCCTGTTTGGTATCTACTTCTCTGAAGTACAGGCTAACACAGAAGGCCTCTGGATAATGAAGTTCGCAGATGACTGCAAACTAGGAGCTATAGTCAAGTCCCCAAATGATGTGGACATCCTACAGAAGGGCCTCACTGAGACAGATGCCTGGTGTCAGAGCCATGGCCTCAAGCTTAATGCCAAAAAGTGCATTGTTATCCCCTTTGGTAAAAACTCTGTACCCATGAACTACCACATAGGTGGCAGTCTTCTTAACACCAAATGTGTGATAAGAGACCTTGGGACCCAGGTGGACAGTAGTCTCTCCTTTGATAATCACATTGCCACAGTAGTCAGGAAATCCTTCTACATAGCACACCTCATCACAAAAGGGTTTTCATCCAGGGAAAAAGAGGTCATTGTTCCCCTCTATTCGACACTCATTAGACACATTATAGAGTACAATGCCCCTTTTGGAATGTACCTCACAAGACATCTGCAGCAGCTGGAAAGTCCACAGAAGTACCTCACAAAGAGAATTACTGGCCTCAAACAGATGCCCTACACTGATCGTCTCAAAAAACTCCAGCTTTACTCTGTAGCATATCGCCTACTCCAAGGTGATCTCTGCCTAACATATAAAGCTATGTCAAACCCAGAGCTGTTGGACATGCTACACCTAATGAAATCCCAATCCCTCCAAGCTACACGCTCTAGGGCCCTAAACCTTGTCACCACAATAAACAGGACTTGCTGGAGGAATAGATTCCTGTCTCTGAGACTTCCCATACTCTGGGACAAGCTATCCATCTATGTCAAGCAAAGTTCTTCATTAACACTCTTCAAGAAAAATCTTGATGAGTGGATGGGAAATAGGAATTACACTCTGGGGATCACTTCTGTGGCTCTGCTCGACAGGGGCACAGGAAATTAACTTTCTTGGGTTGGCGTAAGCCAGGAAACTTTGTTGGCTACCCTTACTTAGGCCCTTGGGCCGATAGCCTTGTACCTACCTATGAACCTATGAACAGCACAGTATTTCCGCAAACTTCTATTCCTTTTCCCTAATCTATTACTCATACTATATATTTCTGTAGACTTACCAACATTATGCACCTGATAATCACCGAATGATATCTCACATTTTCTGCATTTTTATTACGTTTAATAAAGCTGTCCTACACTGTATGATGTTTCACTTCTACAAAACTACTGATGATGTTTTCATATCACTATATAGCCTTCTCTAAACTATCTATTGGATCATTACTGTATGAGATTGTATTTTTATTACTATATTCTGCAAGTATTCTAATGTACCTGACAATCAATATATGTCATTTTTAAGATGTTTGAGCTTTTTCCCTGGCAGTCAACTGAAAATAGTTTCTTGCCCAATTTAGACTTTCCTGATCAGCAAAAGGAAATAAATAAATAAATAAATAAATACATAAATAAACATTTTGTCCACTTGTAAGGCTGCTGAAAGTGTGCACAGTATTCAAAAGGCATTCACATGAGCCGTTTATAAAAATAAATAACAATTTTTATGTATACCACAATCATAAACCAAAGCAATATCTTTAGTCCAAGAATTAATTAATTAATTAATTTATTTATTTATTGCCTTTATCTACTGGGAACACTTAACTGGGCAATGCCTCTTTTCAGTGGGGGCCTAGGTATAAAAGTGCCCCATTAATATACATTTGAATGAGCTAACATTAAAAACAGCTAAAACACTCAGGTTTATATTACATCACAGGTCATCACCATGTTAAATACACTATGTAGTGTTTATAGCGTGGTAAGTTCAGAAACATTTACAGAACATAGCACATATAGCATATCTTCTTCTTCTTCTTTCGGATTTTCCTGGTTAGGGGTCGCCACAGCGGATCACATGTCCGCTCATGATTGCAGTGGAGTTTTACGGTGTCGAGTTGCCAGCCCGGCGCCAACCTTCCACAGAAGGCACACACGCGCACTCACACCTAGGCCCAATTTAGAGTATCCAATCCATCTACAGCATGTTTGGGATGTGGGAGAAAACTGGAGCACCCGGAGGAAACCCACGCGACCACAGGGAGGACATGTAGACTCCGCACAGAAGGCACCCCAGCCGAGGATAGTACATATAGCACATAAAAGTCACATACATCTATAGAACATTCAGTATTATTTTGCCTTGTATGTACACACTCCCACGGTAAAATTAACAAACAATCAAGGCAGCAGATAAGACATATGGATATTTTATCCAAACAGTTCACTTCAGGGGATAAATATTTATTTAGTTATTCTACTGGGGTACTGTGATGATAACATCACTACAGGTCATTTCCAGGCACAGTCTGGGTTAGTAAAAGTGTGAGAGTGAGAGTTTTGGGATACATGTTTGATTTGACTGCATGAGGTGGGGAATTAGTAATAGGGTTGGTACCAGGAAAGTAGTTATATTAATAGATCTGCTTACATTGGGATTTTATATAGGCTTTCATTGGGATTGTGAATTGCAGACGGATTATGATTTTACATGAAAAATGGTCTTTGTAAAGAGGCTGTTAACAAGCGAAGAACCATTTGCTTGAGAGGTATCTCTTCAAAGACATTTTAGGTTTTAGAGCCAGCACAAGTCTTGCAGATATCCCCATGCTTGTTAACCCTCATGCAATGATCTGTTTGTTAAATCTATCTCAAGTTCTCTGTGCTTCAACATTATCCTCTGACTATGCATTGAAATAACTTGTCACTTCTCCATTAAACTGTTTTCCTACTGTTCACTAAAAATCCTCATCTTCTAGCACCCACTGTTAATGTTATCATCCTGTATCATAGCTTTGAGTAGGGCAGGGTGAAGGGGAAGCAGACTAGGATACAAACTGTCAGGTGGCATGATTGGCAGGTGCTGATGGTTCATTGGTTTGTGAATGCTGATACTACATTTATGGCTGAGCTGAACTGCTGATGTGTGGTATCAGGTGAGTGTTTGTAGTGGTAGCTGTAGCATGCTGCTTGTTACAGCTTTTTAACATTTGCCATAGCTTCTGAAGCAGGGAAAACCTTTTTTTTTTTTTTTTATATTTTTGCTCCTCAACTTTAAGTTGGGGAGGGGTGGCAGTGTGGGGATATGCATAGGGTGCCAGGGCAGCTATGTATGGTTCTCTTCTCTACTGACATTCTTTTGCACTGTGTCCTACCTCCCTGCTGTAACTGGTGTAATATAACATTTCAAATTTCCTTTTCTCATTCATTGCAAAATGTCTTTTTGCTGTATACCTTTTCACTAACTCCAGGTTTCCCATTTACTTTAACATCTTATAGGTTCATAGGTTCATAGGAGATTACAAGGATAATTACTCAGACAGTTATAAAAATCAATTATTTTTTTGTTCATATTGTGGCATCATCCTGTTAGAAGGTAAAATGCTTCTCAACTCCAAACTCATACCAGCCTGGGGACATAGTCTGAGAGCTCTGTCATGTCTGTCTTCATATAGTGCAGGGAGGTATGTCTTAGATTATTTCTGCCACATGGAATATGACTGAGTCATGGTGGTACTTGTGGTTCAATAACCTGAGTGCATGAGTAATATGGTGGATCCTGGCTCCTGGCAGGCAACTGACCATAACCATCTCCTTGCTCAGTCTGTTAACTCTAGCCTATTCATTTGTTAACTCTAGCATCCTCAGCAATAATTTAATGCCCCTCCCCTCTCATGACATCCAAAATCAGATAGGATTCCTCAAATGAAACATCAACAGCACACTGTAAACTGTAAAGATGACACCTCCATTTTTAGGAACTACACTCATACCAAAATACCCTAGCATTTTGCTGTCATTTATTTATTTGCTTATTTATATATTGCTTTTGTTTACCATGAAAGTCCAACTGGATATAGGTCCCAATTTCAGAGATGGTCTGGGGAGAAATACTCCATTTTATTGAATGAGTGGAAGGCAGTTATACAAAATGTATGTAATAAATGTACATATACAGAATAGCAATGATATGACAGTTAATCAAAACGTGACAGTTAATCAAAACAAGAACAGACTAAATATTAGCTAATATTGAACTTATAAGAAGATAGTTTTTAAAAAAGAATTTGCTATATTAGATTTTAAGTAGAAGACACTGAAGGAATTATAGGATGAATATGGTTACAAATTATGAAGAAGAATTGAGGGGGTCCAGGTGAAAAAAAAAAAAAAAAAAAAAAAAATATCTCTTGTTTTCCCGCCTTGCTAAGCTAGATTAGTCCAGTTTCAGAGCTTGCTGATCCCTGGACTTTGTTTGCAGTTCCTGTTACTGATTCTTTACCTAATTTGGAAAGGAGGAAGTTCCTTTGCTATCCAGTGGGAGTGGGAAGCATTGAGCTGCCTGTTGGTCCAGTTTTGTGAGGTTTCAGCCAGCAACTTGTAGTTTATTGGTCGTTTTGGGCCAGTTCCTAGCTTCTTTCAGCCCCTGATATAAAAACGCTAAACGCTGCTTTTGGCTTGTACCTACTCAGCACAAGATCCTCGTGGTGGCCAGCAGAGTAATCCAAGCTTCAGAGAGCTGAAAAGCGACTTTACCTGATATAAGTATTTTTGTGGCTTTCCACTTCTATTTATCTTGCTACTGTATTTTCGCCTGTTTGCTGATACATTGCTACTGTTTTATTCTGCATTTATTCTGATATTGCACTTGTTTCTCAGTTTGTTACTTTAAATATCTGTAACTGTTGCAAATTGTTTGTGTAGGCTGTGATAGCCGATTTATAGCATTTATAAGTGTTTACTGTATCTGTTCTGCTTGTCTCTTGAAAAAAAAAAACAAAAAATATCTCTTGTTTTCACGCCTTGCTAAGCTAGATTAGTCCAGTTTCAGAGCTTGCTGATCCCTGGACTTTGTTTGCAGTTCCTGTTACTGATTCTTTACCTAATTTGGAAAGGAGGAAGTTCCTTTGCTATCCAGTGGGAGTGGGAAGCATTGAGCTGCCTGTTGGTCCAGTTTTGTGAGGTTTCAGCCAGCAACTTGTAGTTTATTGGTCATTTTGGGCCAGTTCCTAGCTTCTTTCAGCCCCCTGATATAAAAAACGCTAAACGCGCGTTTGCGCGATTTAGCGCGATTTAGCGCTACTGTTGCACACTAGGGCAGCGCCGGTTAAGCAGATTTAAACTATTAGGGCTACCTAAATTACACTCTTCAAATTTTCCCTTAAAACTACCTTCCTCGAACTATACTACTGATCTAATCAGCGTATCCTATAACTAAAAAGATCATCTCTACTTGACTCCAAGTAGACTATTCTCTATCTGTTAAACCTAGCACTTGCTCCTACAGTACTTATTACCTTGATACGGCACTCTTGTCATAGATAGTACCCCAAAAAGGCAAACCCCCATTTCTGTCACCCACGTCCCCCGGAATCTTTTCAAAGTTTTTGTCTATTCCTTCTAGCATGTCGACGGATCAGTTGCTAGTGTCCTCTCCTGCTCAGCTGGTGAACCTGGGAATTTTGAGGCAATGTTACAATTGCCTCATGTACACAGACAACCCTCTCCTCCTCCCACAAAACACAAATACATGCGAGAGATGCAACTATACGGCCAAACTGGAGGCTGAGCTCTCTCAACATAGGACTGGCAAGACCAGTCAGGAGGAGAAGGTTACCACACACACTATAGACCCAGTCTCACATAGTACCATCACAACCTCAAATCATACACATAAACACACAAAGACATACTCGGAGGCTCTGAACAAAAATCTACCAAAACAGCAGAGGCCACCTAAGCAGACACCCAAACAACCACCACCTCAGAACACAGCACCTGCAACACATAGACCTCACAGTCAGAGTGTCAAACAGTCACAGCCCTTAAGGCCAAACACAATGCCAGACACACTAGTCATTGGTGACTCCATAGTCAGACACACTGACGTTCCGCTCACCAGACTGAGTAAGGAGAAGGTCACAGTAAGCTGCCTGTCGGGCGCTAGAATCCGCCACATAACGCAAGCACTCAGGTCTCTCAACAGCAGGTACAAATATGACTCAGTCATTGTCCATGCTGGTGTGAACGACCTGAGACGTACCTCCTTGGACTACATGAAAAGAGACATTGAGGAGCTCTCTGATTGTGTAGCCCAGGCAGGTATGACCCTGACCTTGAGCAGTATCCTACCTTCACCAAGAATGATGCCACAATACAGAGATAAGATGATCAGCTTTAACAATTGGCTTAACCACTGGTGTCATTCAAAGGGGATCCAGTGTCTGTCTGCCTGGGATGACATGCTGGACAAGCCACGCTGCTTCAAGGGACGGCTTGCACCTGTCACCCTGGGATTCGGATATTGGCAAAGGCTCTTGCCACCCCATAGTGCCTTTTTAGGCAAGGCTCAAATTCTAAACCTACCACCCTAGAACACAAAAAGGAAAAAACTAAGGGTAATGCTGCTCAATGCCAGAAGTCTAAATCTCAAAATGCACGCACTCGAGGCCCTTCTCAATATGGAGAACATCGATGTCTGTGCTGTGACAGAAACCTGGTTCAAGGCTCCTGAGAGCACCCCAGCACTATCAGGTTTTACCTCATATCATGCGTTCCGCCCCAAAATCCGGACAATACCAAGAAAGGAGGGGGTATCCATATTCATCAAGGACACCCACACCTCAAGACTGGTGGCAACGCACGATGCATCGGAGACCATCCAGGTGCAATTAACCATAGGCAAGACTGCTCTGCAAATTGTAGCATGTTACAGGCCACCCTCACAAACTCAGGAACCTCACATGGCCTTCCTGAAAACACTAGAGGGATAAATGTATCACCAAACACCATCATACTAGGTGACTTCAATTACCCTAATATAGACTGGGAACACTACTCAAGCCCAAACACCCTAGCCCAAAAGTTCCTGGAATTCATAAACTCAAATGCCATGGAACAACTAGTCACCATCCCCACAAGAGGAGATAACATACTTGATCTCATCATCACGAACATGGGAGCACAATGTTCAACACCGGAAGTATACCCTCACTGGTGAGATCAGATCACAAACTAATCTCGCTGGAGGTCCTCATCCCACCCCACCTGAAATAAAAAGACCACAGTAAAAACTTCTCAAAGCCGACTTCACACTTCTAAAGACTAGTGTGGTCTCCTTTAAGGCCCCGAGCTGGCGGAAAACAGTACTCAAGCCGCTGAATCACTCACAAATGCCTTCTACCAGCACCTGCAGGACTGCATGGATAAGGCAATCCCAAGCAAAACAAAGACTCTCTGTACCAAAGGCAAGCGTCCACTCTGGTGGACCCCAGCCATAAACAAACTCTACAACAAAAGGAGAAAGCTACTACAAGATAGAGCAAAATCCTTAAAAGGTAAGACACCCTTGATCACTATAAGTAAAAACTAAGAGCCCTCATAAAATCATCCAAAGCAAATTTTGAGAGAAAAATAGCTAAAGACTCAAAAGACAATCATAAGGCATTCTTTAGCTATGTTAGAAACCTGGGAGGAAACTCCCAGATATGCTCAGAACTAGTCAAAATGATGTGAAGATTACTGATCCTACAGACATTGCCAACATACTGGCTGACAGGTTCAGTGCAAACTTCTCCCCTCCCCAAAAGGAGAGATATCTATACCAAACGATTGCAGCCCCCAAACATTTCCAACGCCCAAGTTAAAACTGCTCTCTCCAAAGCAAAAACACAGCATCCATGGGACCCGACGGTGTCCCCGGCTGTGTGCTCCACGAACTCAATGAGGAATTAAACCCACAACTAGGACAGCTATTTAATCAAAGTCTTACCTCTGGATATGTACCCAGGAGTGGCGCACTGCAACTGTGGTCCCACTTCACAAAGGCGGTGCTTCCACCGACCCTGGAAATTACCGCCTATTAGCTTGACAAGCCTTATCTGCAAAGCCATGGAGAGGATCATAATGGACCTCATAAATAAAGACATAGGGAATTTGCAGACCTTGGATCCAACCCAGTTTGGCTTTGTCAAAGGCAGATCATGCCTTTTAAACTTGGTTGACTTTTCGAAACAGTCACCAAAGCCATTGATGAGGGAAAGGCAGTCCATACAGCCTACCTGGATCTGGCGAAGGCCTTCGATACAATACCTCACTCGGGTATCATTGAAAAACTCAGCAGCTTAAATGTTAACCCATACATCACAAGATGGGTTGCAAACTGGCTGAGTGACAGAACCCACAGGGTCAGCGTTGCTGGCGCCATGTCAGACTCAAAGCCTGTCACAAGTGGGGTCCCACAGGGCTCAGTCCTGGGCCCACTCTTGTTTGGCATCTACTTTTCCGAAGTACAAGCAAACACAGGAGGGTTATGGCTGACAAAGTTTGCAGATGACTGCAAACTGGGAGCCATAGTAGAAAACAAATCTGACACAGATATCCTTCAGAAGGGTCTCACAGAAACGGATAACTGGTGCCAGAGCCATGGCCTAAAGTTAAATGCCAAAAAATGCATAGTCATACCCTTCGGGAAAAACAAGGTTACCCCTAGCTACCAAATAGGTGGCAATCCACTGAGCACAGAAGAAGTTATCAGGGACTTGGGGACCCAGGTTGATTGTAGTCTGTCATTCGACACCCATGTAGCTAAAGTAGTTAGGAAGACCTTCTACATTGCCCACCTTATCATGAAGGGATTCTCATCTAGATCAAGGGAGGTCATGGTCTCCCTTTACTCATCACTCATCAGACCAATGATTGAGTACAATGCCCAATTTGGAATGTATCTGACCCGACACTTGCAGCAGCTGGAGAGACCACACAAGTTCCTCACCAAAAGGATAAAGGGTCTCAAAAATCTGTCCTATGCTGCCCGACTGAAAGAACTCCAGCTCTATTCAGTCGCCACCGCTTGCTCAGAGGTGACCTTTGCCTAACATACAAGGCCATGTCAAACCCAGATTTGATGAATATGCTTCACCTCAAAAAATCTAGATCCACCAGAGCCACAAGGGCGGGAGACTTAAACCTCGACACAGCTATTAATAGGACGTGCTGGAGGGATAGATTCATCACCCAAAGACTCCCTATGCTGTGGAACAAAATCCCGGTATATGTGAGGCAGAGCACCTCGCTGGCCTTGTTCAAGAGAAATCTTGACCAATGGATGGGAGATCGCAAATATACCCCAGGGATTACCTCAGTGTCACTGCTCGACAGAGGCACAGCAAAATAATGGGTATAGTTCCCCATACTTAAGGGGTGGCGTAAGCCACAAAACGATGGGCTAGGCTTGTAAATGCCCTCGGGCAGATAGCCTAGTATGAACCTATGAACCTATGAAGTAGTGGAGAGGGGTAGATGATAGTCCGATAGGTTGAGATTGTGAAGAAGTAGCTGTATTATGGCCAGTTAGATAAAAGAGTGGTGATAGTAAGGGTTTGGAGTAGAGAAGATTGAGATTATTCAGGAACATCAGATGTACAAAGCCAGTAACTAAGCAAGTAGGACTTTAAATTAGTTTTAAATGATTTTAGGGAGTATTTTTGTCATATTGTTAGTGGGATGAAATTCCAAAATTTACTTTATTGTAGTGTCTGAGGGGAAGGGTTTGGCTCTATAGATAGAATGTAGTCTTTTGTGTATTTTTTTTTTTTTGTCGATATATTTTGGTGTGCATCTCATCTCCAAAGATGCCTAGTAATTTAGTATGTGGGACAAGTTACATTTTTTTTTTGGATGAGGTAACTGAGAAGGAGGTTTCGTTAACTGTAAACTGTATGGGATTAAGCTGGATTAGTTTGTATTTATTTGGGTTTAGGAATAGCTAGGCAGGTGTTAGCAGTTTTTATACAGAGGACAAGGACTACTGGGAAAGTTCTTTCAGTTTGTTGATGTTTTTGTAATACAGAAAACTGTGACGTTATCTGCATACCATACTTGTGATGCAGGTTTACAAGTTTATATATGTAATTGATGAGGATGTTAAAGAGAATGGGTCCCAAGACTGACCCTTATGGTATGCTGACTGAGACAGGGAGGAAGGATGAGATGTCACTTTGCCACTTGACTGCTTGAGTACTATTTTGGAGGTAGCTATTGAACCATGTTATAGTAGTGGTATTGGGTCCTAGGTTATACAGTTTGTGTAGTAGAATGGAGTGAGACCATGTCACAGGCCTTGGGCAAGTCAAGGAAGAGGACAGACATTAGATTTATATCATTCTCATTTGTGTTTAGTGCATTGATGAATTTAAGTAAAGTGGTAGAGGTACCATGGTGTGGAAGAAGCTATGCTGAGATGGAGAAAGGTGATTCATTTGTGTGAGGTAATATATATATATATATATTGCTTGAGTATTTTTGATAGGGGAGAGAATGGCAATGGGCCTGTAGTTTGATAGTTCAGTTGAATGCCCTCCTTTGTGGAGGAGAAGAATGCATTTTTTTCAGAGGGTAGGGATATATGCTTTATTGATGGAGTGATTTATTAAAATTGATATGCAGTAGTATATTGCTTCTGCAGCTATCTTAAGGTATTCAGTTTGTTGGTCATCGAGGACTAAGGCAGTAGGTTTCAATTTCAGTAATAGTTTTCTTATGTAAGTAGTGGAGACTGGTTGGAAAGAGAGGTTGTAAAGAGGATGGTAGGTGATACTGTTTTCTGGTTGTTAGTATTATGAGCATTTTGCTGTAGTGATGAATCGGATTGAAAGAAATGGGAGTTGAAAGCTTTAAGAAAAGTTGGTAAAGTTCCAAGAGTAATATGGAGGATTTGTCAGTAAAAAGGAGAGTTAGGAGAAGGGCTGCAGGGTGAAATTTAAGAATAAATCAATTTCAAAACACTTTTGAACGGATACAGTATACTGGAGTTTTATTAATATTTGACTCCATGGTTAGAAAATGCATTAGGACAGTTTGTAACACACATCAAGAAAATGTCACAGTTTCTAGTCTTGGAGGATGAAATATGGACGATATCTATTTGGGTTTAAAGAAGTGGTTAGAAAATAGGTAATCTTATGAATTAGTTATACATGCTGCTGTGAATGATCTGTTAAACACCCAATTGTTCCACGTGTATGGAGTAATACAAGATATTTTTGAGGTGTGTTTAACAAATAAGCTAGGACTGTGTTTTTCACAGATTCTTTCATCACTTACACTTACCAACTATCAGTTTACAAAAGCAAGGTGATTTTAATGCACAGTTGAATGTCTTTTATGCTGCTAAAGATATACACTTGATTGGAACATAATTTTTCTGGAAATGAATGACTTTTTGACAAGGGCATGTTAGTTTCATGTGAATTACTATGGGGTAAATTACTGAGTAAGAGGTTTTGTGACACGTGTAGCATTTTTTGGATTTCAATTAAGTGATGCAGGCAGGAATTCTAAGGGAGGGTTGAATAAATCATTAACATTTTATTATGTAAATGACAGAAGCCTTAATAAGAAGCTGAATGAATTAGATTTGATTTGCAAAGAAGATACGTATGACATCTTAGTAATTACTGAACCTTGGAATTGTGAAGGTGTCTTTCTGAATGGATACCAAAAGCCAAACTACGGAATTTATGTTCTTAGAGTTATTTTTAAATGGAGCAGTAATCCTGATACAAATGCTAGTGTGTTATAAGAGCCCCTCATTGTTAATGTTAAAGCAATGTTTATATATATATATATATATATATATATATATATATATATATATATATATATATATTTATATAAAGAAATAAAAAAGTTTATAAAATTTGACAAGTTATTTATATTAGGCAATTTTAATTTCCTAAAGTTAAAGTGGTTGAATGGTACAATTGTTACTGCTGTGGAAGATGTTTTCCTTAATTTTTGTTTGATTAATACCTTGACAGAACTTATTGATTTTTCTTTAAGATTAAATAATACCCTGGATTTGCTACTTAAATAATGTCAGACAGTTGTGCCCATTAAGCAGCACTGATCACATTGCATTTGAATTTGTTGTATTGATAAAACATTTTTATGGGAAACAGTAAAAGATGCTATTTGATAAGACTCGGATTTTTGATATGGATATCATAAATCAGATTAACTCTATAGATTTATCAGTTGTATGTATGCAGGGGATAATCTCTAGCTGGAATATTTTTGAATGTGCAATTAGTGGACATCTTGATAAGTGTAAACAATATATCTTTGGGAAATGTGAGAGGTTTGTACCGCCACTGTAGAACCAAACTTTTTCCGGACTGCTGAAGGTAAAGTGGAAAAAGTTTAGTATTTGGAAATTGCTATTAGCGCTTGCAATCTGGCTAACAAATGAATACAGACCTCTTTAAGAATGGCCACATTTAATTATGAAAGGAACTTAGTATCCTCGGTGTCCCATAAGAGATTTTATTCATATGGTAATCATTCAAGGGGCATGACTAATTTTTAAAAAAAATTTTTTAATTTAACATTTGTTGACCGGGAATGTCCGACTAGGTTCCACAGAGCCTGTTTTCAGTGGAGGCCCGGGGAGAAATGCTCCAGATGCATGTCTTTGGAATACATTGATTACTAATACATTGGGGTGTGTAGGTTATGCATGAGTGATGCTCTATACTGGAAAGAAATTGACTGATGCCTTTAATAATCATTTCATGAGAGGAGAAGATGTAGGTATTTTGAATTTATATAGTGAAATAGTTATAATAAGTGATGAACATGAATGCTCTATTATTAGTTTGAAATGGTAAGATAAGCAACAGGCCATTTAAAGAGTGATTGCAGTATGGGAACTGATAACAAATCAGGTTCCTTTTAGGTTACCAGAAAAGATTATGTATCGGCTACTATTACATTATTTTTAATAAAATGTTATTATACGGATGTGTTCCTTCCAGTTGGAAACTAGCAGATATTATACCAATTCATAAAGGGGGGGGGCTGTGAATAAATTCTAACTTTAATAATAGGTAAGACTTTTTAAAGATGTCCACTAACTTTTCTGAACAGTGAATTTCATGGTAACTCAATGGAGACAGCTCAGCATAGCTTTAACAAGAAACATTCAACATATCCTAACTTTTATGAACCTGTATCATTGGCATTAGACTCAAGAGTGTCTGCTGTAGTTATATATTTGGATTGTATTCCACACTGTGTCATCCTAGGAGCAATGTTAGAACATTCTATAAATCCTTATATCATTCAATAGGTTGCAAATTGGCATAAAGGAAGGTTACATACAGTACAAATTGGAAAACTTACATCAGAGTGAGTACAGATTTAAAAAGGGTGTATCTCAGGGTTCAGTACTGGATCCATTGTTAGTTAATGTTGTTTTCTCATCAATACCTAAGTTATCATCAGTCTGGATGACAAAGTATGGGGACAATTTAAAAATTGTATGTATGGTTACTAGCATAAAGGATACTGAATAATTTAATCAGAATCTGGGTTACCTTGATTTGTGGTTTAAACAAAAATGGTTGAAAATTAATATGGAAAAATGTGTGAAACTGGGACACCAAGTTTTATTGAAGAGGCCCAGATATAAGGACTTGGGAATTACTATTGAAAATTACTTAAAATTCAGAACCCATGTCCAGAATATTAAGGCTAAATCAAGCAAAGTGGTAGGCCTTATTACCAAGAACTTCGACTCTAGGAGTAAATATTTCTATAGAACATTGTTTATAGCATATATTTGTACAATATGGTGTTTTGCTTATATAATGAAGGTGATACACTAATCATGGAAGGAATTCAACATACATTTACAAAATATCAGGGCTTGGTGGCAATGGGTTAAAGAAGCTCGGTATCTATTCTGTTAGTTAAAGGTACTTGAGAGATAAACTACGTTTGGCATACAATGCCCCGAAAGATGAAGAGCTGTGCTTATTGTTAAATGATGAATTAATAGATGATGAAAGAAACACAACAGATGTTGGATACACATTCAGACCTGACAGATATAGACTGGTATTAAGGACCAGATATTTATTACAATCAATGGTACATTTATGGAATAGGTTACCTTTATCTGTACATCAATCAAAATCTATGTATTCATTTAAAAAGACTTAAAATTATGGGTAGGCTCAAAGGTTATTACATAATCTGTGTTTTAATTGGCCTATAGGCCTTAACACAGTATTATTGAACTATTTTTAGTGTTAAGTGTAGGAGATGGTTAAGTGGTATGGCCAGAAATGAGCATCTGGTTTAGAGAGGATCAGAATGTTTTTGGATCTTTGTAGTTTTTATGTTGCAGGTCAATATAGCATATTTTTTCTTACCTAATTTGATTTTTGGTTTGACTCCTGAATTGCCCGAGGTTTTTGGAAATTTGTTTGTTGAATAGTCATGTATTCTAAGCTCTATCTTTAAGTCTCATAAAGGGTTTTGTATTTCAAGACAACCAGGAGACAGATTTGGCTCTAACTTGTTTTTTTCTGAGTGGAGCAAGTTTATTTAGGATATTCAAGAAACTAAAATTAAAAAGCGCTACTGTGTCATCTAATGGATTGTATTTTAGAGTATTCCAGGTATATAGCTTCTCATAGGAGAAAAAGAAGCCTTTTTTGAAATGTGAGAGCTATGCAGAAATGTGGCAGCTTTTGAATATTAGTTTACTTTTTCATTAAGTTGGTAGGGAGATAATCACATAGGGTATCTGGAAGGGTAAATAAGATTTTATAAGGCATAAAAGCAAGAATACAGTCAATGTTTCACTGGTGATTTTGTTAGAATGAATGGGAGTGGTGATTAGTTGTGAGAGATCATACCTATTTACTGACTGGTTAGGTGGGTCTGAGGAGAGACAGAGACTACAGAGACAGAAAATATTAAAATCACTCAGTATTAATTTTTCTTGGGAGATGCTGGATGAGACATAGCAGAAGATATCTTCTCCAATAGAGGAGTTATTACCAAGTGGAAAATAGGCACCAATAATGGATAAACTATTGTTTTGTTTGAATTTGAGGGTAGCTATGAAAATGTCTTCCTTACCAAATTGTAGAGGATTTAGTGATGAAGGGGTAAGCTACAGAGAGTTCATGTATAGTATTGTGACTCTGGTGACCATTTATTTTGCCTGTTTGTTGTTAGAATATTATAATCTGGGGCTAGAAATTCATTGTCTTATGCTTCTTTCTTAAGCCAGGTTTCAGTTGGTACTACTATATCTGGAGCATGTAGGGTAAGCCTGGCATGGACAGGTGGTATTTTGTTGTAGATGCTTTTAACATTTATGTGTGTAATATTAAGTGAAGAACAAATATAGTTATGTTGTATTTGAGGGAGTGGAGTTTGTGGGGTTATAGAGTTAAAGGTTTGTGGGGATGTAGATGGTAAAGGGTTTGGATCATGGGAAATACATTGGTTGTAGTCTAAGCATTTAATTTTAATTTTATTTTAAAATTTTAGCTTATGTGTAATAGTATTGTGTAAGTGTAGGGTGTGTTTCAGAAAGTCTGCGGTATTGGGAAAAGTATAAGGCAGATGTCATCTTGGGTGAATTAAGGCTTGAGTATGCTGGAGCATTTTGGATAGTACAGCTAGGGTGATGGTGATGGACTGTGTTTAAGTTTGAAGGTAAAGATGTTAAGTGTGTGACTACCAGGAGAAGTAAGAGAGCCAGTGTGGACGTTTGGTAGCATATAGTTAGCTGTAGGATGAAATGTTGACAAGTTTACGGATAGAGGAGGGAGAAGAAAAAGAGGTGCAATGTGTTCTCTTAGGAAATTATATTGTTTTGAGGTGTTTAATTAGGATGGTGAGGAGTATGTTTACAGGATAGAAGTGGTAGGAAGCATGTTATGATATACAGGATAGATGGGAGAAATGGATAGTGGATGGAGTTGTCTTCCAGTTTCCACTTCAGTATTCAGCTAATGAGTCATTTTAACAAGAATATATTTTCTTACTTTATTTGTCCTGCTGGCACTCCCCCTAATATTTTCCATTAGTTATTCCAAACCAAAAAAGTATAACCTTGTACTTTTTTATGTAGAGCCTCATCTATGAACTCTGTCTACCACATTTCAAAGTGCTTGTCATTACTATTGTTTGTACTTTTTCAATAGCATTTACTGTTCACAATGCAGTTATGTTTGTTTAATTTTTGTTTTAACATGATTTAAAAAATGCTCGGATATCTAGGAATATGTATAGAGTGAGAGGAAGAGAATCCTGTCTGGTGGATATTTATAATAAATAAACTTTATAATAAAAGGAATAATTTGCTGACCAGGACCAAGAAGGAGCAGGTGCATAATTAGAAGCCATCTCTATTTAGCCTGAGCAAGCAAATAAGAGCACTAGTGAAATCATCCAAAGCAAACTTCGAGTCCAAACTGGCCACATCTACTAAAGACAATCATAAGGCTTTCTTCACATAAGTCCGCAATCTCAAGAGAAGCATCCAGATCTACTCAAAACTGGTGGTCAAAGACACTGCATACACAAACCCTGTAGATATAGCCAACCTGCTGGCAGACAGGTTCAGTGAAAACTTCACTCCTCTGTCTCCCTCCAATCAAAAAACAGGACATCCACAGTACCTGCCCCCTCCCCTTATCTCTAGGGAACAAGTCATCACTGCCCTCTCAAAGGCAAAAAATACAGCCTCCATGGGACCCAATAACATCCCAGGCTGCATCCTACATGAACTCAGGCAGGAACTTACAGCACCATTAAGCACCCTATTCAACCAAAGCCTGATTACCGGCTTTGTCCCAGCTGAGTAGAGGACAGCTACTGTCATCCCTTTGCACAAAGGTGGAGCGTCCACCGATCCAGGAAATTATAGACCCATCAGCCTAACTAGCCTGATCTGCAAGGCCATGGAGCAGATTATCATGGACCTCATTAACAAGGACTTTGGCAACTTCCAGACACTTGATGCAACACAGTTTGGTTTTCTCAAAGGGAGGTCATGCCTGTTAAATTTGTTCAGTTTCTTTGAGTCAGTCACCAAGGCCATAGAGGAGGGGAAGATGGTGCACACCACCTACCTTGACCTAGCCAAGGCCTTCAATACTATTCCCCACTCAGGTATAACAGATAGACTCTCTCAACTAGGCATCACTCCATATGTTAACAGATGGGTAGCAATCTGGGGTACTGATAGAACCCACCTAGTCAAAATAGGGGTAGCCACCTCAAGTAGTAGACTTGTAACAAGCGGTGTACCCCAGTGTTCAGTATTGGGGCCACTGCAGTTTGGGATATATTTCTCAGAGGTGCAGGTCAAATCTAGTGAGCTATGGCTGACCATAGGTTCATAGGTTGGTAGTAGGCTATCAGCCCTAGGGCCTATACAAGCCTAGCCATAACAATTCCCTGGCTATTTCTTCCCACACTATTTACTTCCCTGAACCCCTGTCTAGCAGGGCGACTGATGTGATCCCCAGGGTGAATTTCCTTTCTCCCATCCAATCATCAAGGTTCCTTTTGAAGAGGGCCAAAGAGGCACTCTGCTTGACATGTATGGGCAATCTATTCCAGAGTCTGGGGAGTCTCTGGGTCAGAAACCTATCCCTCCAGCATGTTTTGTTTATTGTGATGACAAGGTTTAGATCCCTGAAGCGTGTGGCTCTGAGGGATTGGGATTTCTTTAAGTGTAGCATGTCCAACAGCTCTGGGTTTGACATGGCCTTGTATGTTAAGCAAAGATCGCCTCTGAGTAGACGATATGTGACAGAGTATAGCTGGAGTTTTTTAAGACGGTCAGCGTAGGGCATCTGCTTTAGGCCTGTGATTCTTTTAGTGAGGTATTTCTGTGGCCTTTCCAGTTGTTGCAGATGTCTTAGAGGTACATACCAAACGGGGCATTGTATTCTTATAATGGGTCTAATGAGGGATGAGTACAGTGGGACAATGACCTCCTTTTTTCTGGATGAAAAGCCCTTAGTGATGAGGTGTGCCACATAGAAGGATTTCCTGACTGTTGTGTTGATGTGGTTATCGAAGGTGAGACCACTGTCCACCTGTGTCCCTAAGTCTCTTATCAAACTTTCGGAATTTAGTGTACTGCCACCTATATGGTAATTCACGGATACATGTTTTTTCCCAAAGGGGATAACTATACATTTCTTGGCATTGAGCTTGAGCCCATGGCTCTGGCACCAAACATCTGTTTCTGTAAGGCCCTTTTGTAGAGTATCCACATCATTTGGGGATTCAATAATGGCTCCCAGTTTGCAGTCATCTGCAAACTTTGTTATCCAGAGTCCCTTAGTGTTGGCTTGTACTTCAGAGAAGTAGATGCCAAACAAGAGCGGTCCCAGGACTGAACCCTGAGGTACTCCACTTGTCACTTGTCTAGAGCTGGATTTGGAGTCTGCTACTTTTACAGTGTGGGTTCTATCAGTAAGCCAGTTAGCAACCCATTGGGTGATGTAGGGATTAATGCCCAGCTTAGTAAGTTTATCTATGATTCCAGAGTGGGGGATGGTGTCAAAGGCCTTGGCGAGGTCTAGATAGGCTGTGTGGACCACCTTACCCTTGTCCATGGCTCTGGAGACTGATTCGAAGAAGTCAATCAAGTTCAGGAAACAAGATTGGCCCTTCACGAACCCAAACTGGGTGGGGTCCAGTGTTTGAAGGTTGCCAATGTCTTTGTTTATAAGTTCCATGATAATACGCTCCATGGCCTTGCAGATAAGGTTTGTCAGACTGATGGAACAGTAGTTTCTGGATCCGGGCTTGCAGATGACTGCAAGCTGGGTGATGTCATCAATTTTCCTAGTGATGTGGACATCCTACAAGAGGTTCTCACCCAAATAAATGACTAGTGCCAGAAACATGGCCCCAAACTGAATGCCAAAAAATGTATTATCTTCCCTTTATCAATTGTCTTACCCTTGTCTACATTAGTGGATCATAATATTGGAGATTTGAATGGCCTTTTATGGTTGAAATGATCTGAAGCTGTAATTCTCTTATTAACAATTAATACACTTTATTTAATTTCTTGTCAAAAATATTCAAATTTTCTTACATTTAAAACAAATACTCAAATTAATATTTCTTTATCAAACAATAAATATGATTTAAAACATCCTGGTAGGTAAATATATGTTTAAAACATTCAGGAAAGTGACTCCAAAATAACGTGTGCATTTACGCATGATCATAACAAAACAAGTTGGGGAAAGGGGGTCCATGGAATGAAACAAACCCAGGGCCCAAGGTATACTTACTCCACCATCACTGCTGGTTCCTGTTGTAATTTGTGAAGTGCCTTTTGATATGAAATTAAATGTTATCATCCATAATTTCATGGATTAAGACATCACTGATGATTTAGAATTGATCAGGACTTTGAACAAGCATTGGCTGACATGTCACCCATACATGGAATCAATAGAAATGCATAACTTTACAATACCTGTGGAGAAAAAGACATGTATAATTCTTTCCATACTAGCTACAGGGACATTTCAGAGACCAGGGGTAACACACTGGGTATTCAGCAGGCCTTTGCTTCTATAATACTCAACAAATTCCTGGATATAATGTTTATATATGTAGAGGATCATATAAATACAGAACTAACACTATTAGTGCTTGTATGAAATCACTCACCTGTCAGAGGTAGTGGGTGCCACAAATTGCACCCATGTAGCAATAAAGGCCTCATTTAGCCCACAGTTGTAAAAGTTTGAGAACAGTTGTAAAAGTTTAAATTGCCAGGTAGCATGTGATAAATGTGGAATTATAACCAATGTGCTCATACAGCACACAGGTAGTTTGCACAACTCACATCTGTGGAACACAGCTCAGCTCTATTGTCACTTTTTGTGTGCGACACTCCACAGAATCATCATCATCACCATCCCCCATTTTCCCATTTTCTACATGGGGTCAGGATGATTTGTCAACTCATGCAATCTCTCTCAGTTCACTGCCACTCTCCTACCTTTTATAACACTCATGCCTGACTGGCCCAGGTCTTCTCTCATGCAATCCATCCACCTCTTTGCTGGCTGCCCTCATTTCCTCTTGCTTTCTTCCTCTCTCTATCCCAAATCTTTTTCACCAGATTGTCTTTTGCTTTTCTGCATATGTGCCCAAGCTAACATAATCTGTTCTCTTTGACCTTCTCTCCAATTAGAGCTACTTTGGCTTCTGTTCTGATATCCTCATTTCTTCATCGGTCCCACAGTGCGCACCCTGCTACCCATAGGAACGTCATCTCCATCACCTCTAGCTTTCTTAACTGCTCTGCTTTTACTGCACATGTTTCTATGCCATACAGTAGTACTGGTCACACCACTATTTTATGCACCTTACTTGTCAGCTTCTCTGGCATGTGCTGTACACTACCCCTTACACTCTGTGCCAGTTGGCTGCAGTCCCTCTGATACTAGCTCTGACCTCCTCATTCAGACTACAATTCTTCTCAACCACCCCTCCTAGATATTTGAAGTTGTTAACCTGTTCCACTATTTTCTCTTCTATCTCAGTTCTCACATTCTTCTGATTTCCCCATTTCCTTAGCAATTACAGCTGTCTTATCTGTAATCAGTTTCATCTCTTGTGCCTTCAGATTTGTATTTCATTCCTCTATGCTTTGCTGAAGTTCTTGTTCAGTCTGCCTATAATGCCACATGGTCTGCATACAGCAACTTTGTTGATCTGTCCCCTCCAACCTGTTTGCTGATGTAGTCCATCACCAATATGAACAGCAGTAGGCTCTGAGCTGAAGCCTGATGTACACCCATTCCCACTAGGAACCCCTCTGTTAGACTGAACACTCTTCCTGTCACAGAGTCATGAAGTTGTGTCAGTGCTCTGGTTAACATTAATGCATATGGTTAAATTTATAGAATGGTCAATCATATTAGCATCCCCTAGTATGTTGATAACTTACTGTAAGTGATGCAAGATACCTACTATAGCCCTGGAATGATTAAACTCCAGTATAACCTTGCACATACATGAACATGCAATATTTAGAGCATTTACTCAATCTAGTCAAAACTTGCTTCCGCTGCCTTAGAGTGTCAGGCTGTACATACCAGTATGGACCCATAGAGCATTTATGTCATGGAAAAGTATCTGCTATGCCTAATTCCATAAATACTAGTCAACATCCCCTCTCCAAAACAAATGATGTTTGTGTATCTTAAGTTCCTGTAGCATGACATCATTTTCTGTTGGATTGAAATTTTCCAGCTGTTGCTGTCCATCTCATCCTTTAAACATGCACACAGAGCTATATAGTGTATACTTTTGGGACTGGTAGAATGATGGCTACAGACAAAGGGGCACAACTTATACCATGCTATGTTCACAGGGATAGCTATGGGGGATGCCATATGACAAATTTAGGGAAAGTTATGTACACAGACAGACAGTAAGTGTAGTTGCCATGCTTTAGTATATATGCGCTCCTCACAGAGCTCATCCAGGTTATTAGGGCCAAGATAGGATAGTCATCCCTGTTGTAAACATCAAGGGACACCTTTTGAAATGTCTGTAACACAGCCCTACCATACTACGGTGGGGGGGGGGTATATGTTTGGAGATGTGGGACGGATGTACTCACCACCACAGACTAACATGTAGATTAAACAGGCTGTACAGCCACCATAATAATACCAGACATCCAAAGGGACACATTGGTCCTGGTATTATTGGCTTTATTGTTACCAGTATGGTCTATAAGCAGGAAATATTGTAGGCACAAGTATTCATATTGCCTGCCTTTTTAATGTGAGTTCCAGTGCTAGGTGCACATCCTTAAGAAAGTAGACAGAAACAGATCATCACACACTTTCAGAACACTGTATACCTCCTCAGACTGCCTATACCACCAGATAATGCTGTTATTGTTCCTAATACTGATGCTCAGGTATCATATATCACTTCAGAAATCTGTACAACCTAGTACAGAAAATGATGGAATGCCTTTAAAACAATCTATGTCTTATACTTGTCTACACAACACAGAGGAAGATATATCCAGTTACATGAATGTCTGTGAATCACTTTATTTTGCTTCCTTGCATCTGTGTCTTAAAGCATAACGTGTTACCTCTGCTGGCTTCGATAGCTTATGGCCATGAATTCATATAGGAAACATCTTTGGACTTTGACGCCATACCCTAGATTTTATGTTGTACAACATAGAATGATTTTCTTACTACTGTAGACACATGGCCAAAGTGGTTAGAAAAATATTTTATATAGCCCGCCTAATCATGAAGGGATTCACATCTAGATCAGGGGAGGTCATCATGCCTCTTTACTCATCCCTCATTAGGCCCATAATTGAGTACAATGCCCCTTTTGGGATGTACCTTACCAGACACCTGCAGCAACTGGAAAGACCCCAAAAGTAGCTCACCAAGAAGATCAAAGGGCTCAAACAAATGCCATATGCTGCCCGGTTAAAGAAACTCCAGCTCTACTCAGTGGCATACCGCCTGCTCAGAGGCGATCTGTGCCTGACATATAAAGCTATGTCCAACCCGGAATTAATGGACATGCTGCACATCAGAAAATCCAAATCCCATCGAGCTACGCGCTCAAGAGACTTGAACCTCAGCACTGAAATAAATAGGACATGCTGGAGGGACAGATTCATAACCCAGAGGCTCCCTTCACTCTGGAATAAAATCCCAGTCCAGGTTAGGCAGAGTCCCTCATTGACTCTTTTCAAGAGGAATTTTGATGAGTGGATGGGAGATCGTAGGTTTACCCCGGGTATCACTTCTGTGTCACTGTTAGACAGAAGCACAGCATACTAACCTCAAAAAAGGGCATAGCAAAATTAATTTAAAATGGGTGGCGAAAGCCAAACACACTCTGGCTAGGCTTATAAATGCCCTAGGGCAGATAGCCTAGTATGAACCTATGAACCTATGAACCTATGATAGTCAAAGTCCAAATCCTTTGCTACTGGGTCTACTCTTAGTGGTGCATTATTCATGTAGTAATTTGCAGAGACGGCTGCCTTATGGAAGGGTATTATTATGTACTTCTTAGCACTGAATTTAGACCGTGACTCTGACACTAGTTATTAGTCTGTGTCAGGCCCTCTTGGAGGATGCTTGTGTCTTGGGGGATTGAATGGCTGCACCTAATTTGCAGACCTCTATGAATCTGGTTAAGCAGAGGCCTTTGATGCTTTGACTTCAGAGAAGTAGATGCCAAACAGAAGCAGCTCCAACACTGATCCCTGAGTGGCTTCAGTAGTGAATGATCTTTTTGTGGAGGTAGAGTCTCCTAGCTTATCTTCTTGAGTCCTATTATTTGTAAGTTAGTTTGCTATCTAGTGGGTGACATAGGGGTATATATATCTAATTTCTTGAGCTTGTCTACAATATCTAAGCAGGGAATTGTGTTGAATGCTTTGGCCTGGGTGAAGTAGGCATTATGCACTGTTTTGCCCCCATTCATTGTCTTGGTGACCCTCTTGAAGAAGTCCATCTTGCTGCGTAGGAATTACCTTCCCATGGCAAAATCAATCTGAGTTGGATCCAGAATCTGAAGGTTTCCTATGTCATTTTTTATCATTTTTTTGTGTTTGGCATGAATTTATTACAGGTAGGTACCACAGGCACTATACAGCTGTATGTGTGATTCTGATGGGTTCTTGGGAATGACTCGGTGATGGCAGCAGTGTTCCTTGGATTTGGGGGGGGGTGAAATTTTGCTAGGTGTCATTTAGAAGTGGGAAGTATGCCTTGAATTAAGTTCTAAAAGTTTCAGGGTTACCTGGTCTCCCAGGTTTTATTTCAAAGGAGACAGCTTTATTTTCTGACCTGACTAGTGAGGACAATACATTGGGAGGGTGTAAGTTTCCCCCATGCTGTTGAGAGTTAGGTTTAATATGTTATGGTTCCAAGTAGGTGGCTGGACTATCTGTTACAGGGTATTTGTATTTACAGAGTTCAGGAATCTCTAGGCCTGCATGTTAGGGGTTGTGAATGATTCCCTGTTTATAGTGAGATAGTTAAAGTCATCCAGAAATATGGTGCTGGGTTAAATAGGGATAGTCTCCAGTATCTTTAAGTATGTGGTATGGGTATTCTGGGTCATAGAGGGTTCCTGTAGCTTGCAAGTATGTGGTATATATATTTATACATGGAGAGTTTAGATGCTTTCAACTATCCCTCATTTTGCAGAATGGCCCTGATTTTACTGTATTAATATTGCTATTTTTTTTTTCTTTGCTTGGTCCCTCAAAATGTTTTATTTCTCTAACAAATCACTCTGAGGGATTCAATAAACTCTGTGTAAGTTTTGCGAAGAGCCTACATGGAGTTTACCTGTTAAAGCGACTGTGCCTGCAATGCATATTAATGATGTGTACCATGCCTAAGTTAGGTTTTGTAGCTCACAACAGTGTTGCTTGCCTGGAAATCATCTAAGCGAATGTGGATAGCAATTCCATGTAAGGCAGAGCACAGATGGTGCACAGATTTGTGCGAAATGTTACAATGATTACCAGGGCTTTACAAATAGTTGTCATTCTGTTAGTGCAATACACCTGCACAGAGGCCAACTGAATGAGAGGACAAATAACCAGTAATAAGGACATATCTGACACAGATGTCATATAGGAATGTGTTACAATGTAAAAGTCTCAACCTCTTAGAGTTAGAAATGTGGACAAAGCCATAAAAATGGGGAGGACAAAATGACAGAAATAGGGACAGATTTTTAATATTGCACTTCCAAACTTAGAAAGTAGATAGAATATATAGGTTGCACATTAGCATGAACTTTCTGAAGAGCATGAAGTTTGAAACTCAAATGTCAGTCATCAGTTTCTGACTGCACTCTGCAATAACATGCCATTGATTTGCCAGGAATACATGTTAATGAGGAAAAGGTCATAAATATGAGACAAAACTGCACATTCTACACAAATCAGGAGAGCTGAGAGGTCTCACTCAAATGTATGCAATATTGAGTCATATCAGTGCAGAGATTATCCAAGTGATATGGCAAAAAGCCACATATTTGATGAGGAAAACATGTTCACATTCTGGGAATATTTGGACAGTTGAGAAGTATGAATGTGAAGTATATGGTCCAAACACAGTACAGGACAGTGCACCTACACTGCAGAGTAGTGCAATATCCCATTCCTGGCATTTTTTACTGAAGCTGTGTTAATGATCTGTAACAGGACATGAGACTGCCATGTAAAATGATCACTCGGGGGAAAGTGTGTATTGAATAGGGACACACAGATGAACTGTAGGAATTAACACAGGGAAAGAGTACAGGTGAAACTCCCTCATGTACAGAAGAGGGGGGCATGTCAATGGAAGATTGTTGTAGCAGCACGACCAAGCACATATCTTTATGGTACAGTACTTACTGTACCATGAAAGTATGTTGGCTTTGACTGTCACAGAAGGTGACATAACAATTAGGAGGATGTGTGCGTGTGAGATAAGCATCCTTACATGAATAATGAGAGGACATCTATCAGGGATCTGAGAATCAATTGGGGTAGGGTGCATATTGGGAGGCTGTGCAAATTTATGTGCCTGAATATGAGTGTACTGTCAAGAGGTCTCCAGCAAGGTGACCACAGGTAAAGGATTATGGCAAACATTACAAAAACTAACCACAATCATAGACAATATCAGAATAATACCAGTACTAATCCATTGCCTATGATATAATATATGTGATGGAGTAATAAAAGATGAGCCAGCACACACACACACACACACACACACACACACACACACACACACACACACACACACACACACACACACACACACACACACACACACACACACACACTTGGCAACTATTATGATACGTCCACACTCAAGAGGGTAACCATACACACTTTCCTGGTACTGTACTATCTGCAGGAGGTGTTAGGATGGACAATGCTATACCTGTATGTGACAGTATGACCAATACAGGCTAGTTGCCTGGCACAATCCACAATGTCATGAATGATATACATGCCAATGATGTTGCCAAACACCTACATATGCAATGTGTGCATAAGCTGAACAGGTGGCACACATTCATCTGATTTAACAACTTGATTGGTGTTCTGCACCATCCGACTGTCTTGTATATTCCACAGAGAGAATACTTAGGTATGGCCAATAAGCTGTGTAACAGTGCACTGTGACAAAGGTGGTACACTTCAGATGCACATCACTGAAATATGTGTAGGGAGGTACATGAAGAGGGGTACATTGTACACAGTTATTGGTGTGACGAAGGCTGGGAACATGTCCTTCACATACCCAGTACTTGTGCTGCATTCAAGGGAGTAGTTAGCACTATGACCATGTGCTGGTGGATGTACCACTTACCCTCTACCCCAGGACACAGGACATATACCTAACAGTCTGATTATATGGTGTGATGTCTGCATTATAGTTGGGAGATGTGTCTGTTTCCTGGTTCAACAAATCCCTCCATCTCTCTCATCAATGCAGATGGTGTCATGGCTGTGGCAGCAGTGCCTGGTATGTGCTGATACTGTCTGTATTATACTAATATCACAGTTGGAGTCAATGATTGTCTACAAGTTGGAGTCCTTCAGGCAGCTGTTTGACACAGCATGCTTATGTCATCTGTGATGTCCATCATTTGACTATTGGGCAGGAAAGGGCATACCAGACATCCCTGATGTACCAACCTGATCACTAGACCTGAGATATATGTCACATCACACATTTTGACAGTGAGATACCACATATGTCATACAGTGGTCTACCCATTTGGTGATATAGTGGTTTATGGCCACATATGACAGTGTTTCAATGCCCCAGTGTTGTTTGTGTCAAATGCCTTGACTTGTTAAAGGTCCACAAGATGATACTGTTGTCATCATGCATTCCCTTAATGACCTCTTTGAGGAACTCTATCAGATGTAATGGACCTGATATAGCAGTAACAACTCACACAGGTCTGTTTCACACATCTAGAATATTATTAGTGGTCATGCAGAAGAGGTCCATGATGACTTGTTGGTCTACTTCACAGCTGGGGAGAGTCAGAATGTCTCTATACATGCACACATTAGATGCTGTCCCTCCAACTCAGGTGGATGCATGTTGATGTACACCCTTGTATGGGAACATAGGCCATGTGAATGGTGTGTTGAACTGTGTATTCAACCATATTAGGAAGGTATATGTGCTGGGTAATGCCATAGGTGATCTGTGATGATGTCAAATTCCATGTGATAGGCTTGGATGAAGGTAAGACAGTCCATACTCTCTATTGTGATCTGGCCTAAGGTTTTGACACAATCACACATGCAGGTATCATTGAGAACCCCCCCCCCTCACTGACAGAACATATCATGTGAAAGTTAGTCAATCAACCTGTACCAGTAGTGCTGTCACCACTGGCAAATAATAAGGATCTGTGCTTCACCCTTCCCTGTTTGAGCTGTATTTCTTGACAGTTCAGGCTAATTATATGGCCTTTGGCTGACCAAGTTTTCTGATTCTTACATATTGTGTGCAATCATTGAGTCCACCAATGGTGATAACATAGTACAGGAGGAGCTAATACACACAACTGAATGGTGACAATGGCACACAATGTACAAATGAATGCAGAAATGTATATCTGCAATGTTGTACATGTGAAAAGTGGAGTTCCATGTTAATCACAGCATTGAGAACAGTCCTGCTGTGCAGAAACCCAGTGATGCAAGCACTGGGAACACATTTAGATAGCAATCTGAACTTTGACCACCAAGTATACACACTGCTGTTGAAAGCCTATGTTGTGCACATCATAAGGCACACCATCATATTGAGATGTTAAGATTGTATGACTGAACTGTTGTCAACCCTTATTGCAACACTAATAGAGTATAATGCTCTTTTTTACATGTACCTCACCAGACACATGTAGCAGCTGGAGAGACCACATGGCTTTTTCAGCAAGACAACTCAGAGCCTACACACCACACCATGATGTATGTGGACAGATTAAAAGCCATGTCACTGTAAACTTTATTATATAGGATGAGGTGACTTCTGCCTGACCCCCAGGCCAGTCTCTTACCCTGCCCTGGTGGGAGTACTGCATTTACAAAAAAAATGTGATATAGCTGATGACATCAGCAGTGTCTTTTGAGGAAATGATATCAGTCTCCCATATGCAGGTGTAAAATGCTCTCTGTAATGTCAAGCAACAGCTCACACACACACCCATTTGACTGCAGTGAGAATAGAAGGCCTAAGTACACAGACTACAGAATACATAGCTTTATGCAAGTGCCACAGCCCAAGTCTGACTTAGAGTGTGTCAGACAACACTCTATAACCAATGACATCAGCAGTGTCTGTTAAGGAGAAGATAACAGTGTCCTACATGCTGGTGTACAATGCTCTCTGTAATGCCCTGCAACAGCTCACATAAATATACACCCAATTGGCTGCAGTGAGAAGAGACCCTCTATCTAAGTACACAGACTACAAAACACAGTACTTTACATAAGCACCACAGCTCACATCTGACTGGGAGTGTGTCACACAACACTTTATAGCTGGTGACATCAACATTGTCTGTTGAGAAGAAGATAACAGTGTCCCAGATGCTGGTATAAAATGCTCACTGTAATGTCAAACAACAGCTCATACACTCACACACACACACACACACACACACACACACACACACACACACACACACACACACACACACACACACACACACACACACGCACACAGACTCATACACTCTGTTGACTTCACTGAAATCAGAACCCCTCCCTATGTAGATACATATACTCTAGAACATAGTACTTTACACAAGTGTCACAGCATGAGCCTGATTTATATAGGAGTGCAGGTGAACATATAATAGATGACATCAGCAGGCCATGTGGGTGACAAGAGGTTGTGGGACCTGTATGAAATGGATGTGTAGGCATGATCATGTATCAAAATACTGTCATTGCATGACATTGGAGCAGTAACTGTGGGATTCACACTTTTTCTCTGTTGTCTACACATGTCTACACACACAACAAGTTGACTGCAGTGATAACAGAACACCTATCTAAATACATGGACTACAGAACACAGTACTTAATGCAAGTGCCACAGCACAAGTCTGACTTATACAAAGGTGCAGGTGACCTTATAGTAGATGATATCAGCAAGCCATGTGGGGACAACAGGTTGGGAAGCCTGCATAGGCACATAGCTTCATAGGTTCATATGAGGCTACTAGCCTAATAGCACCAGGATGTTTAGAAGCCTAGCTGAGTAAAAACACAAGTACCCTTATCGAGCAATGTTGGATGGTCATTTTTAGCAGAGCATGTTTGAGAACAGAACCAACTGGCCCTGTCCATTAGAGACAAAGGTGCCAGCCCAGAGGTGACTTTACAATCACTCAATCAGTTGTCAAGGTTGCACTTGAACAGGGTCATTGAGGAGCACTGCTTCAAGTGTAATGGGAGCCAGTAACAGAGGAGTATTGTTCTGGGATATATCTGTCTCCCCAGCATGTTCTGTGTATGTTGCTGGCATGCCCATTTTGCTTTGCTCACTGTTGCACTTTGGTCAAACCAGATAAACACAGCCAAACCTGCCATTCATTTTTCTCCATTTCCTGCAAACACTCGCCAAAAAAAAGAGAGAGAGAGAGTCAAAAGGAATTGAACCCAGTACTGTCTGGCCTCAAAACAAAATGCATCACTGGGTTAACACATGCTGCCAAAGAGTCAGTTATGTAGCAGGTGTGTTTCATAGTCTCAATACTAACTCTCAGACTTCAGCAATGCAGCTTATGTTTGTGCACTGCTCAGCTATGCACAAACATGTCTATCTCGCAAGCGTACATACTTGCAAACTGTTGTGCAAATCTGTTGATTCCTACGCTATGAGAAACTACATATTATTAATTATTACTGCTGTTTATTGTTCACTTTTTGTATATGACATGACATTACATGTGGAAGAATTAAAAAAAATGAAGGCCCTATCTCACACTCACACCCTGTCACATATTTACAATACAACCATTTGTTGCACCCCCCCAAGCACTGCAACCCTGGCGTCTCAGTACTTTTTCCACACATATATCACCTACACTACAAAACTAATATCAAATGTTCTGTTATATGCAATGCACATTAATCTGGTAATATGCAGAACTACATCTATTAACCCATAAGCCTAAGAAGGCTTATCTGCAAGGCTGGGGAAGGGATCAGCATGGCCCTTATCCACAGGGACATAGCTGGCCTTCAACACACTTGACTCGATCCATGTTGTGTTTGTCAAGGATAGATCTTGCCTATTGAATGTTGTAGGATTCTTTGATACTGACCCCAAAGACCTGGATGATGGATAACAGGACATACCACCTATGTTCATTTGTCCAAGGCCTTTGACAATATCCCCCCCCAATTCATATCTCATAGTGAAAATGTCTCATTTGGGAATTAAACCATACAGTACTAGCTGGATAACCAACTGGCTCACCAACAGAACACACACTTTCAAAGTTGTGGACTGCGCCCCCCACACTAGCCACTTACCAATGGAATATCCAAAGGATCTGTGCTGAGTCCTCAACTGTGTGGAAACTACTTCTCTGAAGTGCAGGCAATGGTATATGACCTGTGGTTTACCACATTTGTCAATGATTGTTAATTGGATGCACTCATATAAATTCCCCCAAAGGTGCTAACATATTACAGAGACAAATGATTACTGCCAAACTCACATACTGAACCTTAAAACAAACAATGCCTCATTATGCCCTTTGGCAATGAAGTACTTCTGCTAATTATGATATACATAGCACTCCTCTCAGCTCAAGAACAGTGTTGTGAGACTTATGAACACATGTTCATAACAATCTAGACTTTCATCACTATGTGTCCATAGTGGTGAGACACACATTCTGCATTGCTCATCTCATATATATGGACATCGCATCCAAGACCAGGGAGGTCATAGCTCTGTTGTACTCCACCCATATCATACCAATAATTGATTACAAGACCCCCTTCTGCCTGTACCTCACCAGACAACTGCAGCAGTTAGTGAAAAAATAGAGGTTTGTGACTGGGAGAATGCAGGTCCTCCAAAGCAGGTCCTCCAAACATAACATGCATAGAAAGACTACAAGACCTGTCACTGTACTCAGTATCCTGCAAGCTGCTGAGAAGTGACCTATGCCTGACCTACAGAGAAGTCTCTGACTCTGCCCTACTGGAAATACTAGACATCTGAAAATCAAATGAGATAAGAATAACTTGGCACAGTCTTTTCAACCTAGCCTGTGACATAAATAGAACATGATGTGGAGACAGATATATCCCCAGTGACTCACACCCCTCTGTAATAGGCTCCTGCTACATGTGAAGCAGAGCTCCTCAATGACCCTGCTCAAGCACAAACTTCACTATTGGATGAATGATTGTAAATTCACCTCTGGGGTGGCACCTATGTCCCTCATAGACAGGCCCAGTTGTTGGTGCTCACAAAATCACTCTGCTAACAATGACCATCCATACATGCTTTATAAGGATAGCTGAATTTTTACACAGCTACTCTTTTATTGCCTCATGTATAGTGAAAACCACGTACTCCTAAAATGTACAAATACAATATGTGAGAGATGCAACTATACAATGAATCTAGAATAAATGCTCTCTCTCTCTCTCTCTCTCTCTCTGTCAGATAACAACAAACCAAATATCAAACAGATTGTCAGAACACACATTTCACCTCCTCAACAAACCAAGTGTATAACGCATAAAGCCACATATGCAGAGGCACTCATTAGAAGCTAACCAAAAGAGCAGAGGCCTCACAAATCCAACCCTTCTGCCCACATTACAGTCCAAACGGCACCTACTACATAAAAAAACAACATGGATGTCCCCCTCATGAGGTTGTACAAGGGCGGTCAGCTGCCTGTCAGGTGCCACAATCTATAAAGTCATGCACGCACTCAAGTCTCTCAACAACAAGCACAGTTACACCTCTGGTGTACTCCATATTGGAATAAATGACTTGAGACATACATCACTAGACTATCTGAAGAGAGATATGACTGAGCTCTCAGATTATGTGTCCCAGACAGGTATGTCCGTAGCCCTAAGCAGCATTCTACCTTCACCTAGGATGATGCCTCAATACAAGCAAAATAATTACTGACTTCAACAATTGGCTTAACAACTGGTGCCAATCCAGAAGGATCCAGTATTTGTCAGCTTGGGATGATATGATCGACAAACCATGCTGCTTTGCCAGGAATGGTCTTTGTCTATCACCTCTTCCATTTCAGTTAGTTGCCAATGTAATTGCCTCCCCCTTATTGCCTTTTTAGGCAATGACATAAGAACAAAATTCCTGACATAAAAATATCCTCAAAAGACAAACTCATGGTTATGCTGCTTAATGCTAGCAGTCTAAATCAAAAACTACACTCACTGGACTGGTGGCACTTTTTACTTGGGAAGATGTCAATGTTTGTGCAGTCACAGAGACGTGGTTTCAGATTGCCGAGGGTACTCCACCCATGAAAGGCTATAATGCCTTCCACAATAGTCAGGCTACAAATTGAACATGAAAGACCCAAAGAAGGAGGGGTATCCATCTTCATAAAAGACAGATACATGTCAAGACTGGTTCAACAGTATTACTCCATAGAGTTACTCCAAGAACAACTAACTGTAGGAAAGACCCCCCTCCACATCATTGTTAGCTACAGGTCCACCAACATGAACCATGAAAACCACAGAGTGCTTTACTGGACTTACTTGAGTCACTCACAATACAGCCAAACATCCATACCTAGGGTATTTGGCTGTATTAATGGGTGTTTGGCTGTATTATGAGGGCTTTCCTGGACCTACTTGAGTCACTTATAATACAGTCAAACACCCTAGGCATGGATGACTTTAACTAGCCTTCCATAGATTGGGATACATATATGAGCTCAAACATGCTCACCCTAAGGTTCCTGCACTTTGTAAACATAGATGATCTGGAGCAGTTAGTCTCCACTCCCATAAGGGCTCAAATTTGATTGACCTCGTACTCACCAACATGAGAGATTGCTGCACCACATCATGTGTGAGACCCACCCTGGTAAGTTTTGACCATAAATCAGTTATGTTCAATATAACAATTGTACCTGACCCCCCTCAGGATCCAGAAGGTTGAAAGATTTCTCCAAACCAAACTATAGCCTCCTAAGTGATGGCATAAATAGTTTCAAACCTCTTGCCACTAGTGACAGTGAAGACTCCTATATGGAGGTTTACACAAATGACCTGTATAAACACATTTACAAGTGTATAGACTTAGGTATACGAGAATGGATCAAAACTTGCTCATAAAATAAGAAGCCGCAGTGGTGAACATTTAACATAAATAGATTATACAACAACAGAAAGAAACTGATGTCCATGAATAAGAGGGAACATTCTAAGCAGAAGAACACCCTCTATAGCTTGAATGAGCAAATTAGACATCTCATAAAGTCCTCTAAAGATAGTTAAAAAAACTAAATTAGCATCCAAAGCTAAGGATAGTCACAAGGCATTCTTTAGCTATGTCTATAATCTAAAAGGGAAGGCCCAGCTTGTCACTGAATTTATACTGGATGGTACCACTCATACTGAACCTGAGGATATCTCCAACCTGTTAGCAGACAGGTTTGACCAAAACTTTCACACCTCTGTCTCCACCAATCATATCCCAAAGCATACCTGTCACCAGTCCTCTACCTATTATCTCCAAAGAGCAGGTCATAACTGCACTAACCAAGGCCAATAACACAGCCTCTATAAGGCCAGGTAAAATCCCAGACTGCTTACTAAACAGTCTAAAGCAATGGGTAGTGGAACCACTTGGTACTCTCTTCAGCCATAGTCTAAATACTGGCTTTGTCCTGGCAGAGTAGAAAAGAGCAACTGTAATCCCATTGCACAGAGGGGGTCCCTCAACCAACCCAGGAAAGTATAGACCCATAAGCCTGACCAGCCTTGTCTGTAAGACCATAGAGAGAATTCTCTTGGACCTTATCAGCAAGGACATTGGTGACCTTCAAACTCTTGATCTGACCCAGTTTGGCTTGGTTAAGGGCAGAGCATGCCTGCTACATCTAGTGGAATTCTTCAAGAGTGTTACCAAAGCTCTGTATGAAGGCAAATTAATACATGGTGCCTATCTCAAAATGCCCAAGAGCTTTGACACAATCCCCCACTCAGACATCATTGAGAAACTCACCCCACTGGGAATTAACCCATACATCATTAGATGGTTAGCCAACTGGCTCACCAACAGATGTCCTGTGGCTAACCAAGTTCGCTGATGGCTGCAAACTGGGTGTAATCATTGAATCCCCAAATAATGTCAACATACTATAAAAAATGAGCTTTACATACATAAATGATTGTTGCCAAAGCCACAGACTTAAACTTAACCCCAGAAAAATGCAGTATTATCCCTTTTGGCAAGGAGAAGTCCCTGCAAATTGCGCTATTAATAATACTCCTCTAACTTTCGACCCAATGGTGAGAGATTTGGGAATGCAGGTTGATAGCAACCTCATCTTTGATCATCATGTGTCCACAGTGGTAAGGAAGGACGTTTACTTTGCAAACATCATAAGTAAGGGCATAGCTTCCAAGACTAAGGATGTTATAACTCCACTGTACTCGTTCCTCATCAGAGCAATAATAGAGTGCAATGCTCCCTTTTGCATGTACCTAACCAGAGACCTACAACAGCTGGACAGACCTAAGAGGCTTCTCACCAAAAAAATCCAGGGACTTCAACATGTGATCTACATGGACAAATTGGACAAGGGCAATTAATGCTGATCATTGAAATAAGGGTAAAACTTACCTAGGCTTGTAAGGGCCTTAGGGCCATTAGCCTAGTAACTTCCTATGATCCTGTGATCCTATAAAGGCCCTGAATCTGTATTCTTATTGCACAGACTGCTGAGAGGTGACTTGTGTCTGACCTACAGAGCAGTCTTAAACCCTACCTTAATGGAAATGTTGCATCTCTTAAAATCAAATGGAACAAGACCCACTCACTCTAGGGATCTTAACCTAGCTTGCAAAATCAACAGGACATGCTGGAGAGACGGATTTGTCTCCCAGACATTGCCATTCCTACAGAACAAACTCCCAAGTCACATGAAACTGAGCTTCCCAATGACAATATTGGATATATTGGATATATTAGCCACCCTATTTAAGCATAAGTCGGACAACTGCAAGGGAAATCGTAAATTTATCTGGGGGTTTTACCTATGTAATTCTTAGACAGGGGCAACCAGTGCTGATCATGAATTTGCAAACATAGACTACATATCTTGGTCTATAAAGGAAAAATAGTACAACTTGACTAGGCTTGGTTTGATTCTCACAGGGGGTAATTGGCTAGGCTTAAAAATGGTCCATGAGGGCAGTTAGCCTAGTAATAATCTATGAATCTATGAATTCTATGAATCTATGAAAAGGCCCTAGGGCCATTAGTCTAGTAACCTCCTATGAACCTATGAACCTAGGGCCATTACGGTAATAGCCTTGTATGAACCTATGAAGCTATAAACCTATGCAGGCTTGCCAACATCTTGTCTCACACATGGCCTGCTGATGTCATGTACTATAAGTTCAGCTGCAGTCTTACAAAAGTCAGACTTGTGCCATGGCACTTGCATTAAGTACTATGTTCTGTAGTCTGTATATTTAGATAGGTAGGGGTTCTATTCTCACTGCAGTCAACTGTGTGTGCGTGTGTGCGTGTGTGTGTGTGTGTGTGTGTGTGTGTGTGTGTGTGTGTGTGTGTGTGAGATGCTGTTATAGTCTCCTCAACAGACACTGTTGATGTCATCAGCTGTAAAGTGTTGTCTGAGAGACTGCAAGTTGGACATGTGACATGGCACTTCCATAAGGTACTGAGTTCTGTAGTCTGTGTAGTTAGATGCAGGGGTTCTATTGTCAAGTGTGTGTGTGTGTGTGTGTGTGTGTGTGTGTGTGTGTGTGTGTGTGTGTGTGTGTGTGTGGGTATTTGAGCTCTTGCTTGACATTATAGAGAACCTTTTACAGCATCATGTGGGGCACTGTTATTACCATATTCCCAACAGTCACTGCTGATGTCATCAGCTATACCAGATTTTTGGATATGCAGTCATCCCACCAGGGCATTGTCAGACACTGGCCTAGATGTCACCTCATCCTATACCAGACAGATTACAGTTGACATGGCTTTTAATCTATCCACATACATCATGCCATGGTTTGTAGGCCCTGTGTTACCTTGCTGAGAAAGTTCTGTGGTCTCTTCAGCTGCTGCATGTGTCTGTTGAGGTACATGCAAAAGAGCACATTATAATGTATTACTGTTCTGATGAGGTTTGACTACAGTGCTGTCATACAATCCTAAGCTCTGAATATGATGGCATGACTTATGATGTGCACCATACATTTGTACTAGAAAATCATTAAAGACAGAAGTTAGAAAGTAATGACACACATTGCAGTTTCTGACTTCAAACCCCTCACAGGAGCATTCAATATAAAGGTGTGAAATATAGATGATATCAACTGTCTAACTTTCTAAGGCCAATATAAGTCAAAGGTACAATTATCACAAATGCCGATAGCTATGCACCCTGAGTTTTAGACACAAAGCTTTTGAATCCAAAAAAAAGGAATATGGCACAGTTATCATCACTTGCACAGGGCATTGTGTGGGAGGGGAGCAGAAAGCCTTGAGTGACACAAAAGGTTCATTGAGTGTGTGTGGGTAAGAAAAAGGCAGACATGTGGATAAACAAAAAAAAATGGCTAGTGAGACAAAATGAGTAACTGTTTTGTGTGTCTTTAGGGGTCCCCCAGGTGAAATTGGTGTGTGAGTGCCTGTATGAACACAGCCAAGCTCTGTGCTGGCTCTACATCTTGGTATGATGGACAGGTGTGAGCTGTGCAAGGTAGAGGTGTCAAGTTCATTGCTGTCATCCCTGACCATGAGAACTGGCCAGGAATTGCACTGGCACCCCCATGCCCAAGGTCTGATGTAATGCTGCTATCTGAACATGACTGATGTCTGCTTGATGATCTTCCTTCACGGGGATGCCCAGTACCATAACCCCATGACTTGCCATGTCTGGGTAAGGACAGCACACTCACTGATGGAGCATTGAAAGTACTGTCACTTTAGGAGCGTGATCAGACATGGCCACATTAGCTGACAGCAGATGATGTGGCTGTATTATGCCCATGAGGATGTCATTCCTCTCCCAGCAGACATTCCATCACAGACACTACTCGTTCCATGACAGACACCCTTCTGTTCATTACATACACCCCTTGTTCCAACCTGTCATTCATCTGATACAGTGAATCAGCAACACAGTGGAGGCAATCACATATGTCAGACTGTACCACATCCACAACCCTGAACATTTGTCTGTAGCACTTATCACATGATGGCCCTAAACATATGTTGAGTGGCACGGAAAGAGACACCTGCATGAGGTGGAAGAGGAACAGTAGGCCCCTCAAGCACTGCTATTAATCCTCCTGTGTGGTATCTCATCCACACTTTGGCTACATCCAGACTCAACAGACACTAAAGCCACAGTAGCCACACCTCCCTGATCAATGTCCTCGGCTTCCACCTGTCCAATATCTGTTGCCTCAGTGGACAGGGTAGGCATAGGCCTACTGGCTGTGCCTGATGGAAATGCAGGGGATGGTTGTATATCAACCTCTGAGTCATATTCAACCTCTGCACACCCCCCCACTATCTGTGGCTCAGTTTGACCACCATCATAAGCAGAGTCTGCTGATACACTGACATCAGGTGACACATGGTCCACCCTCCCACTGTCATGATCACCTGTGATAAAAAGCAAGAAACACAGGAAGAAATTAATACCTGAACTGCTATACTGCAGTATATTCTACCAAACTAACAGTGCTACCACTATTACAGACAGTACATCAATACACACAACAGGCTTGAGATCAAAATCGCACATTACAATATTTCTTTAACTTGCTCAGCAGTACTGACATAAAAATGTTTGGCTTACCATTTGCAGAAGATGTACTCCACTGTAGCCCAGATGGTCCTGGAAGAAGTTAAGCAAGAGGTAAGGACTACATCATCACAATTGCCAATAACACAGGATGTAATACATGTATCCCTTATATTTCTATTAACTATTATTTAAACAAGAAGGCGGCTGATACCTGAAACCTAAGCGTATAACTGTCGCAATCTTCAATCCCCCTGAAAAAAAGATATGTGACACAGAATTAACTTATTCATTTCAATTGGTTTACTACACAGCAGTATTTAACTGTTCAGATAAGAAAACCTACCTGGAAGCTCCTCCTGGGACATGCTTCCTGTCTCAGAAACTGTAGCTCTGTGAGGTCCCCACACTGGGTCAGTAAACAAGGAGCTTGAATCATCACCACTGACACTGGAGAGGGAAGTTCACTTAGAATACAAATGGATATACTCAGCATTTTAAGATGCAAACCTCTCAGCATCAAGCACAATTTCCTTTAACAGCACCCAGAGAACACACTCAGTTGGGGTGGGGCTGGTTCCTTTCTATATCTGCCCAGACCCCAGTAAGACTCCCCACTGGCACAGCTCAGAGTTGAGTCCTTAGCTGGGGTTCCAAGCTAAGTCCTTCCAGACCCTCTCTGTGAAACCAGTGCTTTGTGTCCCTACTCCAAGCAGCTGACACTCACACTCTTTGATATTTGATTTGCACATGAACACACACACCTGGGAATGGCTGGTGCAGATTCACCTGCTGAGCCCCCTTCTGCCCAGACTATAAGGTAGTTATCACTGCCACCAGAACTCCTGCCAGCTACTTTAAGGCTCTTACAAGGGTACCCAATTATACTGAGTGAAATTATTGTTAATACAAATGGTAGTGTTGACCAAACAGCAAGTGTTTCAGGAGTAGCCAGAGCTATCACCAAATAAATATATGCAAATACTCTCAAAGCTTAAATGTTTTCTAAAAGCAGACAAGCCACAACAAAAAGTTTATATATATTTAATAATAAATAAGAAAAGCAAGAAAATACTAAATATCTATTCACAGTAACACCAGAGTTTCAGTCACAGGGAATATTAAAAAGACAGATGAAAAGCTTCACACGGTTATAGAAAAACAGTATTTAGCTAGTCTCACTATCTATTCCTTATTGACTAAAAGAATGACTGTTTCTACTTACTGAATAGAGCAAGGCAAGATGGATGAGTGGTTCTTATAGCTAGATCCAAGACAGAATACAAAATCCTGCTGAGACTTCATTCTCCTCTAATACTAAAACACTATTTCTGTACAGAATGACATTGTATCTGGTAATCTGACTCTATTTCCTGCATTAGAAGCTACCAAGGTTTAGCACCTTTGTGCTACAATACACACAGATAGAGCTTTTCTCAGATGTGGTATAGCTGCTGGAAGTCATAAAACCATAAAACCATTTCACTCTTTCTACAGGAACTACCAACTACTCTCTAGCCCAGACATTGTGTCTCTGAATCCATTCAAAACAGTGGGATAATATTTGTATGACTTAATCCATGAAGTCATTTAATTTCAAGAATATTTTGCAAAGTCATGTAGATTAAGAATAACGTCTTCACTTCCAGTACATGCTGCTACAATGTATATATTTAAACAGTTACAATAATGCATGTACATCTCTTTTCCTTACATGAGAGCACACTGTTGATACACGTTAACACAAGTAAACCTCAGAAATACATTTTCAGCACAATTACCTGTACAAATCAGTTTGATATACAAATGACATATAATTGTTTACAAAATCCCAGCTAGTTGTGCTGGCATATGTTACAAATCCGCTACCTTATTTCTACTGGCATGGCTCTCAGTACCTCCTATCATCACCAGCTCCAACATCCAGCACATGCTGTACTGAACTATCCTGGGAGCTGTTTGGATCTCTGATATTGACCAGTAAACTCTTCTTTGGAGTTTAGTGGTGATTCCCTAGCAGGCTCTCCCCCGGTAACCATCAAGTCACAGCTCACTGCAGCTGCTCTCCTCTGTGCAGATGTGATGATGTCAGTAGCTCTGTTGTGCACCTGTTTGTATGTCCTGCCATGTCAACCTATGGCATTTAGATAATGGACAATCCACTGCCATATTTGCATACTACCTGCTATATCTCCCTGTCCCCTTTCAGTAGAAAAGCACCATGTTGCCAAAAGCCATTGATGATAAACTGATTCTTAGCATCAGTGAAGGGGGATCTCCATGGATTGACACTCCAGGGTGACAGACTCATAAGTGTCCTAAAAGACAACAGAAGTATAACACACATAATATAACTACAAAATAACTGTTTCCAGATAAAACAGAAAAGGTAGCCAGTCAGTATTACCCATTGGTGAAAGATACAATAGTCTAGAGATGTGAGATACTAACAACAGGCAGGATGCAAAACAAGGAGATTAACAAGAGCAACATATCCTTGCTTGTGCCATAACAGTAACTCATCTTTGCTCCTCCAGCAAAGAACAGTCCATTCTTGTTTGTGCCATAATCGACTCTCCAGCTGACACAAGCATCCTCCAAAAGGGTCTCACAGAGATGGATAACTGTCCATTCTTGTTTGTGCCATAATAGTAACTCATCTTTGCTCCCTCCCCCACAAAAGAACAGGAAAATGACCCATTTCGCTTGATAAGACATCTTTGAAATGCTAAAAGTGGTATCAAAGGACCTGTCTCTGAAACATTTGTACATATTACACAGCATTCTACTTTCATGTATTAGCAAACATGTATACCTCTGAAATGGCATGACAAACATGCCCATGCCATCAGTACACTTCCACCTAATGCATACAGATAAAAGTGTAAAAGCCTTTGCTTCACATTATTCTTAAATATATTCCAGCATATGCAGTATGTAGGTGGCAAAATGGAAGCACACCTTCTGAAGTTCAATACCCCTCTGTACAGATATATCCTAAAGAAAAAGCATTTTTGCAGTCTTCCAAACATATACAACTCTCTTCACCATCAGTTTGCCTAGCTACACAGTTGCCTTTTTATATGGGGCGTAGATTATTAATGAATTGCAACTGTGAGCGCTTACTATTTGGGAGAAGGAAAACACAACACCACTGCAGGCTGCTTTGCTTCCGCTGCACGTGTCAGGTTAGATCTTGAAAGTGTTAGATGTAAGGCTGGACATTTAAGTTAGCAGTTCATGATTCACAGATTGTGTACCTTAACATCCAACCTGCCCTTCATTTGTTGCCAACTGCATATGATATTATTTTCACTTAATATCCTCACACATTTTAATGTCAGTGATATAGAACTGGTTACACAGTGCATATCTCAGAGTACTGGTCACATACCTGATGAATGACCAACAAGCACTAAAAGGTAAGACAGAGCTGTATATTTGCAAGAAATAATCATAACAGGTTGTGTGATCACTAAGTGCACTACATCCAAATGTATTTATTTATTTAACATTTGTTTACCTGGAAAGTCTGACATGGAACAAAGCCAATTTTCAGTGGAGGCCCGGGAGGAAACACTCCAGAAGCATGTCTTTGTAATGTGGGAGGAAACCGAAGCACCCAGAGAAAACCCACATGAACTCAGGTAGGACATGCAGACTCCACACAGATGATACTTCAGTTGAGAATCAAACCAGCGAACCTCTTGTTGTGAGGCAACAATGCTACTGCTGCACCACTGCAATATCAAATAGAATAAATATAATAAATGTACAATTAGCAGTTTATGGTTTGATATCAATGCACATTTTGTTGAAGATGGTTGAAGAATTAGTTCAGTTCTTTGCTTTAAATCTGTTTCTCTGGCAAAGAGGGCTAAGAACATCATTTTCTTGTGTGTTATGTCATACATTGATTATTCTCATTTCTACTACTTGCCCCTTTTGTTTTCCTTTTTTTTTCCCTTTTCTGTCATTTAAGCAGCAAGTGTGTTTTCATAGATGCTAATTACGACATAAGCAGCTGAACTGCATGTTAATCAACTAAGCCGAAACAGAGGAGCTATTCAACAAGCTATAAAGCAGCCATATAGACTTCATGCTGGTTTTACTGAAGATTTAAAAACTTTTTGAGTACAGACACAGAAAGACTACATGGCCAGAATATTGAGGCTGCTGCTGATTTAATCCATTTATATGTGCTACAGGCAGAAGTCAGTATTGTTGCTTCTACAAATAGTGCTAGGCTGAGAAGGAGAAGAGTTTTCAGGCCACATTTAACTTTTCATAACCTACATGATGTGGAAATTGTAGAGTGCTACAGGGTGGACAGGGACACACTACAGGAACACTGTGACCTCTGCTGCCCTCAACTCAGAGCCAGAGCCACCTGAGGGTAACCCATTCCAGTGGAGGCAAAGGTATGTGTAGCCCTTAGAATCTTAGCTACAGGTACCTTTCGTAGACCAACAGGAGACATTTTGGGTGTGTCACAGAAATCAGCATCCAGGGACCTGCACCAGTTCTTAGATGCAATGCTCCAACACGCAAGTGAGCACATATATTTTCCCCATAGTTCTTAGGAGAGGGCCAGAAATATGCAACAGCTCTACCGGGTAGTGTCATAGATTGCACTCATGCATAAACTAAGGCACAATCTGTGGAACAGAGAAGGCTCTACATTAATAGAAAGGGCTACCACTCTATCAACTGCCAGGTCATGTGTAATGCCAAGGGAATCATCTTGAACCTATGTGCTGGCAACCCTGGCAGTTACCATGACTTACATAGCCACGATGGACCCTGGGAACTACCACCCCATTAGCCTAATGAGCCTGGTCTGCAAGGCCATGGAACGTATCATCATGGAACTCATAAACAAAGACATTGGTAATCTCCAAACTCTGGAGCCTACCCAGTTCAGGTTTGTAAAAGGCAAATCATGTCTCCTAAACCTGACTGACTTCTTTGAAGCAGTTACCAAAGCCATAGATGAGGGTAAGGTGGTTCACACAGCTTATCTAGATCTCGCCAAGGCTTTCAACACCATCCCCCATTCTGGAATTATAGATAAGCTCACTAAACTAGGTATAAATCCCTATGTTGCCAACTGGCTAACGGACAGAACCCACACTGTGAAAGTAGCAGACTCCAAATCCGACTTCTGACCAGTGACAAGTGGAGTACCACAGGGTTCAGTCCTAGGTCCTCTCCTGTTTGGTATCTACTTCTCTGAAGTACAGGCTTCCACAGAAGGTCTTTGGCTAACAAAGTTTGAAGATGACTGCAAACTAGGAGCCATAATCAAAACTCCTAATGATGTGGACATACTACAAAAGGGCCTCACTGAGACAGATGCCTGGTATCAAAGTCAAGGCCTGAAGCTTAATTCCAAAAAGTGTATTGTCATCCTCTTTGGTAAAAACTCTGTACCCATGAACTACCACATAAGTGATAGTCTATTTAATGTTGAAAGTGTGATAAGAGACCTTGGGACACAGGTGGACAGTAGTCTCTACTTTGATAATCACATCAATCCTTCTATATGGCTCACCTCATCACAAAAGGTTTGTCATCCAGAAAAAAAGAGGTCATTGTTCCCCTCTACTCATCACTCATTAGACCCATTATAGAGTACAATGCCCCTTTTGGTATGTACCTCACAAGACATCTACAACAACTGGAAAGGCCACAGAAATACCTCACAAAGATGATTACTGGCCTCAAACAGATGCCCTACGCAGACCGTCTCAAAAAACTCCAGCTTTACTCCGTCGCATATCGCCTACTCAGAGGCGACCTCTACCTAACATACAAAGCTATGTCAAACACAGAGCTGTTGGACATGCTTCACTTAAAGAAATTTCAATCCCTCCAAGCGACATGCTCTAGGGATCTAAACCTTGTCACCATAATAAACAGAACATGCTGGAGGGATAGATTCCTGTCCCAGAGACTTCCCATACTCTGGAACAGACTGCCTATCTATGTCAAACAGAGATCCTCATTAGCACTCTTCAAGAAAAATCTTGATGATTGGATGGGAAATAGGAAATTCACCCCAGGGATCACTTCTGTGGCTCTGCTCAACAGGGGCACAGGAAAGTCATTTTCTTGAGTGGCGAAAGCCAGGGTACCTTTTTGTCTAGGCTTATATAGGCCTTAGGGCAAATAGCCTAGTACCTACCTATGAACCTATATCTGGCACATCTCCCAACTGTACCAGATGTTTGCTAGTGGGGATGTTTCACAGGGTCATTTACTAGAGAATGCAGGCTATGCACTGGAATTGTGGCTGATGACACCCATCAGAAATGCACAAAAATCCATGGAAGAATGCCATAATGAGGCACACGCTCAAACCTGAAGTGTGTTTGGGCTGCTGAAGTCATGGCTCCAGTGCCTAGATACATCTGGAGGAGCCCTGCAGTACAATCCAAGGACATGTACAGAAATATTTATAGTATGTGCCATGCTACACAACATAATCTTGAGGAAACAGCTGCAGCAGGATCAGCAAGGAGAAGGGGCACACATCACGCCACCAAAGCCAAGGTCACCACAGCCACAGGCAAATGAGGATTCAGAGGGGGAACCACCAGCTGCTTTGGATGTAGGCAGATATAGGCATGGTCAGTATGGACTTGCATTGGCTAAGAGACAAAGCATAGCAAACTCACTCACCACCTAGGGGGCTAAAACAGGGTCTACTTCACGTTGTCGTAAGCTGACAATATCAAGTCTGATATTGTCGGCATGACAATATCAAAAGTGATGAACATCATGCAAGTAAATGGAAATCTCCGTTAGGGGATTTTTCCATTTACCTCAATATAGTGCAGTCTCGGAATTGGTATATTTAAGTAGGGGGGTGTGGGGGGTGCAGGCATACCTCTCAACTGTCCAGATTTTTGCAGAATGTCCAGATGTTTGCCTCATATTTTTGGTGTGTTCCTCCTAAAATCTGCACCTTTCTGGTAAATAGCTGAGGATTGGAGTCATTAAATAATGACAAATATTTGAGTTTAAGACTCCACATCCTTCAGAAAATTCATGCTAATGCAAAACCTATTATTCTATCAACGTTCTAAGCTTGTAAGAGCAATAGTTAAAATGTGTCCCTATTTGTCCCCCCATCATTTAGGCTTTGCATAGATTTTTTGCTCTAAGAGGTTGAGAGGTATGGGTGCAGGGGGGTTGCCTCCCTACCTATGCCATTTTTTTTTTTTTTAAATGTGTTTGTTTTTACGTTATTCAATGTTTTACTTAATCGATCAATAAAGTTCGACCTTTATTGATTCGATTAAGTAAACTTTCGATAACGTGATATATACACATAAAACCTTCCTCCTACTGACATACATATAGTAACATTGATGGCAGGCAACTCACATGCCCTTTCTTGCATCAGACAGAGTCAACACTGAACTAACACTGTGGCAACTACTGCATTTACAAGGTAAGTCTTGAACCTGGAGTGTATTGTTTAATAATATTTTGGCATATCCTTGTATTTCATCAGCTGGCACAGTAAGCAAGTAAAAGGTGGGAGATTTGTACAGACATTACCTTATCTTGAGCATATCTAAACAATCCTAACTTGGTTTGTGATTTACTGTGGAGCTGACTGGTAAGAGAAGTTTTATTTGTTTTTATATTGTATTTGTTATCACTGTTTTTCACTGTTTGTAGGTAGAAATGTACTGCTTGTTAACAAGACTTAGTTTGATTCATATTTTGTTGTTTTACCTTTAATTTCACTGTTGGTTGTTAGAAAGGCATAGGTTTTAGATAGGCAAGCTCTAGCCACCCCAAGGGGCCTAGACAGCTATAGATTTATGCAGACTGCGGAGAGGAAGATCCTGAGCATATCTAAACAATCCTATCTTGGTTTGTGATTTATTTAGCTTTACTACTGCACATGCAGGAATCACAACTATTGTCTGGCTTGTAGAACTTGTATGGTCAGAACAACTTTACTGTATTTTATTGTTTAGTTGTATTTTGCTGATGTGATTTTTGTCATAGAAGTTGATTTAAGTTCTCTTTGAATTCTGTGGTACTGATTTTGATTATTCTTTTCTTTTGCAATATTCTATTCATTTGAAGCTGAATATGGATTCCTTAAATGAGTATCCAAGTAACGATTTGCTAATGCACAAATATCTTGTACAGTGTAATAAATGCTATGCATATTTAAAGGTAACAGCTGGTAACACTGGTGATCTGTGTTCCTCGTGTCAAAAGTTGGATGATTTGCTTACCATTGTTAGAAGTAAACCTAGACTTAATGATGATGATTACACTTGTGCAACTGGCATAGCTTGGAGAAATGTTGTTTTATATATTAAAGACTGGACTGATGAATGAAATAATGTTAGGTATAGAACAAATAGAACATATTTAAGAAATGATGCATCTTTTTTCTGCAAAGTTCATTCAACTCCATTAAAACAAGACGATGACCCTGACAACTTTGGAATCCTGGATGCAAGTATTCAGCAATCTGAGGATCCAGTTTGTTTGGAAGGAAACAGAAAAGAAAGAAAGGAAAAAGTTCAGAACAAATAACAAGGAAGAAAAAGAAACTGATTAATGACTGTAAAGGAAAGAGAATATGTAGTAAAAAACACATTGATTTGTTATGTAACACACAGGTTACAGGGAATGATGATGGGTCGGATTCACGAAGGCTTGCACGGAGTCTAAGAGTAGAGTAAGACTCCATGCAGCCAACATGTCCGCCGAGCGATCCAGTAACAGCCGTTAGGGGCGTGCAAGAGAGCTCCTAAAACGACTCTTACATGGACAGGGCTAGGTTATGTAAATTACCTCATTTGCTGGTGAAAGCTATGCAAATGAGGTAAATTTCCGATCCAGGAAACCCAAACCTGTCCGAGTAAGAGTAGTTTTATTTGCAGAAATGTACTCCGTTGACAACTGAGTACTGTTCTGCAAATAGCAAAACGGAGCTGTGACAGCTCCAAAAAAAAGGATGCATCCAGTTGAAGAAGCATGCCAATGGCCAAAAATATGGCCATTGGCAATGTTTCCCATTGCAAAATAAAAAAAAATATTTTTTTTTATCTCGATCTCCGAAGTTTAAGTGTAGCGCAGCCCCGCACAAACCTGCTGCACTTTATAAACCAGAAAACCAATAATTAAAAGCCACAAATATGGATTTTATTGAAAATCTTAATTTACAATGCAAGGGAATGGCAGGCTGAAGACAACATGGCTACCAGGTAGAGGCTGCTAAGGGGGGGAAACTCAGTCTAATAGATGTAACCAAGCATTAGTAGGCAATCCTATGCAAATGAGGGTAAGGATAGTGAATCCCAAGTTTACATAGCAAATGAGCACAGTCAGTGGAGTGTATGAGTAGGATAAGGGGAGTATCAGAGTAGAAGATAGGTGACATCACGAGGGGGGTATGTATGAAAGAATGTAAGCTCATTGGAGCAGAGTGGCATGTGTTTGCTGTCAGTTACTCATCATTGGAAGAGGTGTGCCAACAGGTATCCTAGCTAAAGTCAAGAAATTGAAGGTGTATGCCGTGGATAACACTAAAGTTTCTTGTTGAAGTGCTTGCAACGTGTTTGCGCGCGGGTGTGCATCTGTATATCCGAGTAAGACTGTGTGCACGCGTGTGCGCCTGTGTGCACACATTTAAGAAGGAGGAATTATGTGTAAGGTTGTTGAAATGTGTGTAAGCGCGTATGCGCCTGTGTGTGTGCGTTTATGCAGGAATTAGCAAGTGTTAGTCCGTGTAAGCATGTGTGTGCACGTGTGAGCTGGTGTGCACGTGTTTGCACTTCTGTGCGCGGTGCTGCCCCCCTGTGGAAACAGAAAGGGAAAAGGAAGCACAATAAATAGTAGGAAGTTAACCAGGGAGAGCTAGCAGAGCTAGCAGGTGAAAACAATCAGAATCAGGCAATTACACAGGCAGTACAGTAGCCCAGCACTTAAAACTCTGCAGACAACTTTCCACCATGATTTCCTCAGAGAGACTGCAACTCTGCAGTAAACTAAGAGAAGTGAAAACTTAAAAAGCTTTACTTAGACAAAAAATTTTAGGGGCTGCCATTGCTGTTATAAGTCGACATATGCAACATGCTGAGGGTGGTGACAATGCAAATGCTGCTGAACAACCCACAGTGAGGAGATGGAGAAGAGTGTACAGGCCCAGGGTAACCTATCAGGGGCTACATGAGCTGGAGATAGTGGAGCGCTATAGAGTGGACAGAGACCTCATGCAGCAAATTGTTGAGCTGTGCAGGCCACGCCTCACACACAGAACTAACAGAGGGAACCTATCCCAGTGGAAACCAAGGTATGTGTTGACCTAAGAATACTAGCAACAGGTACCTTCCAGAGACCAACTGGTGATATGATGGGGATATCACAGACTTCAGCATCCAGGGTACTGCACCATTTCCTGGATGCCATGTCAGCACATGTCTGTGATCATGTATATTTCCCCAAGTCCCGTGAGGTATTGGCCAGCAATATGCATCTTTTCCAGCAAATAGCGGAATACCCTGAGGTAGTGGGTGCAATAGACTGCACACACATATGCATCAAAGCACTAGCCGGTGAGCGGGGTAGGGTCTACTTTAACTGCAAGGTCTTCCCCTCCATCAACTGCCAGGTCATGTGTGATGCCCAGAGCATAATACTGAATGTGTGTGCTGGCTACCCTGGAAGCTACCATGATTCCCATATCTGGCATATGACACAGCTGTACCAGACATTTGCCAATGGGGACATCCCTCATGGTCACCTAGTGGGGTTTGCTGGATATGCACTTGAGCTGTGGCTGATGACACCCATCAGAAATGCACACACACCTGAACAGGAACACCATAATGAGGCACATGCACAAACACGAAATGTAATCGAGCGTGTATTTGGGCTGCTCAAGTCATGGTTCCGGTGCCTGGACACATCTGGTGGAGCCTTGCAGTACTCACCAACTACATGTACCCAAATTGTCATGGTATGTGCTATGCTACATAATATGATCCTGTGAAAACAGCTGCAGCAGGAGTAGCATAGGGCCAGGCCAAACAGCCCCCACCATTGCCAAGGCCATCACAGGCAGAGCGTGACTCGGAGGAGGAACAACCTGAGCCTGCCCCAGTAGGCAGAAGGAGGTGTGCCCAGTATGCTTTGGCCTTGGCAAAGAGGCAATGCATAGCACATACACTGGCTCAGTAGGAACCCTGGAAATGATACCTCTCTCTGACTCGCACATATAGTAAAAGGGATGCCAAACTTGACACTACCTGTTTCCAAACATGTATAGGGAGTGTACTATGTGTATCCAACATAGGCAGCCCTGCAGCACCACCTGAGGCATGATTGCCATGTTTTAAGCAATATAAAGCAGTGCTAAACAGCTTTTACCACTATTTAGTATATGTAAACAAAATTGCACACACTAAGTAGCACAACTTTGGTCAATGTTGAGCAATATTGGGCAACGTTCAGCAATGTTGGTTAATGTTGAGCAAGTTCGGTCAAAGTTGGGCATAGTTGAGCAAAAGCAGGTAAACATGTTCATATTTGCTTTACTGGTCCTTAAGCAGTCTGGTCTGCCCAGTATGAAAATATAAAGCAGTGACAGGCCTCGAACCCAGGATACTGTGCACTATAGTCACAGTACTGAAACACTAAACCATGACAGTATTTCACTGGTCAGACTGTATGAAGAACTGTTGATAAGTCTATGCAAAGTGTCTCATGGAAACCCTGCAGGCACAGCATAATCCCTGTCGAGTTACGACACAAAGGTGAGCCCTGCAGTAAAAATATAACTTGATTTTCAACACACATATAGTATAAATGTTAATATTGGGCATGTTCACACACGTTAACAAATGTAGTGGACTTCAGGCAGCAACAAACTGGAAGGTCACACTGGGCATGCTCACACACTTAGGCCATGTCTGAGTACAGCAGTGGGCCACACATATCTGGCAGTTGCATGTGTTAACCCAGGAACCTCTCACTATTCACCAATCCTGCCTTGTGCACACAGTTATATGACAACAGACACATATACAATATATTGGAACCCTGTCGTAACCAATATGTACTACAGATACTTAGGTTGTTCATAGAAAGTGGGAAAGCAAAGAAGATAAAAAACCTGCAATCAGTATCATCAATAAACAATGTGCGCTCCAAACATTATCATAGGTTCATAGGTTCATAGGTTGATACTAGACTTTCTGCCCTAGGGCATTCAGAAGCCTAGCCAGAGTGTGTTTGGCTTTTGCCACCCTTTTAGATTAGTAGACTGTGCCTTTGAATAGTAGATCACAGAAGATAGCCCTCTTATGGTTAGTTTATTGTGGCTCTGTCTAGCAGGGACCCAGAAGAGATCCCAAAGGTAAACTTACAATCTCCCATCCACTCGTCAATATTTCTCTTGAAGAGGGTCAGTGAGGGGCTCTGCCTAACTTGGACTGGGATTTTGTTCCAGAGTGAGGGTAGCCTCTGGGATATGAATCTGTCCTTCCAGCATGTCCTATTTATTTCTGTGCTGAGGTTTAAGTCCCTGCAGTGTGTAGCTCTAAGGGATTCGGATATCCTGAGGTGGAGCATGTCCATTAATTCTGGGTTGGACATGGCTTTGTATGTCAGCACAGATTGCCTCTGAGTAGGCTGTAAGCAACTGAGTAAAGCCGGAGTTTCTTTAGCCGAACTGCGTAGGGCATCTGTTTGAGTCCCTTGATCCACTTGCTGAGGTACTTTTGGGGTCATTACAGTTGCTGCAGGTGTCGGGTAAGGTACATCCCAAATGGGGTATTGTATTCAATTATGGGCCTGATGAGAAGAGGGGCACAATGACCTCTCTTGATGTAGATGTGAAACCTTTTGGGATAAGGTGGGCTATATAGAAGGTCTTTCTAACCACTTTGGCAATGTGATTGTCAAAGGAGAGATTACTATCTACTTGGGTCCCCAAATCCATAATTACTTCTTCTGTACTTAATGGATTACCACCTATGTGGTAATTTGTGGGCACTTTGTTTGTCCCAAAGGGGATGACTATGCATTTTATGGCATTTAGCTTTAGGCCATGGCTCAGGCACCAGTTATCCATCTCTGTGAGACCCTTTTGGATGATGCTTGTGTCAGCTGGAGAGCTGATTATGGCACCCAGTTTCCAGCCATCTGCGAACTTGGTCAACCATAGTCCTCCCGTGTTAGCCTATACCTCAGAGAAATGTATACCGAACAAGAGAGGTCCCAGGACTGAGCCTTGTGGGATGCCACTTGTAACTGGTGTAGAGTCTGACATGGCACCTGCAATTCCAACCATGTGGGTGCTATCCCTGAGCCAGTTTGCAACCCATCTTGTGACATATGGGTTGATATCTAAGCTGGTGAGCTTATTTAAGATGCCCGAGTGGGGTATTGTGTCGAAGGCTTTTGCGAGGTCCATGTAGGCTGTGTGGACTACCTTCTCTTCATCTATGGCCCTGGTAACTGTTTCAAAGAAGTCGATCAAGTTCAAGAGGCAAGATCTGCCCTTAACAAAGCCGAATTGGGTAGGATACAGTGTCTGGAGGTTCCCAATGTCTTTGTTTATGAGTTCCATGATGATACGCTCCATAGCTTTGCAGACCAGGCTAGTCAGGCTTATAGGGCGATAGTTTCCAGGGTTCGGTGTGGCACCACCTTTGTGGAGCGGGACCACTGTTGCTGTACGTCATTCCTTGGGTAATATCCTGTAGTAAGTCTGAAATTGAACAGTGACTTTATGTGAGGTTAAGTTCTTCATGAAGCTCGTGTAAGACGCAGCCTGGGACACCCTCCAGTCCCATTGATGCTGTGTTTTTTGCTTTGGAGAGGGCAGCTCTCACCTGTTCATCTGTGATGTCAGGGAGGCTACACTCTGTTGGGATGGACATTTGCTCTTTTGAGGGGGATGGGGGGGATTTGCACTGAACCTATCTGCCAGGATGTTGGCAATGTCTGTGGGTTCAGTCTATTTTTTGTCATTTTGCACTAACTCAGAGCATATCTGGGAGTTGCCACCCAGGTTCCTGACATACCTAAAGAAGGCCTTGTGATTGTCTCTAAGATCTTGTGCAATTTTTCTTTCAAAGCTGTCCTTAGATGATTTTATGAGGGTTCATAGCTTCTTGCTAGTACTGATCAGAGATGTCTTCCCTTTTTGGGATTTTGCTCTATCATGTAGTAGCTTCCTCCTTTTGTTGTATAGCTTATTTATAGCCAGGGTCCACCAGACAGGTCTCCTGCCTTTAGAGGAGTGAGTCTTGGTTTTATTTGGCATAGCATGATCCATGCATTCCTGTAGGTGTCCATAGAATGCGTCTGTAAAGGATTCTGCGGTTTGAGCCATATTTTCCACTGGCCCGGGGGCTTTGAAGGATACCAACTTGGTTTTGAAAAGTGTAAAGTTTGCTTTTGAGAAGTTCTTCACAGAAATTACCTTGGCTGGGGGTGGGGACGGGATATGGATGTCTAGTGAGAGAAATGTATGGTCTGACCTTACCAATGATGGGTATACCTCTGGTGTGGAACATAGAGTCCCCATGTTGGTGATGACCAGATCCAATATGTTTTCCCCTCTTGTGGGGGTGGTGACCAGTTGTTCCATAGCATTTGAGTTTATAAATTCTAGGAACCATTAGGCAAGGGTATTGGGGCTTGAGTAGTATTCCCAGTCAATGTTTGGGTAGTTGAAGTCACCCAATATAATGGTGTATGGAGAGACCTTCATATTCTCCAGTGTTCTCAGGAAAGCCAAGTGGGGTTCCTGAGTTTGGGAGGGTGGTCTGTAGCAGGCTACAAACTGAAAGACAGTTTTGACCACTGTTAGTTGCATATGGATAGTCTCCGATGCTTCGTGCAGTGCTACTAACCTGGAGGTGTGGGTATCTTTGATGTATATGGATACTCCCCCTCCTTTTGTGGTTTGGTCCGAGTGTTGTATCCAAAAAGCATGGTATGAAGTATAACCTGGTAGTGCTGGGGTGCTTTCAGGAGCCTTGAACCAGGTTTCTGTTACTGCACAGATATCGATATTCTCCATACTGAGGAGAGCCTTGAGCAAGTGCATTTTGAGGTTTAGACTTCTGGCATTGAGCAGCATTACCCTTAGTTTCTTTTTCGTTGTATTGTCTATGGAGGTGGGTTTGTCTTTTGAGCCTTGCCTAAAAAAGGCACTATGGGGTGGCAAGAGCCTTAGCCAGTATTCGAAAGCCCATGGGTGACAGGTGCAAGCCATCCCTAGCAAAGCAACGTGGCTTGTTGAGCATGTCATCCCAGGCTGACAGACACTGGATCCCCTTTGAATGACACCAATACATTAGCCAACTGTTAAAATTGATCATTTTTGTCTTTATACTATGGCATAATTCTTGGTGAGGGTAAGATGCTACACAAGGTCAGGGTCATACTGGCCTGGGCTACATGATCAGAGAGCTCCTCTATGTCTCTTTTTATGTAGTCCAGGGAGGAACGTCTCAGGTCATTCACACCAGCATGGACAATGATGGAGTCATATTTGTACTTGCTTTGGAGTGACCTGAGTGCATGTGTTATGTGGCGGATCCTGGCACCCGACAGACAGCTTACAGTGACCTTCTCCTTGTTCAGTCTGGTGAGTGGGACATCAGTTTGTCTGACAATAGAGTCACCTATTACAAGTGTATTAGGTGTGTTGTTTAACCTTAAGGGCAGTGACTGTGTGGCACACTGACTTTGTGAACTATGTGATATGTGGGTATTGTTGTGGGGTAGCAGTTGTTTGGGTGTCTGCTTTGGAGATCTCTGCTGCTTAGGCAGATTTTTAGTTAGAGCCTCCAAGTATGTTTTTGTGTGTTTATGTGTTTGGTTTGCTGTTGATATAGGTCTATGTGAGACTGGATTTGTGGTGTGTGTGGTTACCTTCTCCTCCTGATAGACTGTGCCAGTCATGGGTTGAGAGAGCTCAGCCTCCAGTTTGGCAATATAGTTGCATCTCTCACATATATCTGAGTTTGTTGGGAGGAGGAGATGGTTGTCTGTGTACATAAGGCAGTTGTTACATTGCCTCAAAATTCCCATATACACTAGCTGGACTGGAGAATACACATGAAACTGACCTTTGGACATGTCAGGATATTATGATGACATACTTTTTGACTGATCAAAAAGAATCAATAGGGTGTTAAGTGTGTAAAAGAGTATAACAGGGGTTTAGTGCTTAAGTTTGTTGGTGTTTTGGAAAAATTATCTGTGAAGGAGTCCAGACAGAACCATGAAACTTCATTCAGCTATGTCATAAATAGCAATGTACACTCCTATATGTCCTGAGTCAGGGCCAACTGTAAATGACAATGCCAACATCCTGTCAGACAGGCCCATACATACATACCCACCTCCCACTGACAAAAGGCCCTATCATCATACCAGGAGATATCACATGTAGAATGGGTACACAGCTCCTTCCAAAGCTGAAAACATGGCATCAATTGGATTACATTGTTTCCCTATATATGTCATAAGTGAACTGCAGAACAAACAGACCCTGCACCTGAAAAGTCTGTTGAGCCTCACCCTCTCTACAGGATATGAAACTGTTGAATGGGTTACAGCAACATATGACACACTCCACATGTGTTGGTGCACAACAGACCGTGGGAACTATAGTCTTATAAGCCTATGAAGTCTGATCAGCAAGGCCATGGAGTCCATCATGATTGAAGTCATAAAGAGAGCTATTGGAAGCTGACAAACACACAACCCTACCAACTTTGGTTTGGTCATGGGCAGGTCATGGTTCCCAAACCTGCTAGACTGCTTGCAAGGCAGCCACCCAGGACATACATCACTGAAATGAGATACACACGTCCCACATAAACTTTGACTAGCCCTTTTCCAACATCCCAGACACATGTCGTATCCACAAAAATCAACAATCTGTACATAAATATGTATTGTCATATGATGGATTGGCAACTGGTCCACAGATAGATCACACAGGCTAAGAATTGTGGAGTCCCGTTCAAGCTGTTAACACCTGCTGTCCCCCATGGCTCAGTCCTGGGATTGCATAAAACAAAGTGCACACACATTACCATGTCTAGTCTGATGATGTCAGCATCCTACAAATATAGCAGGAGAAATGAAAACACCCAGTAAAGCATATAGCGCGTCGTGTTAATGCGTATTTCTCTAGTATCATAACATAGTTAGGTAGGGATTTGAATACTGCAATTGCTGAGTGTGTGTGTGTGGGGGGTGTATGTTTGTGTGTGATTTCCTTTGAGAGGAGTGCCCTTTTTGGAGACTAGGAAAACACCTTAAAAGAGGTTAATTCCTCTTTGGCAAGTCTGATGATGTCAGCATCCCACAAATACAGCAGTGGAAATGCCAACTTCTTATAAGGCATATAGTGCGTTGTGTTAATGCATATATCTCTAGTATCATAACATAGTTAGGTAGGGGTTTGAATCCTGCAATTGTTGAGTGTGTGTGTGGGGGTGTATGATTTCCTTTGAGAGGAGTGCCCTTTTTGTAGACTAGGAAAACACCTTAAAAGAGATAAATTCCTCTTTGGCAAGTCTGATGATGTCAGCATCCCACAAATTCAGCAGTGGAAATGAAAGCTCTCAGTAAAGCATATAGCGTGTCGTGTTAATGCGTATTTTGCTAGTATCATAACATAGTTAGGTAGGGGTTGGAATCCTGCAATCGCTGAGTGTGTGTGTGGGGGGATGTATTTTTGTGTGTGATTTCCTTTGAGAGGAGTGCCCTTTTTGGAGACTAGGAAAACACCTTAAAAGAGGTAAATTCCTCTTTGGTAAGTCTGATGATGTCAGCATCCCACAAATACAACAGTGGAAATAAAACTCCCACTAAAGCATTTAGTGTGCTGTGTTAATGCATATCTCCCTAGAATCATAACATAGTTAGAAAGGGGTTTGAATTACTGAGTGTGTGTGTGTGTGTGTGTGTGTGGGAGGGTGTATGTTTGTGTGTCATTTCCTTTGAGAGGAATGCCCTTTTTGGAGACTAGGAAAACACCTTAAAAGAGATAAATTCCTCTTTGGCAAGTCTGATGATGTCAGCATCCCACAAATACAACAGTGGAAATAAAACTCCCACTAAAGCATATAGTGTGCTGTGTTAATGCATATCTTCCTAGAATCATAACATAGTTAGAAAGGGGTTTGAATTACGGAGTGTGTGTGTGTGTGGGAGGGTGTATGTTTGTGTGTCATTTCCTTTGAGAGGAGTGCCCTTTTTTGGAGACTAAGGCAGTAGAGAGAGCAACAACAACTATAGAACCAAAGTGGAAGTGCAGACTCAAAGAAAATAAGTACCGCTCATACAAATGGAACCAAATTTAATAGCACATAAAATAAAATAAAATCACTGGTTAAGCGCTTTCAACTGATATCCCAGTCTTCATCAGAACATAATAGTGATGAACAGCCAAGGTTAAATAGTCACCTAACACTTAATTGCTTTAAAAAAAACGCCAAAATATTTAAAGCTGTACTACATAGTCAAAAATATTCAAAAATATTCACAACTAATTCAATATATGTAGTGAATATGTAAATCTCATACATAACTAATTTCATTTTTGTACAATAAATTATCACACTGTATAATAAAATGAAACATATAAAATGCATGTAAAATACATATAAAATTTGTTATAAGCTAACATTGTGGAATAAAGCTCTAAAACAAGTAGTGTATAATGTATTCTATACTATAATATGATATAATATAACAATTTAATAACAAATATCATGCTGTTTAAGTAATAATAATAAAAACATAATGTGTATGGTTATGATGAGAGAAACAAAAAAGGTTTAATACTAATATAATCGTTGAGGCCGGGAGGTCTAGTGGCATATATCTGCCATCTACTCTCAAAATATGCTAAAAGCATTTTCCAATTGCCGCTGTATGGTGTACTAGAAATTTGATCTATAATTGCAAACAGAAACCCATGCTCATTCCCTTTCTCTAAAATATGTCTATATAGGGCATTTTTAGTGTCATGTTTCTGTATCTTATATTGATGTTCGTATATCTGTTTTTTGAGCTGACATTCTGTTTTTCCAATATAGTATGCGGTACAACGTGTGCAAGTTGCCACGTATACTACCTGTTTGGTATTACAGTTACCTGACCTACACTTAATAGTGGTATGGTTAATGTCATCTAAAAAAATATTTTTGGCTTCATTGATGAAACTGCACTGGTGACATCTACCGCATTTAGAGGTACCCTTAAATCTATCCAATCCTACATTATGGACACTAGTCTTTTCCAATAATTTGTTTTTAGATCGTGGATATCCTGAGTTAATGTTATATGACATTACACAGTATGTATTGAATCAATGGGGACAGAAATACACGCCATTATTAGGCAGTTATAATAATAACAGCATGAGTTTGCAGATTACAGATAATGTAAATACTTTTAGAGATGACAATTTTGGAAGGGTATGTGTGCTTACATACTCCCCTTTCACATACGCTATCAAGGAGATCCTTATGAGACATTGGGATGTTATTAATACGCATAACCTAGATTCGCAGTTGGGTGATTTTCCCAAATCTGTATATAAAACAGCTCCCAATCTGAAGAGATTATTGGAAAAGACTAGTGTCCATAATGTAGGATTGGATAGATTTAAGGGTACCTCTAAATGCGGTAGATGTCACCAGTGCAGTTTCATCAATGAAGCCAAAAATATTTTTTTAGATGACATTAACCATACCACTATTAAGTGTAGGTCAGGTAACTGTAATACCAAACAGGTAGTATATGTGGCAACTTGCACACATTGTACCGCATACTATATTGGAAAAACAGAACGTCAGCTCAAAAAACGGATATACGAACATCAATATAAGATACAGAAACATGACACTAAAAATGCCCTATATAGACATATTTTAGAGAAAGGGAATGAGCATGGGTTTCTGTTTGCGATTATAGATCAAATTTCTAGTACACCATACAGTGGCAATTGGAAAATGCTTTTAGCATATTTTGAGAGTAGATGGCAGATATATGCCACTAGACCTCCCGGCCTCAACGATTATATTAGTATTAAACCTTTTTTGGTTCTCTCATCATAACCATACACATTATGTTTTTATTATTATTACTTAAACAGCATGATATTTGTTATTAAATTGTTATATTATATCATATTATAGTATAGAATACATTATACACTGCTTGTTTTAGAGCTTTATTCCACAATGTTAGCTTATAACAAATTTTATATGTATTTTACATGCATTTTATATGTTTCATTTTATTATACAGTGTGATAATTTATTGTACAAAAATGAAATTAGTTATGTATGAGATTTACATATTCACTACATATATTGAATTAGTTGTGAATATTTTTGAATATTTTTGACTATGTAGTACATCTTTAAATATTTTGGCATTTTTTTAAAGCAATTAAGTGTTAGGTGACTATTTAACCTTGGCTGTTCATCACTATTATGTTCTGATGAAGACTGGGATATCAGTTGAAAGCGCTCAACCAGTGATTTTATTTTATTTTATGTGCTATTAAATTTGGTTCCATTTGTACGAGCGGTACTTATTTTCTTTGAGTCTGCACTTCCACTTTGGTTCTTTTTGGAGACTAGGAAAACACCTTAAAAGAGGTAAATTCCCCTTTGGCAAGTCTGATGATGTCAGTATCCCACAAATACAGCAGTGGAAATGAAAACTCCCAGTAAAGTATATAGCGCGTTGTGTTAATGCATATCTCTCTAGTATCATAACATAGTCCACAAATACAGCAGTGGAAATGAAAGCTCTCAATAAAGCATATAGTGCGTCGTGTTAATACGTATCTCTCTAGTGTCATAACATAGTTAGCTAGGTGTTTGAATCCTGCAATTACTAAGTGTGTGTGTGTGTGACACTGTTGGTCAAGGTGCTGTGGGTTTTGCTTTTACTACTGTATGACATACCAGTAAAACAACAGTATGTGCATTGCACACTTCAGGTTTCTGTGTGGCAAATACATATATGTACATGTGACCTCAATTAGTTCATAGGTGTGAAACCTGCTTTCTACATTAATACATCTGTTATCTTTGACAGATTGTGCTGCTGCTTCTCAGACCTTAGGTCACATATATATGTTTGTGACAAGGCCAGCCACTGTAGTGATCTGTGGCCTAGGTCATCTGTGTCACACACACCCATGACAGTTTCTAGAGTAGTGTGAGTGAGGGTTCATGCCTGGGGTATATTTCAGACATGTTCAAACACAACAAAGTCTGTCAATAATGGACATTCATTATAGGTGTACAACAACTTTGTGGATATGCATACAGACCCCTTATTGCTTATGTGATACACCGAGGGACTTCAGAATACCTTTGGAAATGTGAATAGCAAAGGACAGATGACATAACATGTGGCTGTATGTACACATCGGTACCCCTTCTACATGTTGTGGGATACTACCTATGTGGTACTGTCAGGATACTATGTTTAGCAAATGTGAATGACTATGCTATAGTTGGCTTATAGCTTTACAGCATGGGTTGGACAACAGGTATCTGTCTGTATGATACCCTTGTGGAGGATAAGTGTCTCATCCAGAGAATGCATTGTAGGCCAATGTGTGCATTACCAGATGTGGACGGACATATCCCTAGTGTGCTTGCTTGTACCTAAGAGGGCTACATGCCAAACAGGAGTGGTCCCAGGAATGGGTGGTGGTCAATACCACTGGTTACTGGTATAGTATAGTACTGGAAGGATCCAAATGCTACTGTGTTTCCTACATCTGTGTGACAGTTGTCAAGACATCATCTAATGATTGGTTATAGTCAGGCTGTTGAGGTTGTGTATACTACCAGAATGCAAACCAATGACCGATATTAACAGTATCACCCACAGCATAGTGTCAGACTATGTCATACACACATGTGTACCCAAGTTAAAACATATGTGTAGTAAAATGCATACTGGCCACCAATAGAAACTATGAAGTGTTAACACTGTGTAATACAGGGCATGTCACCCTTCCCATGTGTCCACTATGCACATACATGCATACAGTGCACCTCCACCATGTTCACAAATGTACACCTGCAAATCTGTACTGCACACATCACACACATACTGTCCACTCACCAACACATGCTGCCAGAACTACACACATCAGCCAAGTGGCACATGGGTGGACAATACATTTTTGGAATTAACACTGGTGTAAACAATACTACATTGATAATCATAGCTTTAATGCATCATGCCTGCTCAGATATACCTACAAGGATATCATTACACTTTACAGTTGACAACATGCTAACATTGCTACATTGCTATTAAGTCACCCTGTTCATCAGCACCATGTTAGCCTGTTCCTGCATCAATGTTACAGATGACAGGAGGTGGCACAGTTTCATCATATGCACAGGGTGTGTTGTTGGTTTGCCAGAGCCCAACATTGACCCATCCAATCGACATGTATGTGTGTGAGGGACAACAGTACAGCATGGGTCAATGTTGCTGTAACGTGTGTGTGTATGTGTTAGCCCTAGGTGTTTGGTTTATGCGTGTGTGTCTGCATGCACACAGTTCCACCATGTGGCTGCCATATACGGGAGGTTGTGGGACAGCCACAGACTGTACCTGCCAGGCTGTACAGATCACCATCTCTGGCCATGGACACAGTACCTGTGCCTGGCAGGGGTGCCACGGACAGTATTGGGTACTAAGCCAGACTGGGTACTATCATCAAAGGCAGAGGGATGTTGACTGGACCCATGTCCCTGCTGGGACAGGCCAGAGCCACATGCACATGGTTTTTTAGGACAGTCTTTTGACAGCCCAGCCCCAACATTGCTGAGGCTGGTACTGCTACTACGGGAGTGGCTGTGACTTGTGTGTTGTCCACGACGACTGCCAGCTGATGATGTTGCTGGCGTACATCCACGTTGATGTCTCAGCAGTCCTGCACTGTCCTGGCACATGGACATAACATTGCAGAGGACATCCAGTGTCTCCCCCCAATGTCTATCAATGACCTCCGTGTAATTACTGATGGCACCGGCAAGGTCATGGATACTGTCATTGATAGTGGTGTTATAGGCCCTCTGCGCCCTTAGTCCCTGTTTGGTGTACCATTCCATACGTACCTGTGCCTGCATTACAGCCCGGAACATACTTGAGGTTGTAAGACATATGGGGGCATGTCTGCCAGGGGCATTACAACCAGCAGTGCTCCCACAAGAACCCCTGGACATCTGCCTATGTGGTACCATTCCAGGAGTCTGGGTATGGCTGCTGTGAGGCGATGCATGTGCCATAGATATCACACTATCCTGGTCAATGCCTACTGTATGCTGTCCCTCAGCCATTGGTGATGAGGGATGTATTGGCAGTATGAATGTGCGCATAGATGGGGTGGAAAGCTGTATACTGTTGATTGGCGGACCAACACAACCTCAGCACCTGTGAGAGGAAGACAGGAAACACACTTTATAATCTGTACATGATGTTAGCACACATGCACACATGCACACATGCATACATGCACACATGCACACATGAAAACATGCACACATGAACACGTGAACACATGCACACATGCACACGTGAACACAAATACACTACTCACTAAAGTTGACACACACACACACACACACACACACACACACACACACACACACACACACACACACACCAACAGCAATCCAGAACATACTCATTAGTGGTTGAGTCCTATCACACGTGTCAGCATGCAGGATGTGTGTTGCTCAACAGCATGCAGTGCGAGTGTAGAGAGTCCTTGTTAATAACAGTATACATGTCTTTGATGCATGTGTATTGTTCAATGATTGCCCTCGTCCTGGAACACAATGTGTACATGGACACAACATTGCTGTGCAAGTATTAAATGCTTTCCAATGTCCTGTGCACCATAACTCATAGGTATACATACCCTGGCCGGATGCACACAACTGTCAGATGTATAGCAATGAATGCTATGTGTAGTAGTGTAGTTACTGTAACTGGATGTAGTGTAGTACCATGAGCCATCATCAGGCAGCATCATGTGGTCACTCACGGCCACTTATGTGTGCCACACTGGCAACTATCTTGCTGTACCTGAACTGCACCACTTTGGCTACATTAACCATTTTACAGGCAGTTGTTACATGGGTATGTAAGGTGTTCAATAGGGAGCATTGCCTAACATGAATGTGTTGTGTGTTGAAGAGTGTCGCACCGCCCCATGATAGGCCTCTACCCCTCAGGCATAGTATGTGTGCTGTGTGGATGACATTTGGGATACTGGAGTCTGACCTTACAGCAGGTGTCTAAATACACCATGTGTATCATATTAACACTTACTGCGTATGACAAAGTGGTGTATGTTGTGTGCATGCATATTGACTCTGCCTATACAATGTCCACTACAGTGTACCACAATTGTTTGGGATGCTCTATGTATTGCATGTGTTTGAGGCAGCTACTCATGTTACTGGGATGTGCATAGTCCCACAGAGAACATGCAGAGCATGCATTATGTGTAGGTGTTTTACATGTGTATATGGCCTACAACTCACTTATGACATGCACATGTTATTTGCTATATTAAATGTAGAACACTCATCAGCATGGGTCTGCTGTCTCGCTCTCACACCAGAGGGACCTACAAGCATATGAGACAGTTTGTCAGTGTCAACAACTATGGCATTGCTGCTGTGACTTTGCAATTTTACAGTAGTACAACGGGTGACAGTCACAGGCATACAGATTATGTTCCAAATTATCAGTATTGCACAACACCAGGCTCCACATCTTCTAAGTACACAGTACACATCTGACATATGCATGTTCTAACAATCAAGCTAACAGTAGTCTACAGATATGCCATGTTACCTGCACGCTCTGAGTCAACTTGCTGGGTGACTCTGGCCTCCGTGATGACACATGTCTGTTTTAGTGGTTGGACAGGAGCCACCACGCTAAGGAGCAGCTCTTCTACTCTGGTGAGGGCCGGATGTGATGCTGCACCACCACCTGTGGCAAGCTGTTGTCTGCGGACATCAGAGATATGCTGCCGGACATGTCTAATTAAATCACTGCAGTGATGATGTACCTGCTCATAAGTCCGGTTATGCATGCCTACGTCATTCACTTGACGGACAACATCTTGCCAGAGTGCAGTGCTCTCATGCTGGTCCTGGCTGGTTCTGGTGAACAGCAGTGTGTGGTGTTGTAGTAGGGTGGCTAGGATTATTTCCTCCTCTTCAGGGGGATACGCAGGGTTGTGATGGTGAGACATATCCCTGGAAGACAATAAAACAATAATTGTGAGCAAGTCATGTGGCACACTTAACATTCTGAAGTACAGACATCACTGAAATGCCATATATAGCAACCTATTGGCTGTCAGTAGATACACACTTTTAATACCACATATCAGTGCTCAGCTCACAACTGCCTGACAGTGCCTGGCACATTCTATATATTAAACCATGTTCTGCACAGCAACAAAGTGAAACCAGTATGTAAGACTATACAACAGTACATGGCACACTGTATGTGACACAATGCACCACTTAACCACAGGAGGTATATATCAAGCTAATGGATGAAGAAAGAAGAAAGATGTCATCCATTGCAATGAATGTACAGTACAGCTACAGTATTACCAGTATACCACAGTAGTCTTTGATGCCAACCCCCTGCCTAACATATGTGCACAGTTGTTGCTATAGGTGGCATACTGCTGTACTAGACTATACATGTTGCTAGATACACATGTATACCCTGTAACACAGATATGATTGAGGGCATGGTACAGGCATACTTACACACACATCAGACATACATACAACACACAAATGTATGCCAACCCAGATGAGCTTTACCTGTGTACCATACAGTACTGTGTGTCACTACTTACAAAACCTTATGCCTGAGGTATGTAATCTGTAAGGACTACAGGGAAGACACAAAACAGTGTTTCCAAGCAATGTGAACATACACCATACTGTACTGTTTAGGCCTACAGCTTCAGGTAGTACTACAGTTCATATGGGAGTTGGATTCACCAGCAGTACCACTCACTAAGCATACATGTATTGCTTTAGCCTACAATGGGACACCTTAGTCGACAACAAGGGACTACGTCACACCATATGCCATACTACTTTTTCTGCCTAGCAATAGCATACATATCTTTTGCTGGGATCACAGCTAGGACACAAACTACCATGACAGAAACAATTTCACACTAAGCTATCACACCTTTATAGACATTGCACACTTTCACCAACACATTCACCATCACACTCAGTCAACCTCACATAGCAATTATTGCACTAAGTACATGTGTGTGTGCTTCGTGTCATGGGTAGGTAATATGCTATTGGCCCTGGGGCCTACAGCAGCCTAGCCATATGCTACCCTGGCCTTTGACACACATGTAATTTAATTTCACTTGCCCCGTCAACCAGAGCCACAGAGGTGATTCCTGGGGTGTATTTCCTATCTCACAAACAATCATCAGGAGTAGTTATGACAACAGCTAATGAGGAGCTTTGTTTGCTATTGATAGGTGGTTTGTTCCACAGTATGGCATGTCTCTGAGTTAGGACTCTATCCCTCCAGCATGTGCTGTTTAGTGAGCTGACAAGATGTAGGGCCCTAGAGCATGTATCTGGGAGCGATTGTAATATGTTTACGTGGAGGATGTCCAACAGCTATGGTTGTGACATAGCACAGTATGTTAGCCAGAGGTCACCTCTGGGTAGGCGCTATGCAACACAGTGTAGCTGTGGTTTTGTGAGTCGGTCTGCATAGGACATCTGTTTGAGGCCGGTATTATTCTTTGTGAGGTATGTCTGTGGCCTTTTCAGTTGGTGTAGTTGGCATTGTACTCTCTAATGGGTTTTAAGTGTGATAAGTAGAGGGGAACACTGACCTATATTTCCCTAGATGACATACGTTTTGTGATGGCGTGTACCACGTAGACAGAGTACATGACCAGTGTGGCACTGTGATTATCAAAGGGGAGGCTACTGTCCACCTGTGTCCCATGTTCCCTTATCACATCTTTGGTGTTAGGTAGACTACCACCTATGTGGTAGTTAATGGGTACAGTGTTCTGGCAAGAAGTGATGGCACTGCAGTGTCAACACTGAGCTTCAGTCCATACCTTGGTCACCAGGCACCTGTCGCAGTAAGTATGCCCCATGTCTCTCTCCCTCTATCTATCTATATACATATATATATATATATATATATATATATAGATATATATATATATATATATATACACACACACACACACACACACACACACACACACACACACACACACACACACACATACATACCACATACATATAAATATTCATTGCTGTACATATAGATGTACATATAGGCACATATACAGTCCACTATTCATGGTGGGAATATCACTTATGCGACAGTTGTGGGATATACAGTTACGTAATAATATTGCACAGTATTGTGCAGACTGCATTGAAGCTGTCCCCAGCCCATGTAGCTTTAGCAGGCCTCACTGGCTGCAACACTGCAAAACTGACGGAGCATACCCACAGTGTTTAGCCATCACATGTCATATACCAGCACTGCATGCTATTTTATTTGCCACACAGTACAGTCTACATAGAAATATGCACATACCAACCTTCAACAACGTATATATGTACACCCTTCACAAACAGTTGCAGTATTTCCCTTTCCCTATGCACATGTACAGATACACTGAGATACGTACTACTACCACATATAGATGATTCACAGTATGTAGAGTACTCTTCATAAACATCTACTACATGCCAGCAAATACATATGTGTTACATACCTTTCATTTGTATTGCTGTGTTCCGTTTGTTTTTCAAGAAAATGTTTTTTTTTTCCTCTGTTGCTCTTTCTTTTTTCTGTGTTTCTCTGTCTGTCTTTGACTGTGCCTGTGTCTCTACCTCTGTCTCTGTCTCTCTGTCTCTGTCTCTTTCGCTCTCTCTCTCTCTCTCTTACTGCAATGAGATTACTGCATGTGTAGACAGCAAGTACAGCCTGCTTTTCTAGGTATCTGCACATGTGCATGTGATGGCATCTGCACCAGTTGGTGCCCACCATTTCCTAATTGCATGCAGCCTGCTGTGTGGTAATTGCAGTACTCACTGTCATAGCAGCCCACTGATATAAAATGATAGGTTAGGTAGGCGTAGCCCTTTCAGCTTTCCAAAGTGGGGCCCATGCTTGTTTGCTGTGGACACCATTTTGTCAGTCAGAGGGTTGGTATATTTCTTATCTCTGAAGCTACGGTTGTAGCCAGTGATTTGCATGTTGTACTCAAACCTGAATGTTGCTGCTTTTAGTATACACTTGTCAGTGTAGAATTTTTCTCACCCCTCCACATGCTTACACAAGATACATGGGAGTATGTACTTTATTTTCTAATTAGACAATTAACTGCCATACAAAAGTAGTTATTGTAATGCATTCCTCTGGCACTTGAACTGTTTGTGAATTACTATACTCTAAATATTAATAACTTCACTTCTGAACAGTTTGTTGTTTATTTGTGTTGACAGTAGCACTGGCTGCTCAAGACAACTGGACACATTTCAGTACTGAGTATGCCTACCTACATCATTGGTAAAGCCTGAATACACAAGTATATTGTTATTTTGGGTAGGGGTGCAGAAGTACAGAGAGCATTATATATTATTGTGTGATGTTTATCTTGCTGAACATACAGGGTTGCTGTGTACCTGTTAGTCTAACTAGGCAAGTAGTCTGTCTGCGTAGCTCCCACTTGTGGACATATCCAGATGGTAGCCAGAGGTTACCTATTATTCTTTGTCTGTGCACCGCACCAGTCTTTTCTGCACTGGAACAATGGCATTGTCACGGCTGCTAACAGTACATGGCTACATCCTTTGATATTTCTTTGTTCTACTCCTACATAAGGGTATGCTTGTGGGACTCGTTCCAAAGCTATTTGCAGAGTGTGTAACAGCAGACAAGCTGAAATGCCTGTGTATTTCTGCCTCTGCCAGGCCTCTGATACACTCAGGTATATATTTGAACAGCCTCAGGGAAAGATACATATAAGTGGGATACACCTGTAATATATTACAGACATTAAGTTGAGACTGTGAGAGAATCAGAGCATATGTATTAATACACCTTTTCTGACATGCATGCAGTGTGTACTATTACTTATTGACATAATTCATTAAGTGTAATTCCCCACTCTTCAGCCTACTGTCAGTACTTTTCAGAGAGATTCTGAGGGACAAAGCTAACATTTGTTTATGAATCAGGGATATCCCTGAAAAGCAGTCACAGTTGATAAGTATGGCCTCTGCCCTATTCAAATATGCCAGTGTTTATCCTGCTCTGATACTGTGTGTGGTTTGTAAACTGCTACTGTAACATTATTTCCTGCTAGGATGGCTGGTTCTCTTTTCACAGTCATGTCATGCAATTCCACAAGAACTGCTGGTAAAGATCCACAGAACAAGATTTGTGTTATGACATTCCTATTTTCCCTTTACATTCACTCATTGTAATGCATGATATATTTATTACAGCAGCAACCTGTTTTAAATCTACTGTGGCCTAGTGGTACTTCATGCAGTGTAGTGTGTCCAAGGTCCGGGGTTCAAAACTGACAGTGGTGTTTTATTTTGCTTCTCAGCAAAACAAGGGCCCTGCCATGCAGAGTGACTAAAGCACTTTTAAGCAGTTGTAAGTGGGTTTGCGTGGATTTGCACGACACTTAGCAATACTTAGCTAAGCGCACACATGTGCACACTCACTTAAACCCGCTGACTACTGCTTAAAAGTGTTTACTCCCACTAACCCCTGCGCTAATTTCTTTGAAAGAAAAGAAAATGGGGAAATAGGAAAGTGGTGAAAAAGGGGGCACAAAGAGGGAAGAACAGTGGTAAACAAGCTCGGGATGTGCAGGATGGGTGTAGGGAAGGTCCATAGCTGCCCATTTCTTTACGAGCAACAGCTGTGCATATGCAATACATTTGGAGTGAAATTTGAAACCTTCCACCCCTGAGAGAGGGATGAGGACAACAAAGTATGCTGTACTGCCAATTAAAATTATCAGTTTACATGTCCAGCGGACATGTGTGCGAAATGGGCAGCTATGTATGGGGCATAGTTTTTTTGTGGGCACAGATTGCCCTTTTATTTATTTATTTTTTTCATGTGAGAGTGGAAAGTGAGGTAGAGGAAGTAGGTAAATTTGGGGAGGTAGGTTGGGGAGGTAGACAGACAAGACAAACAAGATGCATACAGGGCAGAGTATGACACATGGGGTGGGGTGAAGACAATTGACGGGGACAGATGTTTAGAAATCGCAAGCCCATGAGCCCACAGATGGTAACAGTGGAACTGAGATCCCCACCCATGGGCAGTCACCACTGCACTTTCACAGCCCCGAGGGTGGCTGGGCTGAGGGCTGTGTAGGAGGGGCAGCCTCACCCATGAGTCGCGCCACTCTTGCCTTGAGCTGGCGTAGGGGATCAGCGACTGAACACTGGATCTTTCTACGCACCACAGCCCAGACCATTCGGAGGGTGACAGGTGGCCCTTCTCTGCCCATGCTTGCACGGGGGGGATGAGCCCCATCCCCTGCAGCGTTTCCACCCGAAGGTGGCACAGGACCAATGGAGGAGGGGAGCCTGGGCTGGGCACCGGACCTGCTGGTGCCAGGTGCAATCGCCAGCTGAGGAGGGGCAGGTGGGTCTGCTGTGACCGGCCTTCCCATATGTTCTGTGATTAGGTGTGTTTCATTACAACATAAACAACAGCATTCCAAATTAGTTGTAACAGCATGCAGTAATATTCCCATTAACCCAACACACCAAGGTTCCAACAGTTGAACAGCAAACATAACACATGCATATATTGAACGGCAGTGGACATTCCAACGGCATGCATGGATGATTGGTGGCAACAGGCCACCAAGATTGTGGTGTTTGAACAGGGCACATGCATCAAAGTAAATGCAGATATTTATAGAACAATAGGACATATGTCCCAACAAATGTTTTGAGATTAGACATGCCCATTGAGGTGTGGAATTGCATTGTTTATGCACATACAGTAGGGTGTAGAAAGAAACCTCAATTAACATCTTATAAGTACTTTTAGTCTACCCCACATTCCTATTGACTGAAGGTGTATATCCCCTACATGTATTATTACACTTGGCAGCATGCATTAGGTTGAGTAATGGGTTTGGCTAGTTCATTATATACCTGACCTATATCTGACATACTAACTGTCCAAGATGCAGATGTTACTGCTGCATAGTTATTTATTTTATTTATATTTATATATCTACATATCTGGATGTGTTCCCATGACATTTTCAGTCACATTTCTACAGAAACCTAAATTTCGTGTAGCACACTCACATTTCTGGGGAACACATTAACAAGCTACTCGTGTGCCAGATTTACCTATGTATGACAGCTATTAACCGACTACTGAGGACTGTATATATGCTTCACAGCTACTGGCACTTCCATCATCCACTTTATATGTGGCTGGCCAACTGTGGGTTGACAGCACTTAATACAACAGTACTATTCATATAATGCAAGGGTACAACAACATTTCAAAGTAAGTGACACAGACACACTCCAAGTAGTATACCTTTATTAATTACATTACACACTTTTCTACAGGCTCTCTCATTTATTTGATATTACAGTGCATACAGAAGACTTATTCAAGACATATTATACCTTTATTAATAGGTTACAACACTCTTTTTCAGGCTTGCTCACTTATTTTATATAACAGTACATGCAGATAATATTCCGGACTTATTTTACCTTTATTAATGGGTTACTACACTCTTTTTCTGGTTCTCTGACTTATTTTATATAACACTACATGCAGTGAAATTATTCAGGGCATTTTATGTCTTTATTATTGGGCTACAACACTTTTTTCAGGCTCTCTCAACTATTTTATATAACAATACATGCAGAATAATTACTAACCTGCCTGGTGGCGCAGCCTTAGCTGATTCGCAGCATGGACACCTGCAGCTGTGAAGTAAATGAAGGGATATTGAGACACACCTATCCATTATATAGACTAAATTAGCATGTCTTACATACTGCATTCCATGGCTACCTACTCAGTAGTGCGGCATCTTGCATCCCACGGGCCTCCTGTATCCATTGGTTCAGTAGGTCCTGCTTCCATCTCTTCAGGTCTACATGGTGGTGATGGACCTGCTCATCAGTCTGAGGGATGCCTGTGGCACTGTTGAGGTCATGAGCTAACCGGTTCCAAACCTCTGCTTTGTACTCCGTCCCTTGGAACTGGCCCTGCAGGAGTCTTGACTCATGATGGACAAGGAGCCAAACCATGTATTTTGATTTCTCGATGCCCCAGTGTTGCACTCGAAAGTGTGTACCCTCTCCAGCACCAGCCATTCTGACTGCAGATGGGAGCTACAATCAGTTATGGCGAGTATTCCCACCTATGGAGCTTAAATATGCTGCATTTCCCGCACTTTTTTGTGATTGGCCGTTTTTGAAAATTCTCGGCTGACTGCAGACCTGCTTAGCAATGGTTAATCTACCATTTATAAGTATATGTATGTTAATGGTGGCTGTTTATCCTAAGCTGTCATGGCTTAGTAGTTCAGTACTTTGATGATGGTGCACAGTGTCCTGGGTTCAAACCTTGTCGTTGCTTTTTATTTTACTACTGTCCAGACAAGCTAGGGGGTGTGGCTGTGTTTAGGCAACTTTGCTCTACATTGCTCCACGTTGCCTTGTTGTGGTGCGCACCTCCGCACAAACCAATTGCGCTGGGTAAAGCACTGTTTAGCTGTGGGCAACTATATTGCACTGGGTAAAGCGCTATTTAGCTGTGGGCAACTATATTGTTGCGCTGGATAAAGTGCTATTTAGCTGTGGGCAACTATATTGTGCTGGGTAAAGCGCTGCTTAGCTACGGGCAATTACATGTCAGGATCCTTCTTATATTTATAAATATACATTTTTTGTTCACTGATACTTAGGCCATTTCAATGCTTTTTAGTAAAAGTTTATTCATATATGTCAGGAATTATTTCACATACTAATTTAAAACATAAAATAGAAAGGGGAGTGGTGGGACTCGAACCATGCATGCCTCCTCTTTGTGCGAAGGCTCTACCACTATGCTATTGCTATTTGGCTTAATTTCCATAAACATTCCTTATTATGCTCTTCGATGTCGAAATTGCTAATTGCAGCTTAGCAATGGGCACACCCGTGCACACACGCGCAAATACGGGCAGCTATATCGGGAATTTGAAAAAAATGTAAAGTTTTACATTTTTATAACTGTACTGGGGTTTACAATGTGAGGGAGTGTAGTGTTGGGTACTTGACATTTGAGCGGACTCGCTCCTGTGTGTTGACATTTCACAATTCAAACACTTGCAGGGGTGTGGACCTTTGGACTGCTCGGCAGTTGGACATGCCCCCTGCCTTCCTGCATGGTCCGTGTTAGACTTGGAGTGTAGTCAGTGTGCCCTCATGAATATGCATGGCACGCTGACATCATACCATTCAAATGCAGTCTCCGAGTAAGAATTATTTAGTCTTACATGGAGGATTTGTGAATCCGGGGGGATATTATTATATCAGAAAACATTCAGTCTACAGAAAAAGGTGTCATTTTTCTAATGGAGAAGGTAGAAAAAAGATGCAAGGGGCAGGTGAAAAGGAAGAAATCAAAACTGAATGTGGAAGGATTGAAGAACATTAATGTAAGAAAAAAGAAGAGAAAGACATGTTGACAACATGGCTCAAGCGGTGGTTTTACAATACCAGCTGGATGAGAATTTAATACACAGTGAAAACAGTGGGATTAATAAGACTAATACTGATGACGATTTATCCTTTGTAACAATTGATAGAGCAGATACTACTGTATTAGAAGCTGAAGATTCTTCAGAGCTGGCCAGCAAAAATATTCTTGTAATTGGAGATTCAGTTATTAGAGGAAATGATACTTATATTTGCAGAGATGATAATGAACATCGAATAGTGTTATGCTTGCCAGCAGCAAAAATAGAAGATGTGAGACAAGCCTTGGAATGCCCTAATGTAAGGAAGTATGGATATGTTTTATTCATGTTGGTATAAATGATGTCACCCACAAGGATTCTCTGACTGTTAGTAGGGAACCGACAGCCTTCTTAGCTTCATAGCTTGTACTGGTGTTAGTATGTATTTTTCACAAATCACCTATAGAAAGGATAGTCAGGTCACTGTGAATGAAAAGATTTTTTGGGTAAATACCTATATGGAAAAAATGTTGTGTTTTAAAAAATGGAAATGTGTAGAGCATCCAAGCCTAGTTTTGGACACACATGTGTTCAGACAGGACGGTGTCCATTTGTCAAGAGAAGGGAAGAGAGTTTTTGCAGCAGATATTTTGCAATATTTGACAAACACTAGACAGGATTTTTGCCAGGTCGGAAATTTAGCAGTTCACAGATAGCAACATGTGATGGATCTCTGATGGTTGTTAATGCTAGGAGCATTAAAAATAATGTTTTTACTGGAAAATTTGCTGCATTCCCAGAAGATTGATGTTGTTATTGTTTTTATTTGTGAAACATGGTTAAAGAACAATGACTGGAAACCAGTTCTGTCAGGGTATAAATGTTTTTACTGTAATAGGCATTCTAACAAAATATCAGGTAGAGGTGTTATGATAGGGATTAAAGATAGATATGAGACGTGATTATTACATGTTGAATGGTAATATCAATACTATGGACTGTGTAACTGTGACAATAAAGACAACCCTGGAACATATAACAATTGTTGTCCTGGTCCCCTTCAATAAACACAACACATCGAATGACATTTGACTACCTTTATTAAACTTTCATAACTTTGATTACCAATTTATTTACCACTGTACATAGTGTGGTTGATTCTAAACACAGCAAAAACATCCTTATAATGTTATTCAGGACAGCGTACCTGCTCATCCTGCCAAGTAAGCAGTGTCCAAACATTTGCTCACTTAATAAACCATTCATCAAATTGCCAAAATACCAGCCAAATAAGCAGCATCCTTACCTCCGTTTGCTTACCTATTCAGCAAACTTCCTCCAGCTGGTCATTTCTTTTCCACAAATCCTTGTAATAAACCTCCACACACCGGAGGGGGAACAAAAGATGGCAAGCCTGTCCCTCTTTTCTGCCAACCAGCCTGACAAGGCTGTTCCCCCTCCCTTCTACCCAAAATTGTCCAAACAACAACCTCCCATAAAGGAAAGGGTTAAGCCATACATCATTCGGTGTACCCGTCATCTGTAATGTACCTTAGAACCCCATCATCAACCCCACACCTTGACCTACTAGCACTGGAATGTGCCATGATAAAAACCAAATAAACTGGGATTACCCATGACCCCACTGTACCACCGGAACTTCCACTCCAAGAGAATACATTCCCTTTAGTCTGCTTCCCTCAAGCCACTAACCATGGCTCGACTTTTCTGGAATGACAACCTATAGCCATAACAAGTGCGACAGAAACTATAACCCCTTGAACACAATCCTGCACCCTGGCAAAGAACACCCTTAACAAGTCTTGAACCCGGGACCCTATCAACTATAGCATTTCTCACTAGCCCACCAAACTACACAGCTCAGGATGTACAATAACCTGATTACTGCAGGGAATAGACTAACTCCAAAACCATGCCCTAACACTAAGATCCAGAACCAGAACCCCTTGACATAGTGCCTGAAAATTCACCTAAGCCCAACAATGAAGTAATCTACGTGCCCAACCATAAACACCACCAGTGCACTCATTACTAAATGGCAATCACCCTACCTACTTATAGGACAAATTTATCCCCCCACCAACCACACGTTATGCACCCCTCAGGCCTCCTTTCAAAGAGCAACTTGTCTTTGGCCCTTTGCTCCAAGATACGGTTTAAACAACTGGATGCGTAACTAAAACCCCCAAGAGTCCAACCACCTAAAATCAGGGTGTTGAAGTCAACTGGCTTGCAAGAGCAATAGGGCTTAGCCTATTAAGTTCCTATGCTCCTATGAATGATGTGACTCTACTCCTCCTGTGGGATCCCCACACCCCATAATCCATCTCCACCAGTTTCACCCTAGCCCCCTGCCTACCTCTACCTAACTTGCCCTGCATTCCAACACAATAGCTAGTTGATCACAGCACCCTATCCTGCCTAAGGACCCAACAAAGGTCATTACCAGAGACCACCTTGTGCATCACTCCATCCACCACTCCTCCCTTGCCCTGCTTTCATCATCTGCGAACTCACTGTGTAGTGCCACCACCGGTACCATCACACCGCCATCTACAAAGAAAAAGGGGAAAAGTAAATCCTCTAAAATGTAAAATTAAAAAGCTGCACCTTATACCCACCTATTCCAAATTACAACAACAGCATTCCAAAATCCCCATATGCAAGAAAGAAAAAGACATATCATCTAAAATACATGACGCACATTCAAAGACATCCTCAAAGACAACCTATCCTGCCAACCCTGGAAGGAATGCACCACTGCAAAACACTTTTATGACCAAGCAGCCATAACTTGAAGCCTTTGAAGTCACAACTATCACATTTTAAGTAATCTTGAGCATTGGCAGAAGAATGTTAATATGCCTTTATAAAATAAAGAAATCAATAACGCTTAATTACTGCCATAACTCTTAATTACTGCCATTATTAAGTGAATGCAATACACCACCTTCCCCCAAGAGTGGCCAGATCACCGAGCACGAAGATTCAATTAAAACTTTTTTTTTATATACGACTGCCACCGAAAGTACTCTCTCTAATGTAATTACCATCTGCTCTAGTTACTCAACCATGAGGCCAGTTACCATACAACTCTCAGCCATTCAAAGTAGATTCAGACTTCCCTTGTAACATCAATAGGACTTGTTAAAAAGAGAGATTTGTGTCCCACAAACTCCCCCATCTGTGAAATAGATTCTCTCTCCACTCAGAGTACCTCATTACCCCTTCTCAGGCACAACCTGGTTAACTGGATGGGAAACAGAACATACACCCCTGTGATTCTACTTGTGTCTCTAAACTAATGCAAGTGTTACAGATAAGGCATGTCACAATGCACAAGGGTCAGCCACAAAAAGTTGCGCCAGCCTTCTTTGCAAGAAGTAAGAAGTAGGGCTTTATTACTTCATACAAACAAAATGTCAAGGGTACAGATGAAACTTGCCCGGGAAAGAAATTGCACCATTGTGCCCCCCCCCCCCCCCCCGAAAGAGGCTTCTATGCGCTTACCTGGTCTGTAATAAAATAATGTTTATAAGAGACTGTGCTACTGCCTGAATTTTTGAAGTGACTACATGCCTTGCACTGCTTGAGTATACTTTTCTGACATTCTGTTAATAACTAAATCATTGTTAATGCCACATATACAAAACTTGAAATTTGCAATTCCATATTACACAGTTTGTAGAAAAGCAGAAGAGCTGCCATATTCATGCATGGTAGTCTAATAAGAAAACATGATCAACAACCTACAAAACTGTAATGTGAACAAAGAACGCATTTCTCTTCCCTCCACTTGCTGAAATCGTGCTGTTTAACTGGATGCTCTAGCATGTCCTGAATTATTGCATTTAGTCATGCCTGTGGCCTATGTGTTGTCCAGATGACTCGGACCCCATGAACAAACTGCATGAACACCAAGACTCCCCCACCTTCTTCCCCGGACTACAGTTTACACAGATCTGACAAGATCCAATGATGAGCCTACCGACCCTCAGCCAACCCCCCTGATTAAACACACAGGGACTTCACAAAAATGGAGCCAGGCAAAGCTCATCTGCCAAAGCAAGCAGCAACCCCACAGCAGACACACAGCCTAGGAAAGACTGCTGCTCTCATGCTCATGCCCACTGCAGCCAAACTGTCCAGCCTACAAAACAGTGCAGAGGCACAGACAGCACTCCACCGCAACCGCGCACTGCAAAAGAACCTCACTGTCAAACCACAAAAGACCCCCACCCCCCAGAAGGCCAGACCCAAAGCCCGCAAAAGAAACTCCTGCAAAAAGCGAGACACAACAACCAGAAGGCCCCCCCCCCATAGAATGCCGCAGGTCGGAAAACCACCTCCACCCACCAACCTGTCAACTCAATACATGAGCACCCAATCATACCTGCTTCTCCCCAAAGTTATACTTCTGCTTTTAAAGAAATTAGCCATCTACCTATTAACTACAGAGAAAGCAAGAGAAAGTGACATGCAAGACAGTCTTTCAAAGGAGATTTAAAGCTACAATATCACATTTGTCTCTCAGGGCTGTCTAAATCTGCTGATATCCACAGAAAGATTCATCATTTTAAAATCTTCCCACTTTTAAAATCTTCCCAAATATCTTCACTCTCAGATCACAACTATAAAGAGATTCACTGCAGTAATTAAAATCCTTCAGCTACAGCAGAATTTCTCTCATTGTGGAAACAGAAGTACCCCTAAGACAAACAACACACAACATTACTTTAAAGGAGGAAGACCCAGTTAAAGTATCAATGGCTTCAGGACTGCCATACTAAGACTTTGCAGTATACCATGGTCACCACAGAGCATTGGATTACCAACAACAAAGTGTTTATTCAGTAAAACTCCATCTTGTTATATTTATTTCAATTGAACTATGCGCACTATTCAATAACCACCATCATTTAGAGTTGTCACCTATTAGCTGGCCCCTTACCAACACTCGGTTCTGTCTGCACTAGTGATGATAATAATTCAGAAGCCCTGATCACACCTGCACCTGACTACTTGCACACACCTCCCATACCGGTACATCTTTACCTGGAAAAGCAACTCCTCAATTGCAGCAGACCATCTCATCCCTATTTTGCGAAGCCTCAAAGACCTGAAATCCATGAAAAGGCAAGCCATACCGTCCTGGAACCCCTGTGGCCACACCTCTATAAAGGATCTGTATGCTTTCCAGTTTACCCATTTTTTTTTGAGAAAACTAACCTAAGCAGTCGTGGCTCTACCACACAACCACTGCCAGATTGACATGACCATCCCACCAATGAAGTAGTAAAAATGTCTAGAATACTAGGCTTACTGATAGCAGGCATTTTCCGAAGGATAGAAACCCGAACCCAACACAGGGCAACAACGGAACTCCTCTCCCAGTAATGGTTAAAGCCACTCTGCAAGTATGTTGAGAGCAGCCATTCCACATGGGCTCTTTAGTTATTTTTTTTTTCTCAGTACCACAAATGGCAGGCTAGGGAAAAGGCCTGTAGCCGTAATAGGAAAACCTTGAACAAGCGATGGGTAAGCTACCCCACCGCGATATGCAAGCTATCATCACTTTAGTACCACAAAAGGCAGGTTAAAGAAAACAGTCTGAAAAGAAAAACTTCATACAAGCGATGACGTAAGCACTGAAGGCCCTACCCCCGCCACGACATGCATGATATCATTCATGCACTGATAACATTTTTTTTTTTCAAAACCCTGACCTTCATTGGACTCAAGCTCAACAGACTTCCCCCACCCCCCCCCCCCCAAGACTCTCCGAGGATGCCAGGACAACAGGAAGTACATGCCAACTGCACCACCTCCAATAAATTCACAAGATGACAAGTGACACAGAGAAACCAACAAGCAACAATACAGCAGAATTCCTGCACTCCATACTGACCATTTGAGACTCCACCAAACCCACTGAAAACTTCCCCAGGCAAAGGAACCAAGAAAGAAACCTCTTCACAACCAACAGAAAGAAACTCCAACTCCCAGGGCCCCAACAAAACGACAGCCATTAAACAAATTGGAAGACAATGATGGGCCGCAAAACAACTCCCAACCACCCTAGCTCACTGGAAGAGGCTGCCGCAAAGACACCAGCCATCAGTATGTCCCAAAAACCCGCAAAACTCCCCATCTCTCTATGTGGAATATATATATATATATATATATATATATATATATATATATATATATATATATATATATACATGTTTAAAAAAAATCACTTCATACATATGACCATAGTCTATACCCTAGCTACTCACCTCCTCATGCCCACCAGCAAACCAAGGCCTACCAAAGAACCCACCATTGGCCAGGACATGGACCTGCAGTATAGCAAGTTCACTCCAAAATGTGATTACTTACCCAGCTACACTTGTCTAAACCCCCTAAGCCCCTCCCCACCCTTATCTCATTTCCTCCCAATCATCCTGCCCTCCATTTAACCCTTTCACCTCCCCCAGCCACTTAACTGCCTTTTATATATCAGCCTAACCCCTACTGAAGATGTCCCAGGACAACTTGGTTTGTTACCAAACCTCATTTGGAGTGAAGAGATCACCAAAGTCAAGTGCAGACGCCCTAGAGGATTTTATACATTTCTTGCATGAAACACAGGAGGGAAGAATAATATTAGTTGGAGACTTAAATTTACCAGAAACAGACTGGAATAATATTGATTCAACAACATTAGTAAGGAAAATTTTCACAGCATATATTCAGGAACAACAATTGCTTCAGATTGTAAAAAAACTACCAGGGATGGACTATACTAGACATTGTTTGTGTTCCCAAAGAAATTACTGTAACTTCAAGTCAAGTTTTACCACCATTGATGTGCAGTGATCACGGGGTTATAAAGGTTAATTTGTTGCTAGATAATTCTGCCAAACTGAAATCTAAGCCAATGCACAGAAGGTTAATTACAGATTATATGGAAGCAAAACAGTTACTATGTAAAACTAACAGGGGTGAGGTGTTCAGTGGAAAAACTGCAGATGGAATGTGGAAAGTTTTGAAAGAGAAATTGTTTGAGTGCAAAAAAAAAAATTAACATCAGGATATAGGCATACAACATCAGGGGGATATATTTCCATAAGAACAATATATCTAATTAAGATGAGAGGCAAAAAAATATAAGAAATGGAAGAGAGGTTGAACTACAATTTTGAAAACTGAAATAAACAAGCTGGACTAACAGATTAAGCGTAGTGTGAGACAAGATCAAGAAAAACATTGAAGAAAATTTATATAAAGATATTGAGCAGAATAGGAAACATTTTTATAGACTCATAAGATGTGGAATGAATAAATACACAGAAATTAATAAACTGTGTGCAGATTCTAAAATTGATTCTCAGACACAACAGATTATAGATATATTTACAAAATCTTATGCAAAACAGTTTGGCTCCACAAAAGTGGTGATAAATTGTCTGAGTGACATCCAAGTAACTCCAGATACTGGAATCAAATTAGATTATATTGAAAAAGAACTGCACAAACTGGATCTAAACAAAGCACAGGGAGGAGACGGAATTAGTAACAATGACCTGAGAACACTTCAGCAAGTACTTACAATACTGTTATATCTATTATTCACTAGGTCATATAAATATGGGGAGATTCCTTAAGATTGGAGACATGCACTTATTAAGCCTGTCTTTAAGAGAAAGGGGAGTAGGACTAACCCAGAGTCATATAGACCCTTAAGTCTACTTTCATGTTGTGGAAAAATAATGGAGAAGGTAATATTGGATAAGTTAATGTCAGAAATGGACAGACTGGGACTTGAAACCTTATATCAGCATGCATATGTTGAAAACAGATCTATTACCACCTGTAATATGATGTTCTATAACAATATAATAACAGCTATGAATGAAAAATTATGCTGTGATGTAATTTATATAGATTTAACTTCAGCATTTGACAGGGTCATACACAAAACACTTCTCAATAAATTAGTACAACTAGGTACTGATGTACTCTTGATAAGATGGATAGTTGCATGGCTTACAAATAGGACATGGCAAGTATCATACAGCGACTTGACAGGTGAAATCCTTGGTTACAGTCAGGGTATTCCACAGGGCTCTGTCCTAGGCCCTTACTTGTTTATATTGTATCTTTCAGACCTAACGTTTTCATCTGAGGTGTTCTACAGTCTATATGCAGATGATCTGAAATTGGGTAAACTGATTACACGTGTTACAGATAAGGCATGCCTGCAAAATAACTTGACTAAATTGACCATTTGGACACAGGAGAATAATATGCTGATAAATACATCAAAAACTAAGTATATGAGATTTGGAAGACATAAACTGAAAGGTGAATATTTAATACAACACACAGTGATTGAAACTGTAGACTCATTTAAGGAACTGGGTATATGGGTAGATTGAGTTATGAGTTTTTCTAATCATGTCAACCAATTGGTTAATGATAGTTGTAGAACTATAGGTTGTATAAAAAGATTTATAAAGTCAAGGAAATCAAAAATAATGAAGTCATTGTTTATTAGTTACATTAGACCTAAACTTGAGTATGGAATAACAATATGGACATCCTATAAGAAAACAAGCATGAGTAAACTGGAGAGAGTACAGTGGAAGTATACCAAGGGCATCCATGGATGTGAACATTTAAGTTATTATGAAAGACTAAAATATCTGAACTTGTACAGTGTCTCTTATAGATATCTAATAGGAGATATTATTCAGGTATATAGGGCATTTAGAGACAATTACCTCCGGGATTGTTTGAGATTATCAAAAAGTACTAGAAAATCATCAGAAAACCTGTGTAGGAGATCCTATAGGAATGTGAAGTGTACTAATTGGTTCTCTGACAGAGTAGCTGATGCATGGAACAGACTACCAAATTACGTTAAAGCAAGTACTAGTTTAGATATTTTTAAGAATAGTTTGGACACTTACTATGGGAACAAGTGTTTTGATATACTGGCAAGCTAGAAGAGCATTAATGCCAGTGCTTGAAATATTTGTATGCATGTATGTGTTTTGTTACAGCAGAGACTTATTTGACTTATTTGTGTCCATTAGTAAGTAGTAGGCCTCGGCAGTGAGGTAGCTAGAGTTTGTGCCGCCCAAGCCTGTCTTTGAGTTTGCCACCCCTCCCTCTCACAAAATAATGGTCAAATGGGCTCCCCCATTCACAGCCCTCCCCCTGCAGCCATTCCAATGTTCCATTACTTGGTTATTTCTCTCCATGTATCGTAAACACTGTAATGTGCATACTACTTTATGCTTTACTTCTATAATGATTAATTGTATTTAATTTAAAACTTTAATTTTAAATTTTATAGCACAAACAGTGATAGACCTCTGCTAAACAAAGCAATACCGTTTGGCAATGAAAACAGACTTAGCATTAAAACTTCTCTGCCCTTGAAACTCACATTCATTGAAACAGCATTGAAACCCATATTCAAAGAAAATGCATCTGGCCAATGGTGGATAAAGTTTCCCTTTGGGCTGTTTTCAAATCACAGGCCCCTTGCACACATTTAGAGCCATGCAAACATACATGTGTTCTTTGATTCACTTTCCTGATTGTATTAAATTATATTCCTTGTATAATACAGCACACTTGTTAGAGCATGTTTTACATTTATCATTTTGAACATTTTTCCAATAACCAATGAAACAAAATGTATTAACCAATAAGGACAAATCTGCCTTATTCAGTACATTTCCATCATAAAAGTCTACTTAAACCTTTGTCATTACAATCCACCAGTATCAGTAAATATGCACAATCTCTGCAGAAGTAAAAGTCATCTAATTGATTCCACATTAAAGAAATCTGTAACTAATGAAAAGGTTGCTGCTAGCAAACAACTTTATATTTCATTGTTTCATCTGCAAATAAAATGCCTGTTGCCCTTGAAGATTAAATCGCCTATGTTAGATTAAAATGATAACCTGGTAATATTGCAATAGGGACCAGATGGTAAACTGATAACAGGTTCATAGTTACTAGATATCTCCACCAAAGAAGGACATTCTCAGGACTTCTGTATCCACCCCCTTTAAAGTACAACGTAGTACAGTATCAGCAATCCATCTACATATTGTGGAAGTAGAACCCACAGCCTTCTGCTTCAAAAGCAAGTATACTAACTATTGTGCTACTCACAATGCAACCAGCCTTTGCATAAGCACACTAATCTTCTCTTCCCCTGAAGCTCTCAGTTCCTTGTAAAATCTAACTGACACTCAACTATATCTCTCAACTTTGCAGTGCAATAAATCTGGAAAAAGCTAAAATGTGTTGGGGGGGGCAAAGACCCCAAACCAGGGACACATTTTATTCTAGCAACTTTCTAAGATTATACAAGCAATGTTTAAAATGTTTTGTGTTGACATGCATTTCCTGAAAGATAAGAAGAGTGAAACTTAAATGGCTATCATTATTTAGTGAATTCATTTCTCACTGATTTGCCAGAAAGCCACAAATTTTAAGAAGAACAGACCAAAATTATGAGCCAAATATTCCAGACTGTCTTTGAAAATCTGGACTCAACTCCTTGAATCACAAGTAGTGGTATGGGTACAGAATTCAGGCTCTTGTTTCTTGCACCTAAGGTACAGGGTTTGAGCCTGGGTAACACTAACCACCAGATATACCTAACAGGGGCATTTTACACACTTCCCTTACTTGGAGCAGAAGCAGCAAAACACATACACTGTGAATTGAAATTCCCTTACTTGTATACATACACTGAAACACAGCAAACGTCTGTGTATTGAAACTTGCAATACCAGTAAAGAGCACAGCAAACCTCTGTCATTTCAAATTCCCTTACTTGCAACAGCAAAATTCCAGTTGGTAAATTCCATCAATTTCCCTTAGTTGGTGAAGGAGCTGTTTTTAAAATAGAGTGGGCATTCAGCAAGAACAGGAAAGCAACATACATAAACACACGCACAGATGTGGTGTGTCACCAGACAATCTATGGGACAGTTCTTAAAGAAGAACACCCTTAAATTGCAATATTAAAGTAAAGTGCCACCTGGGGCAGACCGCCCCTCTGGCCCCCCACCCCAGCTATGCCACTGTGCCTCAAGTATCAAAGATTCACACCATCATATCTCTCAGAAGTACTGATGATCATTGCATTCCCTTAGTTTAGCACCATAGGTTTGTACTGGAAAATCATTAAAGGGAGAAGTAAGAAAGTAATGATACACATTGCTGTTTTTGACTTCACAACCCTCACAAGATCAAACAATAGACAGGATGCAAAACAAATAGAGTAACAAGAGCAACATATCATTGTTTGTGCCATAGCAGTAACTCACCTTTGCTCCCCACCCTAAAATAATAGTGTGCCCTTGCTTGTGCCATAATAATAACTCACCTTTGCTCCCCCAAAACAGTCTATGCTTATTTGTGCCATAACAGTAACTCAGCTTTGTTCCCCCACCACAAAAGAACAGTGTACCCTTGTATGTGCTGTAACAGTTACTTACTTTTGTTCCCCTCAAAAGAAAAGTCTGTGCTTGTTTGTGCCATCCAACTTACACTTCAGTTGTTAGCAACTGCATATCATATTATTCCAAGTTAATATCCTCACACATTTTATAGTCAGTGATATAGAATGGCTTACACAGTGCATGTGTCAGGATGCTGGTCAGATAACTAATGAATCACCAACAAACACAAAAACGCAAGAGAGAGCTATATATTTGCAAGAAATAATCATAACAGGTTGTATCATCACTAAGTACACTATGTCCAAATATAATAAATATAATAAATGTACAAATAGTTTATGGTCTGATATCAGTGTACATTCTTTTGCAGTTGGTTTTGTGAAGAATGAGCTCAGTTGCTTGCTTTAAAGCAATTTCTGTGGCAAAGAGGGCTAAGGCCATCATTTTCTTGTGTGTATGTCATATACTGATTTTCCTTATTTCAACTACTTGCCCATTTTTTCCTTTTTTCCTTTTCTGTCTTTCTGTAATGTTTTTTATTTATTTATTCTTTTGCCAGTATTTATGCGATGTGGCACATAGTGCAATCACAGTAATGGAGGAAATGAGTGGAAGTTTTGTCTGTGGTTATGTCATTTGCATGAAGCGCAGCAGTGCATAACTGAGATAAGCACAGCCAAACCTTCCATTCATTTATTCCTCCATCTCCCGTGATTGCTCTAAGCACCACATCATGAAAACATTGGCCAAAATATAATAAAATAATGATAAAAAACTGACAGAGAAAACACAGTTTACCAATGAATGAAGAGGAGGACGGATATTAATAAAACAGAAGCTGTGAATTGTGCATTGCTTATTTGCATTTCCAGCCTTGACAGACATATGCAACACTTTCTAAGTCTAACCTGACACACCCACCTGATGTAATAATTTTACAGTTGTCATTCATTAAATACAAATACTGAGGCAGTGCCTGTACTATGTTTACATCTGATACACAGAGCCAAGAATTTGGGATTCAGCAATTCCAATGAGTTCACACTTCACTTGCATCTTCACCATGCTGACAACTCTGACTTTACACCAGACGGCAACTTTGTAGCAAAGGAAAATGAAGGTGGGTCAAATTGTTCATATGTTGAATACAGAAGAGAAGATATTGTGCAGTGATATATCTGCACAGACTACTGATTTTGAGAAGATATGGCTATATTTTGTCAGCTACATACTGCATATGCTGACATGTATCTATGAAAAGTCTGTTTAATAGTTGTATTTATTTTGATTAGCATACACTTTTACACTTTTATCTGTCTGCATTAGTTAAAAGTGTACTGATGACATAGGCAAGTTTGTCAGGACATTTCACAGGTAAATATGATTAGCAATACCTTTACATGAAATATTCAGTATTAAATCTGTGGACATGTTTCAGGGATAGGTCAATTCATAGCAATTTTAGAATGTCAGTGATGCATTCTTAGCCAAATGTGTCATTTGCCTGTTCATTTGAGGCTGGGGGAGCAAAGCTGCATTTCTATCATGACACAAAAGAAGGATATGTTGTATTGTTACTCTCCTTTTGTTGCATTCAGCCTATCTAACTGAAATATGTCTCTGCTGTCACATGTTAAGGTTAGTTCTGTACAAATCTCCAACCTTTTACTTTATATTCTGTCCATGTAGAGTCTTTCCATGGCTGTATTCCAAAAGTTTTGGAATTCACAGGGAAAGCCTATACAGACTCTACACAGTTGCTTTATAGCTTGTTGAATAGCTAAACTGTGGTAGATTGATTAATTAGCTTGCAATTTAGCTGCTATGGTGTTTACCTTGTTTGTGGGGTGGTGCATGCCTTTATGCAGTGCTTACTGAATCTATAACTGTCCTTGCCCTTGTGAACATTGCGCCACAGTGTGCCCACAGTGAAAAATGACAATATAGGTGTTATTGAATACCCCATACTGAGTATTACAATCAGTCAGCAAAGTCAGACATTATAGTTTCAAACTTCTTATATTCAGAAAACACAAGTTGATGGAAAACCCCTTGCTATAGTAACTTAAGTAAATTATGGTTACATTTAAACACAGCATCTGGTGTGGGGTCTTTGTCCATTCTTATTGTTGCCTTTGTCCAGAATTGTACCGCAAAGAAGTTGAAAAGTATAGGAAGTGGGGTATAGAAACTCTCAAATGTCCCTGATTTGCCTCACATTTTGTCTGTTTTCTTGAACAATTTCTAGTGTTCTGGCAAATCAATGAGGATTGCAATTAATAAATAATGACAGACAAATATGTTTGACTTCATAGTTTTCAGAAAAAAAGTATGTTGATGTAATGTCTGTTATTTTAGTAACTTTCTAAGTATATGCAATATCTGAGCCTGATTTTGGAGTTTGTTCGTCATCATTTTAGCTTTTTCATTGATTCATGAACTAAGATGTTGAGAGGTGTTTGGATACAGGTGGTGACACATTACATTCTAACAGCAGTGAGCTGTGTGGCAGTTATTTAGGTATTTATTCATTCATTTAATCAGTCAGTCAGTCATTTGATTGCAAACAGAAGTCTGTCATGACAGTCATATAATTGTCTGTAACTGATGGTCACATGTGTTTGTTTGTGTGTCTGTAGGTGTGGGGGAGGTTAAATTATTCTTGCCAATTTTTGTTTTATTTTATTACATTCTGATATCTGAGGTGTATACAGTCAATAAGGTTGCCTTTAATTGCTGGATACACGGGGTTGACTATGGGTGAATTGGACTGACATTGTTGAATAAATTAGTTTTTTAAGTTATTGGTACCTGCTCATTTGTTTTAATATATATAAAAGTAAGAAGCTGCCCATAACTGTTTTTCACTTTCCATCATCAGGCATCAGTATTTTACAATTGTTTGTCTTGGTAAACAGGACAGGATGTATGTGGTAGCAACTGATCATTGGCAGGTTATTAACATCATGTAGTGTTGACATCTAACACTGTTTGATTCTCTCATTCAGGTTTTGGTTGTGATGCATTCTTTGTGGAATTTGTACGCATTCCCTTTCTCTGTATGGGTTTTATCCATTTGATTTGCTTTCTTTTTTCTCCCAGACCCTTAGTTGTATAATACATGCCTCTGGCCTTCTATGATTTTACTTTCATCCCAATTTAACACCAGAGGGATAAATAGAAGATAGCTATCTTTTTGGAAGAGTAGAAATGTACTATTCCAAGATAACATTTATATACCCTTGCAAGAATTTGTCTTCTTGGTTTAATGCAGAACTACTTTGTAGGCTTTAACATTAAGCTTTAGACACAGCTTAAAAGAACTGTGATTTTTTTTTGTTCAGGCCATCCTTAGAATAAAATGTTGTAAATAAAGGCTGTAAGACATACCTTAGAAGATCTAGAACCCCATGACTTCAGCTTAATTCAATTGCTTTCACCAAACACACAGTGGAGTCTTAGCCTGTTGTGCTGTGTTAAAAACATTTGGGGGAGCTACAAAGTAAGAGAAAGTGTGAAAATCCAAGAAATAAGTTATCTGTTTAGATGGTGTGGGGCCAGGATATGGGGAAAACAGGGTCAAGGGACAGTGGAGGTGTAGGCAAGCTAGCATGCAACAAGCGACTCCCATGGAGTCCATTTCACCAAAGGTTGGCTTTATTGACTGCAGTCAAATACCTGAGGTATAGATATTCAGACAAGTGCTTTAATGAGTGGGTACATACTGAGGCAAGTTGTAGATGTAATACAATTACTCCATCTGTAGTTTGAAAACAGGTAGTGGTCATTGACCTTTTGTAATTAAGCTCCACCCCATTTGGGTTAGCCCCTCCAATCCATTTGATTTCCTGCAGCCCCCCTGCTTTGAAGATGTTAGATATATTAGAGATAAATTTACCTCCCAACTAGTTAGACTGGACAACTCCATGGAGTTACTCCATGTTCAGATTACTGTGGGGAAGACCTCCATTAATGTCATAGCTAATTATAAATCTCCCTCCAAGGATCATGATGCGTATGAGGCCTACTTGACCATACTGGAGTCAAGCCAAATATTGCCTAACACTCTGGTCATGGGAGCTTTCAGTTATATCCTAAGATGAACTCTGCATATACGGCAGGGTGCAACTGCCCAAAAACATCCACAATTTCAGAAAATGAAGCCAGCACTCACCATAGTCATATCTGGAATACATATGTTTATTGTTCAATATATATCCATATTCATCATACAAATTGCAGGATAGAAAATGATTCAGACTGGTTTTGGCAAAAATGCCTTCATCAGTGTATTTAATCTACTGAAACAAAAAACAAGCTGAGATACTCTGCAGTCAAATGCATCCAGTTCCCATTGGTTAATTACAGATACTCATTCAGTCCAGGTGAAAATAATCCATCCAGTCTGATGATCCAAGATTTTTCTTATTTATTGAGAATGTTATGCCATCCTAACTTATTGGTCATATTATGTAAAATCCTATCTATTACAACAAAAGTAAATTTTGCAGTTGAATGTTTTTTGTTATGTTTATATAATGCATTGCACATATATTTGTTCTTACTTTCACTTGTGTTCAGAAATAAAAGCTCTAAATGGATGGGATGTTTGGCCAATATAAAATGCAGAACATGTGCATGTAGCAAGATAAACTACCCAATCGGAACTACAGTTTCCAAATATATAAATTTTAAAGATATTTTGGTTATTTTGCATTGTAAATTCTTTGGGCTTTGCTACATATTTGCTATGAACAATGTCCACATGGTTGAGATCCTGTAAGAATGTCTCCACCAATGGTGGTTTGTTGTTCAAATATCTGATTGGACTTCTTCTTATAATAATTAAATATATTTCACAACGATTTTGTCCAGAGCAAGTAAGCAAACTTAAAGTTTTGATTGAAACAGTATCATGTCTATAACCTAATAATGATGATATATTCAAATACCTAACTGAGTTACAGACCTTCAAGATGTCATTCCTTTTATATCCCCTATCACAGAATCTTTTAATTAAGTCTGACTGTTGTTGGAAAAATTCTTCACCAGAAGAACAAATTTGCAGATCCTTAAAAAGTGGGATTTGGGTATATTATGCATAACATGTCAAGGATGACAATTGGTGGCATGTAATAAAGTGTTGAACTGAGGATATTTCCTACAAACACTACTCTCTAAAGTACCATGATTTTTTCCTGATGTGCACATCCAAAAAATGTATGTGAGTGAGATTATGTTGTATGTTAAATTCTATGACCCATTTATTTTCATTAAGATACTAAACAAATTCAGTCAAATATATCAAATTGGACTTCCACACCATCCAATAGTCATACAGATACCTGCACCAAATATTTATAACATCCAAAAATAAATTATGGCTGGTGTTGTATATGATTTGTTCTTCCAAATAAGCCATAAAAAGGTCTGCATATATTGGGGCAAAAGAAGACTCCATTGCTGAACCCTTTAGTTGTAAACAGCAATCACCATTAAAATAAAAAATATTTTTGGTGAGTACATGTTCTGTCAAACAGAGAAGAAAGGTATTAAATCCAGGGTTATATAACGGTATATGGTTTAGTTAATATTCGAGTGCCATAAGGCCAGCTCAATGTGGTATGTTGGTATACAAGGCAGATACATCCAATGTGCATATGCGCCAACCTTGCTTCAACTGCATGCCCTGTATAATGTTCAAAAATTGGGTAGTGTCCTGGATATGAGAGTGCATCCATCTTTGACAAGGTTATAAATGTTTAGCAAGATACTCCAACAGGGGGTGTGTGAATGACCCATTATCTGATACTATTGGCCTTTCTGGTGGATGAGTAAAAATTTTATGAATTTTAGGTAGCATATAAAGATATTGTCAAGCAGGATCTTGAACTGTTAAATGGAAAGCAGCTTCCCTGATAATAATCCCTTTATCAAGAACTAGTTGCAAAAAAAATGTCTATATCGGTCTTAAATTTTAGAGTGGGATCCAACACCATCTTTTAATAAAAGCAATGATCATAAAGTTGTCTCTTGGCATTTGCCATATACATGGACCAATCCCAAACAACTACAGCACCTTCCTTATCTGTTGCGTCGATTACCAACTTTATGTTCTTTTTTTAAATTATTTAAAGCTTCTTGTTGTGGCTTGGATAAATTACTTTTAATCACCTCACCATGAGATCTAAAATTAAAATGTAGATTTTTGAGCACCCACTGTTGGAAGGTTGCAACATACTTATAACTTGAGGCATAGAATTAGACGGGTCTACTTTAGGACCTCAAAAGTTTAATAGCTCGAATGCATATGGATCAAACCACATGCATCAAACTATTAAACAACTGAAGTCCAAAAAATAAAAAAAAATACACAAAAAAAATAATTTAAACTAGTGTAGGCAGGGGGGCAAGCCCTCCTGCACCCCCCACACCCCCTGCTACTTAAATATACCAACTCTGAGATCGCACTACATTGAAGTAAATGGAAATCTCCACGTATGGTGATTTCCATTTCCATTTTCGATGTTTTGCCCTTTTGGTGTACTCGTGTCAAGAATATCGTATTCGATATTCTCGGACTTCGAGCACATAAAGTAGACCTGAATTAGAATCTCTGAATCTAAACTAACTTTCTTCTTTACCTGTGAATGTGACATTATTAGCAACTTAAGATATAACTGTCTGCAAAAAGAGACAACACAATGAGCAAAAACATCCTCAGAAACAAAGTAACATGGTGCAAAATGCATCCCTTTATTCAGCAGACCTGCCTCAGTGTGTGTCAGTCGTGCAGAGGAAATGTTATGCACATTAACATTGGTATGTAAGTGAGAGCTAAAAGATGTATTAGTGTCTCTAACATTAGTGTTTCTTTTATGTTTTCGACCAGCCCATCTTCTGACCCCAAAGGGTTGTCAATGTTTCTTTTCTGTGCTACAGAAGAGGCCTGTGCATTTTCAATATTTGTGTCTGCCACTGAGGAAGACTCCTCACCTGATGTTTCAATCAAGGTGGCAGATTTTTTTTAAAGATAGACTTTTTTCTCTTTTTTTTTACTCTGCTTATGCCCTAAACAATTATTAAAAAATGTAACAGCCTTTTGCTTGCAAAATGGTTTGCCATTAGAATAATCTTTTAAGTCTTTACTAAATGTTCTAATGTTACATTCTTTAAGTTCTTTTTCAACCTCGACTAAATCTTTTGGCAATTTAAATAAACAACCTTTAAATAAAACATATATTTCAAATACTTCAGCTTCATCACACAATTTACAGACTTCAAATAGATACTGGCAGCTGTTGCAGAACAAAAAGTGACACTCGAAGATTAAATTCACTTTATAAAACTGCAGATACTGAAAAGTACAGTACAAAAATAAAAATTCCTTGACTTTGTTAACTCAAATGCCCTGGGACAAATTGGTCAAACCTCAGCAAGAGCAATAAACATGCTAGATCTGTTCCTCACTAACATGACAAACAGATGCACCACTGCAACTTTTGCACCCTCATAAGTTAAATCTGACCACAAATCAGTTGCCTTCAAACTGGCACTAACACCAGAACTCACAAAAGGTGAAGTCAGACTAAAAAACTTCACCAAAGCAAACTACACCTAGGGAAAGGTATAAATTCATTCCAAGCTCACCCCTTGTTAGAAGTGGTAACTACACCAAAGCTTACACTAAAACCCTATAAGTGTAAAAGTGCACAGACTCAACTGTTCCAGAGTGAAAATCAAAGCCAGAGTCCCAAGTAAAAAAACAAAGCCACCCTGGTGGACATCTACCATCAGCAAACTTTACAACAAACACAAAAGGTTGCTGTCTAAGAAAACTAAGGCGAGGCCCCAACAATGGAAAACACCCTCCTCAGCCTCAACAGGCATGACAGCATGTCAAATCCTCTAAGGGTAACTTTGAGAAAACCTTAGCAATCACAGTAAAGGATAATCATAAGGCCTTTTACACCTACATATGTAGCTTAAAAGGTAGGACCCAACCATGTGCCTAACTAATCACTAATGGTATCACACAAACACTGATCCTGCAGAGATAGCAAACCTGCTAGCAGACAGATTTTGTGAAACTTTCACTCCCTTATCTCCTTCACACTTATCACAAACCTTGCCCCCAACCCCCCCCCCACTCTACATAGCCAAAGAGTAGGTCATTAAGGTCTTGTCTAAGGCAAAAAATACAGCCTCTATGGGACCAGATAGCATTCCAGGCTGTCTTCTAAACAAACTAAAACATGAACTACCATCACCATTAAGTACACTATTCAATCACAGCCTAACCACTAGCTTCATTCCTGTGGAGTGGAGAACAGCAACAGTTATTCTCCTCCACAAAGGTGGCTTAGCAACAGACCCAGGGAATTATAGACCCATAAGTCTGACCTGCCTCATATGTAAACCATGGAACATATCATCTTGGACCTCATAAATAAAGACATAGATGAGCTCCAAACCCTGGATCCAACCCAATTCGACTTTGTCAAGGGCAGATCCTGCCTGTTAAACCTGGTGGATTTCTTCAAAAATGTACCAGGGTCATTGACCAAGGCAAATCTATGCACACAGCATACTTCGACTTGGCCTAGGCCTTTGACACAATCCCACACTCAGGCATTACCAATAAAGTTAGCAAACTAAATGTACATCCCTTTGTTGTAAGATGGGTTCCCAACTGGCTCACAGACCGGTCACACACTATCAGAGTGGATGACTCCACATCAACCAGGGTATCTGTCACCAGCAGGTGCCACAAGAGTCAGTGCTGGGCCCTATACTGCTTGGTATGTACTTGTCAAACATTCAGGCCTAAACTAAGAGGCCGTGACTGGCCAAATTTGTGGACAACTGCAAACTGGATGCAATTATTGAATCCCCAATGATGTTCCTTAGCTACAGTCTCAAACCAAATGCAAAGAAATGCATCATTATTCCCTTTAGTTAAAACAACTCCCCTTCACACTATCAGATTAACAACAATACCCTATGTACTTACGAAGTGGTAAGAGATCTGGGATCACAAGTAGGCTGCGACCTTAACTTTGACCACCATCATGTGTCAACTGTAGTAAGGAAGGCTTTCTATGTAGCACACTTGATTAGCAAAGGCATCGCCTCTAGAGCAAAGAAAGTTATAACCTCTCTCTACTTGCTATTAATCAGGCTTATAATAGAGCATAACATCCCTTTCTGCATGTCCTGTACAAAGCACCTGCAGCAATTAGACATACCTCAGATGTTTCTAACTAAGAAGATCAAGCGACTCCAGCATGTGCCTTACATGGACTGACTAAATTCCCTGTCACTATACTTAGTATCATATAGACTTCTTAGGGGAGACTTATGCCTTGCTTACAAAACACTCTCTGACCAAACCTAATGAATTTGCTGCACAACCGTAAATCAAACAGGACAAGAGCTACCCATTCCAGGGACCTAAATATGGTCTATGACTTGAATAGGATGCGCTGGAGGGACAGAATTGTCTCCCAGTGACTGCCTCATCTCTGGAATAGGCTGCCAATTCATGTGAAGCAGAGCACCTCTATGACACTGTTTAAAAGTAACCTGGACAAGTGGATAAGGCACCATAAATTCTTACTGGGGACAGCACTTACAACCCTCCTGGACATAGACAGTCATTAATAAATATAATCCAGGGTAATGACTAGAGTACCTATGGTATTACATTGGGATGAAATGGCTAGGCTTGAAATTACCTCTGGGTCAATATCTTAGTAATCTCCTACGATCCTATTAACAAAAAAAAAGAACAAGACACAGACTGAGAGGTAAAGTGATTTGAAAATGCTTACTTCCATGGCAGTTCCCTAGCACTGCACTGATGTACTGTCAAGTGTGTGGACATACATACCATATGCATGTGCAGTACATCATTAAAGAAGAAAGAACAAGGAAGAACATTAAAATACCATTATACCAAGACATTATTTAAGAAAGTAAGCAATAGCAATAACCCACTCCTGGATGTAGGTATCCCAAGATTAAGTAAGTATGTAGCAACAGTTCTGGCACTGTCTGGCAGTTATCTCAGATATTAAGGCTATGTGCTGCTAACAAACTACTTTCTTTGGTGCAGGGTTTGATTTCTTCAGCTATTTGTCTTTTGTTTGAGTCAGAGGAAGTCACATAACTGGACAGTGCTTTCAGGCAAATATGGCCCAAGCAACTTAAACGTCTGCCGGACTGCATGCCCATGAACCTGTACTCATCAATACAGACAGTATCATTTATCATGTGTCACTGCAGGAGTGGATACTTACAGTACCTGAACTGAATATTCTTGATACTACCATTGCTTTGTAGTAGGCAAATGGTGGTTGGATCAGGAAGTGCTGCTCAGAATGGTGATGAGCAGTCACTTCTTAGGCCCAAACAAGAGAGTTATCAGCAGTTCTAAATGATGACATGCTGTACACATGATAAGCTCATTTGTTGATACAACACTGCACTGCTATGCAGTACATACATTTATTAGCTAAGTTTGAGACCTACCTCTGCTGTAAAAATCAATATAAAGAAATCCATGACACTATTTGATCATGTTTGGTTCCTTTTCTATCTTTTCCTTAGTTTAGTAAAACCACTGTCTCATTCCAGGCATCTGTTGCTAGCATATGGACTTCTGTATGTCAAGATCAGAAGATCAAAAGAGCAAACAAACTGACACAGGATGAAACTGCATTATAAATATTTTGATTTTAAGATATAACTGAGCTACTCCAATATGTCTGTGAAACAAATTTTACACTCTATTAATATTAAACTACAAATTTAAGAAAATAATAAATTAACATTAGAGGCACAAATAGGTATCAGCTCATGACTGCCATATTTTTATTTTAAGTTAAGGGTTGTTTTACCATGAGTGCAGTAGATGTTGAGAAACAAAGTAAAATGCATGGTACTCAGTGGACTCCTGGCTTTGTTTTTATTGAGCAGACCAGCTGAGAACATGCTTATACATTTAGTGGAATGACTACAAGAAATTATAATTAGTCTCAGATGCATTGTTTGGAAGAATAAGAATCATGTTTCATTAAAGCAACTTAACATCTTTCTATGCATTTTCTGACATGTGCAAGTAACATCTGGATTACATTGCAAGACTGTGTAGACAATGAAATGACATAATGTTGCAAATCTGAGTAGTACAAAATACTTTAGTAATATGCCTAGGTTTGCTTTACTGGCCTCTCTTTGATCAAGCAGATTATAGTTTTCAGTGTCCCATGTTAGAAACTAAGACATACACATATATGTACTAGCATCCTCTTGTTCTCATGACAATAAAAATATGTAATTCACTAATAACTTAGGAGCTGTTATCTGAATATGCTGTGGTGATTTAGTGCAGTGTTTTTCAACTGCTGGTCCATGGACCAGGTCTGGTCCGGCAGAAATTAACTGCCAGTCCGTGAAAGACTGGTGCCCACTGGCTGGGAGAGGGTCCCCACTGGCTGGGAAGAGGGTTGCTGGCTGGGAGACCTGCTGTTTACGTCTTTGTCTTTCACACATGTGGAATTTGAATGCCAGAAGCCATTCAAAATGCAAACCACAAATGGACAAGTGAGAAGTAGGGGTGTGTGTGTGTGTGTGTGTGTGTGTGTGTGTGTGTGTGTGTGTGTGTGTGTGTGTGTGTGTGTGTGTGTGTGTGTGTGTGTGTGTGTGTGTGTGTGTGTGTGTGTGTGTGTGTGTGTGTGTGTGTGTGTGTGTGTGTGTGTGTGTGTGTGTATAAGAGGGAGAGAGGTGGGACATCCCTAATTTTGACTGAAATTTTATTTCTGTCCTTCTTAATCCTACCTAAAAGTGGTGAATTTTGGAGAAAACGTGATGAATTAGACAATAAATAATGACAATATTTAGAGTTACAGACTTCTTTTACTTTAGAGAAATGCATATTCACTCATGTTCTATTATTTTGTCAATGTCTCAAGTTAACAATTCTAGTATATGAAGTGTCCTTGATTATTTTTGGATTTGTCCCTGATTCTGTTGGGATTTGTCCCTTTTTGATTGAGAGTTATGGGTAGGTGTGTGTGTGTGTGTGTGTGTGTGTGTGTGTGTGTGTGTGTGTGTGTGTGTGTGTGTGTGTGTGTGTGTGTGTGTGTGTGTATGTAAGATGGGGGTAGGTAGCATAACTCTTAACTGTCCAGATGTTTACAGAATATCCAGATTTTTGCCCCATATGTTTAGTTTGCTCTTCATAAAAATGATTGAAATTTCAGACTTCATATCTTTTGGCATACAATGCTCAAACAGCAATTGGTTTAATTGGTTCCTCATTAATAGTGTTCTTTATTTCTGCCTTAGCAGTCCCCCAAAATAATTCTCCTATTTTCACTGGTCCCCAAGTGTAAAAAGTTTGAAAACTCCAGATTTAGAGAAGTGAATTAGATCTCGTGTTAATTAGTCTAAAATACTCTTCCCTGCAAACATCATTTGGAGCCAAAATAAATTGTTTGTAAAGATAGTTAATGATTATTTCCAGAAATAATTTTTCTACTGTAATGTTCTTTGTGATAAAAAAATTAGAGCAAATGTGACTAGTTGATAGTACAAACAGTTCTCAAAAATGTGAAACATTAGGACTGAGTTACATGTGAAGTTACATATGAAGTATCAAATTAACTTTTTTCTCACAGCAAATCTCATGTAGAATTCAAAATTTTCTTCAGCTTTCTTCTAGTGCCTTGGGCATTGGGCATGTTACATATGTCTGCATAATTAGGCTTAAACTTAATATTTCACTGCCTGGATCACTTTTGCAGGAATTCATTATAAGAATGAAATTAATTATGGATATATAATTGTCCTCGGCCTCATATGTTTTGGTATCTGCATGTTCCTAAGGGTTTGCAGATGCAGGCTCAAGATATGACAATTATAGTAAGTGGCTATGAAACAGAGCACAACATGTACCCTTCTCATTAATGTTTTGTTGTCTGAAGTAAACAGATAGTCAATTTTATTTTATTACTTCATCACTTGTTTCCCTGGCTTTGATCTTTGTTAGTGCTAAATGCAAAAATACAATTTATTTTTGCTAATATAGAAATATATTCTGTATGGCTTTGTACCACTTCTAATGTAGTCAAAAGAGAAAAATAGCAACAAATACTGCTGTTGCAGGTATTAGATTCCTTTTGTAGATACCTACTGGAGTATGCATTTTATTTAGGGACTGCCTGCAAACACTGCAGTTTAACACAAATAAATAAACAAATAAATAAACAATCACAAAAATACATGTTGGTTAGATGAACAAGGAGTCTGCAGCCATTTTATATCACTTTTAATGCACAAGCCCAGGGATTCTTAAACTGTGTTAATGCCAACATCCTGAAACAGCTGGCCCATTCTCCTAATAGGGGAACAACGATCTTTGACCTTGTATTCACAAACATGGGGGGGGGGCAATTTTCCTCACCCTGTGCCGTATCTTTGCTTGTCTGATCTGACCATAAGGCAGTATTACTTGAAATAAAAATTAAATCCAGGGATCCAGAGAAACCAAAAACCTTTAGGAACTATTCCTTGGCTAAATTCCAAGCACCCCCAAACACAGTAAACACTATAAAATACAATAAGTTATTTACAAAATCTTTGTACAGCCGTATTGATAGCTGTATAGATTGAGCTGTGCCCACTGGTATTACGAATAAGACAAACTCAAAAGACAAGCCACCTTGGTGGAATCGCAGTATCAATTGATTATACAAGAAAAGAAAAACATCTTGGCCAGGCAAAGCCATATATACCAAAAGCCCCCTGACTAATTTAAACAGGCAGCTAAGAGAGTTAATTAATACTTTAAAGGCTAAATTTAAAGAAAAAATAGCTTCTCAGGCAAAGGACAACCACAAAGCTTTCTACTGCTATGTCAGTAAACTGAGAGGGAACCACGATAATGCACATAACTTATTGTAAATGACATCACCCACACTGAACTGAGGGGGTCTGAATGGAGAGATGATGAAATCAGCAAAAGTAGAGAAGTATTGTTGAAACTGAATTCATCCTCAAGTCTTGGTGAGTACCTTCATGAGGTGGACCTTATTTCACAAAATCTCACCAAGATGACACTGATATATTGACTGTATTTTATATAGCATATATCATGGACAGAAGTAGGTTAAAAAATAAAGAAGATAGTTTGGTGCACAAGTTCCAGGATAAAAAAGTGCCCAATCCTGATATGTGCACTGGTACCAGGAATGGAAAAAATGACAGTGTAAAATCTTAGATAAATGGAAATATTCCTACAATGGGGCTAGGCCAAGCTCAGGGGGAAGATGGTCACCCTGTTGCAGAAGAAAGTAGCAGTCCACAAAAATCACAAAAACAGTTAGGCCAAAACGGAGCCATGCAGATGACAGAGTGAACTATTGAGGATATGAAAGAAATTATGTATTGTTACTATTATGCAAGAAGCCCAGAATTTCCAGACAAAAGATATGTGAAAAGATTAAGAAAGAAATTAGAGGAAAGAAAAATACTTCCACAAGAAAAACTGTCAGAAGCTTCAAATAAAAAAAAATGTGTTCATTAATACAACAGATCCATGAAAAACACTATATAGACCAAGAAACCTTGCACCGTTTGGAAAAAGAAGCGACCGAGGAAGTGTAAAAATTTAAAGAACAAAATTTAGAGGCATTTGAAGGGTATAAAAAAGAAATATGGACATGGGAAAGAGAGATCTGATACGGTACAATATTTATGCAAAGGAGAAAGCCAAATTAATCAACACAAAAAAGGGAACTCCAAAGATATACAAAGAGAAATATAGGCAAAGGGATCCAGATATAGAACATTTCACAATAAAAAAAATAAGATCACAAAGAGGGAATGTAGAACAGAAGATTAGTAAAGTAGAAGTTAAATAAACAGAAGATGAAGTTATGGAATGTTTGTGAAGTGAAGGATTCAGTGTAGGAAGTCTAACACAGGTCGTAGCACAGCATGATGGAACAACTAGTTCACAAAGAAAGGAGAAACAAGCAAAGCAGGAGACATCTGAGGAAGAGATATGGACATGGGAAAGAAAAAGAGATTTAATATGGTGCAATATTTATGTAAAGGAGAAAGCAAAACTAATCAATGCAAAAAGAGCAGCACCAGAGATATTTGAAGAGAAATAAATGCAAAGACATCCAGATATGGAAAATTTTGCAATACAAAAATAAGAAAACAAAGAGATAATGTAGAAAAGAGGATTATTAATGGAGAAGTTAAAGAAATAGAAACTGAGGTTACGGAGTACCTCAAAGTGAAGGATTTAGTGTAAATATTTAATTACGATAACAATATAATAGAATAGAGCAATGGACACCCAAATTAAGGAGAAACCAGTGGTGCAAGAAGCATCTAATCAGTTAATCTATGAAGATACTTCGGAGCCTCCCACAGGAAACCAGTTGAAAGGTCCAGCTGGAGCTATACAGCAAGGGAAAGAACAGGAAACTGTGGCAACTCTGACACAGCCAATGTTGTGAAGTAATAGGCCAGTGAGTTCCCATATGATAGAACAACATATGACAGGGTGAAACTGAAGAGAATGTGGCACAGGAAGAAGCTCTGGAACTTTCTATAGAATGCCCACAGGAAATGGTGAACAAAGAATGTGCTCTCAGTTTAGAAGAAAAGGATCTAAGAGAAAAGTTGCTTGATTTAATAGAGATGGACAGACATATTAAGATCATTGAAAGAAATAGACTGCAGATGATCAATAAAACCCCAAATGTTACAAGTTTAATAAAACAAATGAACACAGTAATAAGGCTGTCCATAGAGATTACTAATGTATAACGGAAGTTAATAGAATACATTACTGTGCAGCCAAATTAATAACAGATAACGTCCTACCACAAGAACACAGGGTAGTAAGGGAAAGGACGGGAGAAATCAAATGTCATTATGGAAGTATCAAGTAGAGAAAACTATAAAACAATTAAGTCAAGAAGTGTCACTGTTAGAAGAGTACAAAAGAAGGAACAGATCAACAAAAATACACAGAAAGAGAGACGTGATAAAAGCAATGTGCAGTATTAAACAGATCAGGATTTATCATGCAGTATTGCAAATAATAAAATAAAAATATCAGCACAGGCAGAAAAACTTAGAAGATGCACATATAAATATAAGGAAAAAGTACAGAATAAGCAATTTGTTGATGACCCAAAAAAGTTTTATAGACAATTGGGAAACATGGGAAAAGGAATTGGAAGACCACCAACAAAGAAGAAATAGATACATTTTGGAGAAATATTTATGAAGATCCTGTGGAATAGCAAAGATGCTAAATGAATAGAAGAAGTAAAAGAAAGAAAAAAAAGTTCAAATGAACAGGATATGAAATGGGATGGAGTAATGTCCAGAGAGATTGAAACAAAATTAAGAAGAGCCTCTAATTGGAAAACCTCAGGCCCAGATGCAGTACCTAATTTCTGGCTAAAAGTATTAGCATCATTGCATGAAGATTTAGTCATGAGTAAGAAGTATTTACTTGCACACCCCAAACAGACACCAATCTGGCTAACAACAGGAAAAACAATGCTCCTACTTAAGAGTTAACCAGCAAGCTACCTTAAAAACTATATGCCAATAACTTGCCTTCCGATGAAGTATAAACTATACACTGGAATTGATGTCGACAGAGTTTATAGCCATTTAAAAGAAAACTCAATTATGACAATAGAACAAAAGGGTAATAAAAGAAAGTCATATGGAACAAAGGATCATTTGTTGTTAAATAAAGTCATAATGGAGAACTGTAAAAAGGAGAAAAATCCAAGTATAACATGGATTGACTACTAAAAAGCATTTGACAGTATCCCACATTTATTGGTAAAAGAGCACTTAAAAATGTATAAGATACACCCTACACTAATAAACTACATCACAACGACCATGAAACAGTTGCAAACCACTTTGCAGGTAAGCCATGATAAAGGATAAATTATTATTCCAAGGATAAAAATCCAAAGGGGAATATTCCAGTGTGACTCTCTGTCACTGTTGCTCTTTTGTCTTGCCCTTAACCCATTAAGCTGTCTGCCTAACATATTAGGCCATGGCTATAATTTGGCTTCCAGAAAGCAACTAACTGTAAAGACTTCTCATCTTCTCTTCGTTGATGATTTAAAACTGCATAGCTCATCAGATGAGGAACTGAAAGCATAACTGTAAGTAGTCAAAACTTTTTCAGATGATATAAGAATGTTCCTTGGTCTTGATAAATGTGCAAAAGCAAGCTTTAAAGCAGGAAAGCTGCAACACCAAGAAAAATCAGTTTAGGACAAGAATGTGACATAAAAGCACTCGAGCAAGAGGGCATGTATATATATCTGGGAACTGATGAAGGATCAACAATAAAACATGAACAAATGCGAATGGAACTCAATAAGGAATATTTTAGGCTTAAATTAATCCTCAAACAGCACTGCCATCTAGGAACAAAGTTCAAGATATAAACCAATTTGCTCTTCCTGTCCTAACTTCCAGTTTTGGAATGAATGATTGTCCCCAAAAGGTATTGGACAGATTAGACAATAAAAACAAGATGGATGCTTCATGCTTATCAAATGATTTATAAAAATCAGTGCATACCAAGATTATATATTCCCCGTTCCGAAGGAGGTATGGCCCTCCTTGAAACTGATTCCACTCGTTGGACTGCATATATATCTGCTGACCTCACAAGACTCAAACATAGTGAAAGTTTTGAAACATGAGGAGAATAAGTCTAAGATGACTTCCTTGTTTAGTCTAGCAGAAGCATATCAGCATCAAGTGGGAATGGAAATCAAAGAAGAAGTAGATAAAAATCAGGCAGCAACTGAGTATGCCAAAAAACAGAAGAAGGAATATAAGGTGAAGGATCAGATGAGAATGCAAGAAATATTGAAAATGCATAAATATAGTTGTAAGTATAGAAAAATCCTGGAATAACCTCATGTTGATCAGGATCGAACGTAGGAATGGTTAAAGAGAGGTGAATTCAAACCAAAGGATGAAAGGTTGATATTGACAGCCTGAGATAGTAGACTACGTACAAGCTGGTTTCAAAGTCCATTGAACATGTGGGAGAAACAGACAATTGTAGGTTTTGTAAAACAGAATTGGAAATAGTTGCACACCTTTTTGCTTGTTGTGACATACTAATGTCAGAAGGACTGTATACTGAAAGGCATAATAATGTGGCAAAACTGTTGCACTGGTGATTGTGCAAACATTATAAAACTGCAGTAGCCGAAAAACACTGGAAACATGAGCCACAAAGCATCATAAAAATAATGAAGTCTACATCACATGGGATCAGCCATTACCAACAGTTCAAAAGATGGATGTGAGAAAAAGATATATTGGTCCATGAAAATAAGACAAAAGTAGCATTGATCATTGAAATTGCTTCACCTAGTGACTACAGTGTCTTGCATACAGAGAGACACAAAGTTATGAAGTATCAGGATTTATAGGCAGAAACGAGAGCAATGTGGAAGAAAGATACCGAGAGAGTTCCAATAGTAGTAGGAGGAAAAGGTCTTATAAAAAACAATTTACAATTGTATTTAGATATGTTGCCGATACATGTAACTCCATACAAATTGCAGGAGTCATTACTGGGCACATTGCGGGTGCTGCAAAGAGCACTTCTGACTGACATTAAAGATTGAAACAATACTAATTTTAGGAACTTTAATCATACGTTGACTTAGGACTGGGGCCTATTCCCATCATGATATGAAAAACCCAAAAAGATTTGGAGAAATTAAAAAGGGAGAAACTTAATGCCATTGCCAACCTTTTGGTTGACAGGTTCATCTCAAATTTCTCCCCCTGCTCACCCCATGATAGTCCAATGGAAATACCACATAACACAATCCTCTCAACCATTACTAGGGAGCAGGTCATCAATACACTTTTCAACCCCAAAAACACTGGATTGATGGGCTCTGATAACATCATAGGATGTTTAATAAATAGCATGAAACATAACAGTTCTGGTCCACTTGAATACATTTTCAAATGGAGCCCTCAGTTGGGTTTTGTGCCAAAGGAATGGAAGATGGCTATAGTCATTCCCCTACACAAAGGAGGCCCAACTACTGATCCGAGTAACTACAGACTCATAAATCTTACCAGCCTCATATGTAAGGTCATGGAAAGAATCATCATGGACATGATAAATGAGGACCTGCAAACACTGGACCCATCACAGTTCAGCTTTGTTAAAGGAAGGTTATGCCTATTAAATCTGGTGGATTTTTTTGAGAGGGTCATCAGAACATTGGATGAAGGTAAGACTGTGCACACTGCTTGCCTCAACCTGACTGAGGTTTTTGATACAATACCCCATTCAGGCATTGTAGTCAAGCTCAATAATTTAGGTATAAACCCTTTTAGAACCTGTTGGAAAGCCAACTTGCTCAAGGTGAGGCCACCTCCACTAAGAGGCCAGTCACTAGCGGAGTCCCCAGGGCTTGGTACTGAACCTGCTCCTTTTTGGCATCCATTTCTCTGAAATGGAAGCAAATGCTGAAGGTTTATGGCTGACTAAGTTTGCAGATGATTGCATGCATCATTGACTCCCCTGCAGACACTAGCATTCTTCAAGAAGGTCTATCTCTTGACTGGCAAACAGTGTCAATGTCATGGTCTTAAACTCAATGCTAAGAAATGCATAATTGTACCCTTTGGGAAGTCAACCATCCTGGCTAATTACCATGTTGATAATACACCCCCAAGAGTTGAGCCAGTGGTCAGGGGTCTGGGTATACACATAGACAGTAGCCTTATCTTTCACCACCATGTGGCCACAGTAGTGAAGAAATCCTTTTATTTTGAGCAACTTATAAGTAAGAGCATGGCATCTATATCCAAAGAGGTCATTATCCCACTGTACTCCACCCTTATCAGACCAATCATAGAGTACAATGCTCCATTTGGTATGTACTTGACCGGGCATATGCAGCAACTAGACCGACCTCACAGTCTCTTTACAAAAATAATGCAAGGTGTAACAAATCTGCCTTATGCAGAGTATCTTAAAGCCCTTTTGCTATACTCAGTCTAATATATAGATTGCTTAAGGTAGATCTATGCCTGGATTACAAGGCATCTGCAAACCCCACACTTATGAATCTCCTACATATTCATAGGTAAAACATTACCAGAAATACAAGGTCTAGGGACCTTAATTTTGTCTGTGAATTAAATAGAACACGCTGGAGAAACAGATATGTGTCGCAGAGACTGTCCCTCCTATGGAACAGGCTTCACATCCATGTGAAGCTGAGTTCATCTGTTAACCAATTTAAGCACAACCTAGACAAGTTGATGGGGAACAGGAAATTTACATTGGACCTGCCACACATCTCCCTTATGGACAGAGCCAGCTTATAAATGCCTGGCCCTCAATGTCCAATTTGGATACAGGGCATCATTATTCTTTCGGGAAAACTTGGCTAGGCTTAGAACCCCCCCCCCCAGGTCATTGGCCTAGTAGCAGTCTATGAATATATAAGAATTTGCTAGTTGTTTTTCCTATTCCTTCTTCCAGCATTAGAGAAAAAGCCATTGCTAAGGCTACAACACTACAAAATGTATTGAAAAAAACCTGAAAATCCATGAGTCTGTATTCCAAAAATATAGCAGATCTCTACAACTCTATTACAACTCTATTACTGAAGTATGACTCCAACTGTATGTTGAAGGTTTTGTGTTCAATAGTCTCATTAAACTTGCCAGATGAATACAAATACAAATTGCCCTCAGAAAGATTTTTTAAGAAATATTGAATGACTCATCTTACATTATTAAGTTGTTGCTTCTTTTTTTTGTTTTATTTTTAACAATTTTATTGAATTATCACTTCAGACACAGACAAACATACATTTATATAAAAGAAAAAAAACAAATTAATATATTCCTAGTTACAGACATTATACATCACATGCATTCTCTTGCATGTTTATCATCCTTTCAACCTTACATAGATTGTCCAGTTCCTGCCTTCCCTCAAACCTCACTCCTACTCCAAAACATTATTCCGCATGTATTGTTCCCACAGTTTCCATTTTTTCTATGTAATTTGCACCTATGCTTTTCTAAAGATCCCACTTCTAGTCCTTTATCTCTATTATAATGTACAGTACTTTAAATAGAGTTGACTTAGATTTGATTTCCATGTTCTAGTAATTGCTTTTTTGACAGCCACCAGAATTAACTTAACAAAGCAAAGGCAATTCAGATTCTGTATCCCAGCTGAAAAAAAATAATTTCCTTAGTGACACCCAGTTGCTCACCCAGTGTTTCTGGCAGAGTACTCTGTAGGGAATTGTTAAAATCTATCAATACATTAAACTCCAAAAACATATTCTACCAGTTTCTGTTATGTCTTACCCATCACACATCCAACATTTTCCATCTACTGGTCGAAAAATTATTTGGAATCTACTTGGGGTATACAAATACCTATGCAAACACTCCCAAGCCAAAAATCTTATCTCTTCCAGACTTAGTTGCATATTTGGGAACCATACATATGTTCTCCCATTGTTTCATTGTAAATTGCATATCCAGTCTTTCTTCCCACACTTTTCTAACTTCCTCAAATTGATTTCTATAGTTATCATGCAGTATTTGATATGCCCTGTTAATTATCCCATTTTAACAGCAGCTTCTGTTTTAGATTCAATTAAAAATTCTACTAGAGCAAGTTTCTCACTTAGACTTAGTTCTTCAAATACTTTCTGCTACTTCATGAACATAATATTGTTTTGCCCTTTTTAATTTCTCCAAATCTTATGGGTTTCTAATACCATGATGGGAATGGACCCCATTCCTAAGTCAAAGTATGATTAAAGTTCATGAAATTAGTATAGTTTCAATCTTTGATGTCAGCCAGAAGTATTATTTGCAGCACCTGCAATATGCCCAGTAATGACTCCTTCTGCAATTCATATGGAGTTACATGTATTGGTAACATATCTAAATATGATTGTAGATTCTTTTTATAAGACCCGTTGCTCCTACTACTATTGGAACTGTCTGGGTATCTTTCCTCAACATTGCTCTTGTTTCTGCCTGCAAATCCTGATATTTTATGACTTTGTATCTTTCTGTATGCAAGACACTATAGATACTGGGTGTAGTGATTTCAATAATCAATGCTACTTTTGTCTTCTTTTCATGGACCACTATATCTGGTTTTCTCACATCTATGTTTTGAACTGTTGGTAATGGGTGATCTGTTTCGGCCACATGTTCAATGGAATTTGTAAATCAGTGTGCATGTAGCCCACTGTCTTGGGCCACCAATATTAACTTTTTATCTTTTGGTTTGAATTTGCCTCTCGTTAACCATCCCTGCATTTGATCCTTATCAACATGAGGTTCTTCCAGGAATTTTGTCTACTTGCAACTATATGCATTTTCCATATTTCTTGCCTTCTCATCTGATCCTTCCCCTTTATATTCTTCACCTATTATGTGTGGCTGTTGTTATTCTCCTTAAAGATCTGCATCCAAAATTCCACTTTCTCCTTATTTCTTACATTTGTCCAAGTTTGTTACAGCTTTCTGCTTGTGTTTTATATATATATATATATATATATATATATATATATATATATATATATATATATATATATAAGCCTGGAATGCGTTGCTCTAAAATATCTTTCCAAACCAGATAATCCTAATTCGCCTTGTTGTATTAAAAGAATCAGCTTATCCCACTTAAACCTTGCCTCTTTCCCCTCCCAGATAAAATCTTTCAACTCTTTATTAATCACTGGCTACAGCTTTTCCTTTGGATGATGAAAATATCTTTGACCTGTATAGAAAAGTAAAGGGACTAAAATGTTTTCACTGCTTGTATCTTGGTTTCCATATCCATAAACAAGAGTTTATAGTTTCTCAGTTTTTGTATTATCTTTTAGTGTCTTCACACATATCCTTAGCTGCCATAACAGAATTCTTTTTAATCCATACTCCTAAATACTACAGTTTATCGTGTCCACATAACTATGGATATCAATGGACCAATTCATGTGTGGATATGTATTTTGCAGTTATAAACTTTGTTTTTTCTTCATTCATTTTATATCCCAAAAAGACTTTAAACTGTCTCAAGATGTCCCACAACACTGAGATGTACTTTTCTTGTTTTATCAAGTACAAAATAATATTGGCGGCAAATAAAGCCAACTTTTTTTGATTTGCATACCAGTTATATCCAAGAATTTCCAAATTCCTTATTTTCTTTTCCAGTGGCTCTAAATATAAAGCAAATAACAAAGGGAAAAAAGACAACACTGCCTGGCTCCTCTGTTCAGACACAACTTGACAGACAGGAACCCTTCCACTTAAATTTTTGCCTCCAGTTATTCATATATATCCTCCTCATTAACCTTATTATTGTATCACAGAATATAAATGTGTCCATTGCCCTACTTATGAAATCACAGCTTACTCTATTGAATGCATTCTCTGCATCAAGACCCACCAGCAACAGCAGTATTCTTTGCACTCTGCTTTCCTCAGAGTCATCATTGTTCTATTAATGTTGTCAAATGTTTTCCTCCTTTCACAAAACCACACTGATCCATATTTATTAATTCTGGCAATGCCTTTGCCATTCTTTAACTATTACAAACATAAACACTTTATAATCATGGTTTGACATTGAAATGGACCTATATGAAGCTAGGTCTGGTGTGTTTTTACCATCTTTAGGTATTACAGCCACCCTTCCATGGTAGCAATTAGTTCACTGCTAAAGACAGCACAGCCAGATTCCTAGTCCTTGCATTCACAGACATTTCATCTCTGGTTGCAATCAGAACTGCAAGATACAATCTTTATGGCCTATACCAGGTAATTTTATTTGAGGATATTTTTCTAAAAGTTTTCTGGGGCTGAGCTTAAGCTCTTCTCTTCCAGTATGCTCTGTTGTAATATTTACATTTACATTTAATCAGTTACAACAGTACAGTCTAACATAAATGTACAATTATCTTCTGTCCAGCAGGACACATTGTTGGTACATTTTTAACTCAAGCAGCTTTATAAATACATTTTTCAATATCAACACCTTGTACAAATCAGTTTGATATACACATGACATATAATTCTTTACAAAACTCCAGCTAGCTATGCTGGCATACATTACCCATCCACTGCCCTACTTCTCCTGATATAGCTGGCAATACCCCACATTGTCACAATGCCTACATTTATTAACATGTAAAAAAAAAACAAAAGAAAAAAGATACTTACTTACTTTAGTATCTTTATCATATATAGCAATAAATTAAAATTCTGTACTATATAACATGTAATTTATATCATGAAATGTTTTATGAAATGCTATTAGAAAAAAATATTCTGCTTATAGTCACTTTTTTCTTCGTTTCCTGCTTAGTGTTCTTCCAAACATTAATGACATGAAATAGGATATGCACTTCTCAGTAGCCACATTTCATCTCTGGTTGCAATCAGAACTGTAAGATACAATCTTTATAGCCTATACCAGGTAATTTAATTTGAGGATATTTTTCCTTAAAGTTATCTGGGGCTGAACTTAACCTCTTCTCTTCCAGTATCCTCTGTTACAATATTTACATTTTATCAGATACAATAGTACAGTCTGACAAAAATGTACAATTCTTTTCTGTCCAGCAGGGCACACTGTTGGTACATGTTTAACACAAGCAGCTTTACAAATACATTTTTCAGTACCAGCACCTTGTACAAATCAGTTTGATATACACATGACATATAATTCTTTACAAAACTCCAGCTAGCTATGCTGGCATGCATTACACATTCACTGGCCTACTTCTCCTGGCATAGCTGGCAATGTCTCACATCATCACAATGCCTACATTTCTTAACATGAAAACAAAAAAGAAAAAATACACTTGCTTACTTTAGTATCTTTATTCTATACAGCAATACATGAAAATGATGTACTATATAACATGTAATTTATATCATGAAATGTTTTATGAAATATTATTAGAAAAAAAATATTCTGCTTACAGTCACTTTTTACTTCTTGCTTCCTGCTTTGTGTTCTTCCAAACATCAATGACATGAAATAGGATATACACTTCTCAGTACCCACAAGTTTTAAAAATCAAGAAAAGTCCAATCTTTCATCTTTTTCTCACAAAGCCATCTTTCAGAAATGTGATTGATGTTTTTTAATCTTTTATTCACTAAGTTCAATGTTGCTGGCTGTCTTCCTATTCCACTCTATCTCTCAACCCCAGACTCTGTTTCAAGTCCAAAGAACTTCTGATTTTTCAAGTCAACTCATAGTTTTTTTTTTCTGTCTCGCAAGCATTTTCATTTGGAACACTGGAAAAGATTTGACTGGCACAATCTCTTCGTGAGCTTAATAGTTTGAAGAATGACAGGGAGAATGCTCTCTTGTTTGTTTGCTCACTTTTTGTTGTACAAACTTTTGTATTTCCTCCTTAGCCTGTTCTGCATCAGAAATTACTTTGGCCCTTCAAGGAAAACTATTCTGGATACAACAGCTTGAATCTCACATCTGCCTTTCAACATTCCATGATTGCTGGGGTAAATGTGTTTCTCTTTTGCCTGGTGTACAGTGAATAATCATTTTCCACAAACCATCTGTTGTCTCCAGTTTTTATTACTTTGCCCTTCTACCACAGTTTTGTCATGATCAACTCTTTCTGCTGGCATGATTGCATCTTTACTAATACAGGTATTAGCTGCTTTCTCATGGCAAGCTTTGAAGCATAGACATGATGTGCCCATTCAATTAACAAATCCTGCTGTGAAATACCAGTCCAGTTGCTTATTTGTGTATTCATAAAATAAAAGCAGTCTGTGACTTCCAATTTCTCTCATGTTTTCCCTGGATGCTCACTCCTCTAACTCTACCATTTTTGAAACAGCTTTTCTAGAGCAGTCTTGTATTCATTGAGCCTTTCCTTCATTTTGACCTCTGACTTTTGCAGCATTAACAGTTCATCTGAATAACTATTTAAAGCGTTCCAGCCTTTTGTTATTTAAGTTGATATAATTCTTCATTGTTTCATTTATTTTAATTAGCTCCAAGCACATTTGATTTATTTTTCCACTAGATTATTGGAAGCCATGTCTTGCAACAAAGCCGGACTACTTTTTGCAGAACAATTACAGGACTCTTCTCAGTCAGTGTTCTCTACCTGTTTTCTGGTTGATTTTTTTCTGGTGACCTAAGTTTCTTCTTTGCTGACATCCAGTCAGTGTATTTTGTAGTCAGTAATTGAATTCATTAAATCTGACAGCGTTACTGGTCCCTATCTCTCAGTTTCTTTTTTCACACTGGGGGCGAGCTGAAATTAAGCTGTTGATCAGTGTGCAGCCATCTTGGAAGTCTTCTTAAGGTGTTGTTTCTTGTTCCACAAAAAGGTTATTTGTTGTTGTCTCCTATTGCCAAATTATGCCTTTTAATAGGAAGCTCCCATTGTGGAAACTAAACTTCCATCATAAAAGCATATGTAAATTAAAATTAAGATCCTTGCAATCAGTCTATGACTGAATGAGTGTAAATGCAGCTTACCAAGTTCTGAATTTTGTTAACCACATTTAAATGGTGTATGAATTTTGTATTCCCACTATAGAAACAGAAGGACCAGTAGACTTCAATGTGTGGTCTGATAAGTCACTTGACTTGCACAGCATCAGTAGTGTCAATAGCAAATCCGCCTGTCTAGTAGGTAAAGTTTGAATAATAGCATTCATTATAGCCTAACAGCCATAATTGTAATGTCAGCATTAATCTCACACTTCAAGTTACTTTGTATGGCAACACGCAAATCCTTGATTTGAATAGAAGTAGACGAATATCTGATTATTGAGGATATTTTTTATTGTATGGTCCATAGTACATTACAACACATATTCTGTATATTCTACAAACAGGTACGCAAGAAATTCAAAATGTTCTGTACTCTACACTAGCTACTCAGGTTAATTACTATGGGTCCTGTCTTAGTTTCATTTAGAAACATAGACGTCTACCCTCATGCATCCAAACTGGATACTGTTTGGTTATTGTCGGTACCTTGATATTCTGTCCAGGATATTAACAAACTGGAGGTAAGATGATGCTAGTCCTTGTAGAGCCTTATGCTCTCAACTTGGATGTATCTAATGTAATGCTGAGGATATGGATGCAGATCTCACTTCTCAAACAACAGGATTTAATGACTGGCAGAGATGGTCCTTGGACACCATACTACTATAGCTCTTCCTATAAGGCATTTCTGGATAAATAAACAGGTGCTTTCTCAAAATCTACAAAACACATGTAGGCAGTATTGTAGAAATCCTATTACCTCTCCAACATCTGTGCAAGGACCTAGAAGTGCTCCACTGTTGTATAGCCATGACAGTCTCTGCATCCCACATCTTGAATCAAAGGCTCAGCTATTTAACAAAATCCTTTTTTAACTGTCTGACATATGTTTTCATAAAGAAGCTGAGGACTGCAATCCTCCTGTAGCTGAAACACTTCCCCCTTTCCCTGTTTTTTGAAAATGGGAACCATTAAACCAATTTGACAGTTCAGTAGTACCATTCCAGCCTTCTGCATACAACTGAAAAAGTATGCTGACTTTGAAACCTTAACAAAGCTCAGCAGCATTTAGGGTGGATCTCATCTTTTCTAGCAGCCTTGCTACAGTAGATCTGCTTAATCAGTACAGTGACCTCATCTACTAAGAGAGATTCAATTGTACCAAGTGTTTCTGGCACGATTTCTACAGATAAAGCCGTGTCTACCAAATTTAGAAATGCATCAAAGTATTCCTTTTACCTTTTAAAGCTTGTGCACAGTTAAGGTCAGCATATATCCACCCTTGCTGTAAACAGCTTAGGCAATTTCCTGCTTCTTCCTAGATTGTTTTCCGAACCTTTTAGGACATCCAGTGACATTCTGCATGACATTGCTAAACTCCTTTCACACTCAAGCCTCTGCTTCAGTGACTGATTTCTGGGAACCCTCACTATAGCACTGTATGAACGACCTCTTTATTTAGCATGACAACTTTCCTAAATACTGTTGTCCAACAGTAATGCCTACAACTACCACTATAACAAGTGCTGCAAACCTCTTGGCCACAGCTTTTTGCTGCCTCAGTCACTGAGGTCTTCTACAAGGTCATTTTAGACTACATGTCTCCCCTCCCCCCTCCAAAGGTATATGAGAGAAGCTGTTCCAGTTTTGGGAGTTGAACTCATCCAGTACAAATTTCTGTGGCACATACCTAGTGCAATCACAGATCTTTACTGTTTGCAGATTATATTGTCCTGCCAGTCTGAAAAGAGTTTTATATCTAGAGCGCACTGGAACAATTCACTGCTGAGTGTGGGATGAGTATCAGAACATCCAAATCAGAGACTATTGTTCTGTCTCCTAAGAGCTGATTGTCCTCTCCCGGTGAGAAGAAAACAACTACATCATGCAGAGGAGATAGATATCTTGGAGTCTTATTCAGGATGTAGGGTATCAGACTGTTTCTGTGTACCGGTACTGGATTCATTGTACCAAAATGGGAAGGAGTGAGACCTAAACCTTAGGAAGAAGATCTTTGTTTACCTGTCAGGGTGTTTTCCCATCCTCATCTGTTGTTACTAGGTTTGAGCAATGATCGAATGGATGACATCACAGATAATAGCTGTAATAATGAGGTTCCTTCATAGGGTATTGGGGCTCAGTCCAATAATAGGAGTGGGGATCTTGGAAACTAAGGAGAAGCTCGGAGTATGGCCAGTACTCCTATATGACCCTATGCTAGAAATCTCAGAAACAAAACTCAGTATTGCATAGAAATGATCTCAAACAGCACATCCTATTCTCAGCAAAGGGCTTTCACTAATGTACTTGTCAACAAATTTAATTTGCGTTTCTTCCGGCTCTTCCCACCTGCACCCCCCCCCCCCCCCATTTCACAGTCTCCACATCCCATTATAATTATTTCTGAACAGGTTCTAAATACTCATTCCAAAAGGAAAAGTGTTAGTCCTATAGGTCATGAAAACATAATATGTTGCTTCTTACTCAGCTTTAAATCTCTAATTCCTTCTAAATGTGTATAATCTTTGCATCTCCTCTGAGTACATGCCGAAACCTTGGAAAACAGACACTGTTTTACCACCACAGAAGGGTGGACCTACCATCAACCCTTTGAACTGTAGACCAAAAAGTCTTACCAATATTATTTGTAAAATAATGGAGCATGTGATAACAGATCTCAGAAATAAAGAGTTTGGTAGTCTACAGTCCCTCAACCCAAATCAGTTTGGTTCTCTAAAGGGTAAGTCCTGTCTACTGATTCTGGCTGACTTCTTTATGGGGGTGACTGAACAACTGAGTAATTGTCAGTAAGAACATACTGTCTACCTGGTTCTAGTTATGGTGTCTGACACTATGATGATTTAAGATTACCGAAATGCTCACCTGCCTGAATAATTTTCCCTTGTAACCTGCTGGATGGCAAATTTTCTTGCTGATGTGAAACACATAGTGAAGATTAGTGGTACACTTTCCTTTAAAGGACTTGTAATAAATGATGTCCCACAGGGTTGGTTCCGTATTAGCCCCCCCCCCCCCCCCCGCTCTTTGATATGAACTTCTGAGATGTTCAGGCTGATATTAATAGTCTACTACTCACAAAATTTGCAAATAGCTTAACATTTTGTACTGTCATTAATTCTCCAACTAATACCCATGTCCTGCAAGATGGCCTAAGTATTACTTGGTGTTAAGACCATGGACTGAAACTCAGTGCTAAAAATGCATTCTTTAAGAAACAAGAACACCCCTGTATCTACTGCATAAAATATGCCATTATTAGGTTCTTAGGCATATTCATGGAATAGTAACTTACATTTGACCTGTATGTGTCATCTGATTTAGGAAGTTATTTTACCTGATTCAAATAATTGCTAAAAGCATATCCATCAGGTTCAGTGAGGTTAGTGTCTCTCTGTACCCTCTCCAATCAGATCATAACTGAATGTAATTCCTCTTTTTCATCTACATATCTAAGCATACTATCCAACTAGAAAGGCTGCAACACTTTCTAACTGATAAACTCTCCAAACTAAAATCATCAAGGTACAAAGAAATATTAACAGTCCTCTCACTTTGTTTCCAGTAGGCTTTTCCATGTAAACTTATGCTTCACCTAAAGGGCTGTAACATATGCAGTCTTATTTATCCTCCCACACATCGGAAAAAAACTGAAAATACTGCCAATATCTGTTGTAAGGACCCACATTTACATCAAGATATAAACAGAACCAATTTTCATGATAGATATCTCTCCTAAGGTATGACCTACTGATAGAATAAGCTGCTACTGCACCTCAAATAAAGCTGCTTCCTTGCTCAATTTAAAAACACCCTTGATAAATGGATGGGGATTTGTAAATTCACTTCATTCCTGTGTTATATACTCAGACTGTTATAGTTACTGGAAACAAGTAGTGTAATTTGCATTGGCTAGGCTCTTAATGGCCTACCGGACTAATTACCTGGTAGCAATCTAAGAAAGTATGAGAGAAGTCAATTGAGGAAGTCTGAACACTTTGTTCTGAACACCTGGGCCTCTATCATGGAAGATATACCAGGCATAAGTCAATGAGTGCCTTGGGAAAGCCAGAATGCACTGGAAATGTCTTAGCATCAGCTCACAATGGGATACTTAGACATCTTACAAGGATAAGTTGGCGACTGTTGATGGGGGGATAGGGAAATCTTGTCTACCTTTTCAGCTTGCCGCTACCACAACTCTCACCAGAAAACATACTTTACAAAATGATGATGATGATGGTAATGACAAGACACAGCTGGCATAATGGTTATGACTTTCACCTCCCATGTGCAAGTTGCAACATTCAATGCTGACAACTGGCAAATGCCTGTGTAAGGCTGGCGTGCACTCCCTGTGTTTCTGTGGGGTAGTGCCTATTGGAGGAAGAGTTGTATAGAACACACATTTTGATCACTGGCTCTGGTGTGCAGTATCACCTAGGTAGGAGAACGTGGATCATAGACTGCACACCATATTAGGGCTAGGTGCTCGGCAGTATAAAAATTGGCTGTAGGTGATTTGGTCATGTTGATGAATGTTGCCAAAAGTGGGCAGGGATATTTCTCGGTGACAAGCAGGTTGAGGACCCTGCTTACTCTGACCTATGCCAGGGAATCATGCTAGAAGTGGGATTGGTCTACATGAACTAAGGATTGCTGAACTCAGTTTAGGTACACTGACAGGACATAGCTTGGATGTGGATGACATGATGGTAAGGAGGAGGCTGGACACCCTTTATTAAGGAGACAAGATGGAAGGGCAGTTCAGCAAAGTGACTTGACTTGAGTTAAAGAGCCTTCTACTCAGGGAATGGACAGACTAGAAATGGTATGGGAACTGTGGTGAGGGGGAGACTTCAAAGCACAGTGATGGATGCCATCAGAATTATTAATAGACTCATGGCAATTAGACTCCAGTGTAAGTATAGGGCAGCAGTCGTGATCTCAGCCTATGCCCAACAGCAAGGCTGTGATAGTGAGAAAAGAGTGCATTTAGGCAGTAGTTGCTGTACCTACTAGACAAAGCAGGACAACATGATTTAATGTTGATAATCTGAAACCTACAGTTAATGTACATTTCAGGATAGACAGACAGAGCAGGATATGAGGACTACCTGGTTCTACATGGGTGGGGTAACAAGAATAGAGAAGGAGAGGCCATTGCAGACTTTTCTAGTAAGATGGGAGATAAGCAGTTCAAATTCAGATCAGGATACACCACAACTGACCCAATGTTTTCAGTGAGACAGATAGTTGAGAAGTAGTTAGAGATGAGGAAGGAGTCCAGCAGAGCATTCCAAGACTTGGAGAAAGCATATGACAAGGTCTCAAGAAAGCCAATTTGGGCAATCCAGTGGTAGTTCTAAGTCCCAAAAATATTGGTAGAATTAGTGCAGGCTATGTACAAGGACCTAATGACTCAAGTACGAAAAATGTTCAGTCTCACAGACGGGTTCCCAGTTGTAGTAGGTGTGCATCAGGGCTCATACCTGAATCCACTGCAGTTCATACAGGTGATGGATTACTTTAGCAAACAAGGTGGAGGGGAGAGATCAATAAAGTTGCAGTATGCAGAAGATGTGGCATTACAGGAAGACACTGACCAAGAAGTTCAGCAAAGGATAGGGGAATGGAATGCAAAGCTGAAGGCGCATGTGATGAAACTAAATACAGATTAGACAGTGGTAATGGCAAATGGGGGAATCAGAAGAAGCTGAGAACTAAGATAGAAGGGAGGATAGTGGAACAGGTTAACAGCTTTAAGTATCTGGGAGGGGTGGTTGAGTAGAAGGGAAGTTTGAATGAAGAGATCAAAGGTAGTATTCAAGGGGCTGCAGTCATCTGGCATAGAGTGTCAGGTGCAGTGTATGATAGAAGAATGCCAAAGAAGCTGAAAATAAGGTGTACAAAAAAGTGGTGCATCCAGTGTATGGTATAGAAACCTGGGCAGTAAAGGCAGAGCAGATGAGGAAGCTTGAGGTGATCAAAATTAAGTGCTTGAAACAGGTAATAAGATGCACACTGTGGGAGAGATGAAGAAATGAGGACATAAGAGCAGAAGCTAAAGTAGCTCGAATTTCAGAAAAGATGAAAGAGTACAGATTGCAGTGGTTTGGGCACATGTGCAAAAAAGTGGAAGACAATCTGGTGAAGATGATTTGGGACAGAGAGGAAGAAGACAAGAGAAAATGAGAGCATCCAACAAAGAGGCGGATGGATTGCGTGACTAAAGATCTATGGCAGTCAGACATGAGTGTCAATGAAAGCAGGAATGTGGCATTGAATCGAGAGAGATGGCAACAGCTGACACAACACCCCAACCCCTGCGTAGAAAATGGGAGTAAGGAGGTTGAGGATGATAATGACGATGAGGCCATTGTAGATATCTCTCTGGCAAATGGCTTGATGGTGGCCAAAATATGGCTCAACAAGACAGACAGTCACAAGATCGCATACAAGAGTGGCCAACATGCAACTCAGGGAGACTTCCTCCTAGTAAGGAAAGGGCACTGCAGTAGAATCAGTGATTGTAAAGTCAACTCCACTGAAAGAGTCAGTCCACAGCATAAAGCACTGTTTACCAAAATTGTCTGCAAGCAGTGGTCAAAGAAGACATTCCGGTCAACAGTGACCAGGCTGAAGACCTGGAAGTTGACCAGAGAGAAATCCCTACAGTTCAGGGAAGTACTTTGGGCTCTAGCACCTCAGTAAAAAGAGAAAAAAGGGGGACTGTAAGATGAATGGTAGTACCTCAAAACAGCATGTGTGGGGACTATAGAACAGATATGTGGATATGACAGGTATGGAAACAAGGTACATAAGGGAAGCTGATGGTGGAATGCATTCATTCAGGAAGTCATTAAAAGAAAGTAGGAGTGCAGGAAAAAGTGAAAGGTAGAAACGACAGAACAGGCTAAGAAGGAATACTGGGTGGCTAACAAACAGGATAAGAGAACAGTTGAAATAGCAATGAGCAAGGCATTAGAGGCACCCAGCCGGCTTCTGGAAAATTACTTAGTAGATGGCACAAATAAACTCTATCAAGTTGCAAGGCAAAGACAGAAAAATAAAACAATCAACTCAGGAGTCCACAGGACATCAAAAGCATGTCCCAGAAACAGCATATGCTGAAAGAAGAAGAGGAGTCAACCCTAGAAGACGTAAGAACACCACTAAGGAAAATGAAGATAGGGAAGCAGCCAACTAAGATGAGGTCACAACAGATATGATCAAGATTTTAGGTGAGACAGGGGAGAAATGGCTCCTGAGAGTACTCATAGCAGTATGGAGATAAAGATGTATCCCAGATATCTTGGGAATAAGCATACTAGTGCCAGTGTGTACAAGATTAAAGGGGACATTCACAGCTATGAGCAGTATAGAGGTATCAAACTCATGTCACGCAGCATAAAAGTTCTGGAGAGGGTGACTGATAAACAAATACACAGAGCAGTAGAAAGTAAGATGAGAGATGATTAGTTCAGATATAGATCTGTATGCAGTACAACTGATCAGATGTTTTCACTGAGACAGATATTTGAGAATAAGCTAGAGATGAGGAAAGAGCTCAGCTGGATGTTCCTAGACATGGAGAAAGCATATGACAAGGTCTCAAGAAAGCTGACTTGGGCGGTCCTGCAGTAGTTCAAAGTCCCAGAAACATTGGTCAAATTACTACAGGCTATATACAAGCACCCAATGACTCATGAACAGTGCTTGGACACACAGAGGGGTTCCCAGTGGGAGTGAGTATACATCAGGGTTCAGCTCTGAGCCCACTGCTGTTCATACAAGTGACGGACTACCTTAGCAAACTGGTCAGAGGGGATAGATCAACAACGTTGCTATATACAGATGGTGCGGCATTATTGACAGACTCTGAACAAGAACTTAGGTTCATAGGTGTGTACTAGGCTATTGGCCCTGAAGCCTTTTCAAGCCTAGCCCACAGGATTACCCTGGTATCATGCCACCCAACCTTAGTTCCCAGTACCTCTGTCAAGAAGAGCCACTGGAGTGATCCCTGGGGTGAATTTTCTATTTCCCATCCACTCATCAAGATTTCTCTTGAAGAGGGCCAGTGAGGTACTCTGCTTGACATGTATGAGACGTCTATTCCATAGCATGGGCAGTCTCTGGGATATGAACCTGTCCCTCCAGCATGTTCTGCTGATTGTGGTAATGAGGTTGAGGTCTCTGGAGTGCATGGTGTGGAGGGATTGGGATTTCTTTAGATGTATCATTTCCAACAGAGCTGGGTCAGACATGGCTTTGTAAGTCTATCAGAGATCACCTCTAAGTAGGTGATATGAGACAGAGAATATTTAGTGTTTTTTGAGTCTGTCCATATAGGACAAGTGTTTAAGGCCTAGGATCCTCTTTGTGAGGTACTTTTGCGGCCTCTCCAGGACCAGAACTTCAGGAAATTATAGGAGAATGGAATGCAAAACTGAAAGCATATGGGATGAAACAGTACAGATATGTAACAGAAGAAAATTGGGGAAATCAGAAGAAGATGACAACTGAAATAGGTGTAAAAATACTGAAACAGGTTGACAGCTTCAAGTATCTGGAGAGGTGGTTGAGGAGAAGGGAAGTCTGAATGAAGAGTTCAAAGCTAGAATCAGAGGGGCTACAGCCAACTGACACATAGTGTTAGGGATAATGTGTGATAGAATACCAAAGAAGTTTAAATGTAAAGTATACAAAACAGTGGAGTGACCAGTACTCTTATGGTACATAAACCTGGAGAGTGAAGGTAGAGCAGTTGAGGAAATTAGGTGTAATAGAAATGAAGTGCCTGTGATGAGTGATAGGATGCACACTGTCAGACAGATGAAGAAAAGAAGACATCAAAGCAGAAGCTGAAATAACTCTAATTGCAGAGAAGGTTAAGGAGAACAGATTACGATGGTTCAGGTAGATGTGCAGGAAAGCAGAAAACAATGTAGTGAAGAGGATTCGGGACAGACAGAAAGAGGGCAAGAAGAAACAAGGGCTTCAGGCAGAGACAAGGATGGATTGTGTGACAGAATACTGGCAACAGTCATGCATGACTGTCAAATAGAGTAGGAAAGTGTCACTGAATAGAGAGAGATGGCTATAGTCAACACAATGCCGCAACATAATGTAGAAAAATGAGGAAAAAAAAGGTTGACGATGATGAATGATGATGACAATGAAATCAAACTAATTCTGGCCTGCTTGTTGTTCAGATGTGTACTTTAAGTGCCTGATGACATAGCAATCCAGTTTCATCCCCTGGTGTAAGATCGCACTACAGTGGGGAAAAAGGTAAATTCCCCAATCCTCACTATACCGTGATCTCCATTCAAAAGCTTAGAGTTTTCTGAAAATCAGTCATATGGTATTGACCATATGAATTTAGAGTTTCTGAAAATTCGAGCTTCTGTTAGAGACCCATACACATACCTCTCACCTAGGCAGAATTTTGCGGTTTACTATCACATGTTCGACAGTACAATGCTCGAATGTACAGATGTCCGAACTAATGTTCGGAAATCAGAACACCGAACAGTGTAAATGCTGAACCGAGCATTTCAGTGAAGTCAAATGTCAAATATGTTGACTACACTGAAATGCTCCTATCTACCCAACATTCTACAGCAGATTTTTGCAGGGGGTCAAGCCCCCCTGCACCCCGCCCCCACACCTCCCTACTTATATATACAAACTCCGAGATCGCACTACACTGAGGAAAGGGTACATTTCCTGATCTCCACTGGAGTGCGATCTGCACTACATTGTCGAACCTTGCTATAACGAATGTTCACTATTGTAAGGTTCGACAATGCCGTGATTGCACTTCTGGTTCTGTTACCTGAATTTCGCTCATTAGTTGCCAATGTGATAGTAAACCAAATTTTGCACCTTGTCCCTCATTTTGCTTTCTATTTTGACCTATCCCTCAAAAAAATGTTGATATTTTGGTAAATTACTGAGGATTGCATTCATTCAGTAGTGGCAGACATTGGAGTTTTATACTTTTTTGTTCAGAAAATGAATAGTGATCCAAAATCTGGTGTTCTATCATTTTTTAAAATACTTGTACCTGATTTTGGGCCTTTATATTCCTATTATTTATGTCTTTGTTCACAATTTTTTCAGCAAAGAATTTGAGAGTTATGTCTACCTGTACTAGAAATTACCAGTCTGGAGTATTGTGGGGACTTCTAGAGAGCTCATCGTCATGGCTACATAGGGTAGCGGTAATTCACAGGATGGGAAAAAACCCAGTCACAGGTATTAGTATACTGTCAAACTAGTGGGTATTTAAAGTATAAATTAGTGAAGTAATTAAGTACTTAAAACTAGAACGCTCAAGGATGTAATATCATGAAATGAAAGATCAGTCATTTACGAACAAACTCAGGAAGTTCTGAATGGATATAGTTGGTACACCCCAAACAGATTCACTTATACAAATTCAGCCACCTTGGGTTTCTGTGACAGTCTGTTTCCTTCTTACTCCAACTTGAAACCAAAAATTTCTCAACTCATTTTATCTTCACTCAGTAGATGATCTACCTGTAAACACACAACCAAATAATAGATGAGAGAAAGTTAAGAACAAACTGGAAATCTTCTTAAGGACTTTAACTTAGGTCACTTCGAAGACTGTTTCTGTTCTTCATAGATTAGTACTAGGTGAATTGCCCTTGTGGATCATTTTAAGCCAAGCCAATTACCCCATGTAAGAATCAAACCCTGCACCTTGTGCTTGTAAGGCAAATACCTTAACCATTATGCCATCTCCCTCCCCCCTTTGTGCTACAACCTGTTCCATTTTGACAACAGAAACTTAGAATATAACCATGATTTTTACCTTTTTTCTGTAGTGCTTGAATCATCAAGGAGAAAAATGTATCACAACAAAATCCAAGGAAACATTGATATAGATCCATGAATTTAATTGAATTTCCTGCTTGCATACTGTTTGACAGGTGAGCAACATGACTTATGGGACCTGAGCAGCACAATAAGAATCGCATCAGCACTGGGACGGGGGTGCTGTCATTGTCTTTCAATAGACAGCATCTTCTTCTTCTCTTGCTGTTATTGCTTGCATATGGTAGAAGACCATATACATAATGTGTTAGAAATGTTGCCTGTACATGAAGAGAACCTGTTGTAATCAAATGTTATTTTCTGACCAGTAGGCACTCATGCACTCATGTCTGTCTTCATCAAAATTTCACCTGCATTTAAAATCTGAGTGACAATAGTGCATAAAGAAAAAAAAAATTAAAATACTGATAGCAATTTAAATAAAATCTAAATAACAGTATAACAGTAAGCACTTTTGTCTCTCAGCTGTACATGTCAAAACTTCACCCTTCATTTATTGTCTTACTTGAGATGACAAACAACAGTGACTGGGTTTGTACGAGGTTTTTGAATTGTTTCTGTAGGGCATTACAATGCTACATAATGTTATGATGAATAAGCTGACACCAATATATAAGAAAATATAATAAAACACTAAAAATAAATGTTGCAGATATTTTGGACAAATAGAGGTGACCTGTTCCCTTCTCAGAACAAATGCCCGCCTCTTGTTCTGGACCTTTAACCTCATGGACTACATATAGACTAGATGACACTGGGCACACAGTATTGCCTATAATCGTAAATAACAAATAGTCATTTTTTTTATTCATAAGGTCATTTGTGAAGGTGGTTTAGTATTATCAACATGTTCTGGTGTTCTATCATGGTCTTTCATGCCTTTAAACAACGAAAAGAGCATGAAACTTGCACTTCTATGAACTTAAGTCTTATGGAGGGTTGGATGATAAGGCTGGGCTGTTCTCATGGTCAGTAACTGAGTTCCATGTGCTGAAATAATGGTTACATATTTCAGCCAGTAGCTGGTGGTTTGATCACATTATTGTGAGTAGACAGAAAAGCAGGCAAAAATGTTAAAGAGTTCTAAATAAAAAACTTAAGATTTATTTATTAAAATAGTTGAGAGTAAGACCCTTTTTATTTTTCTTCCTTTCACTCTTTTTCTCTTAATGCCTGACTAATTGCAATACTTTAGCTGCAGTTTATTCCAATTGTCTGCATATTTCTACAATTCATTTGCTTTCACAGCCCAACTAGACATTGCCTGACTCACATCATTTGAATTGCTATGGTCATGACCGTTTACAAGATATATATCCCGTTATGGGTCAGCCTGCTGTGCTATGTTTATATACACAGATGGTGGCTGAAAGCATTTAGATGCAACTTCTTTATTGCTCGCAGCAAGACACACACACACACACACACACACACACACACACACACACACACACACACACACACAGTGTTTTTGTGTGTGTGTGCGTATGTATACACACACACACACACACACACACACACATATATATATATATTTATATATATATATATATATATATATATATATATATATATATATATATATATCAATGCTGTCTGATATCCTGGGCACAGTTTTCCTTAAATAAAGGATGGCTGAATGGAGAAAAAAAAACTTAAATCATGGCTGTTGTAACAAAAAAAGGATTAAAAAATATTAATTTAACACTGCTGCAAGCAAAGACGGCACAAGGTTATTTTTAATGCAAGACAAAACAGATGACATCCCTGCTGGCAGGTTGCCTAACATTTCCTGTAGAGCAGGATTTTCTGCTCTTTCATTATAATAAATTGAGGCTATACTGTGAGTGCTATCAGTGTGCTTTTACACAAGGATTTAAGCTTCATACCTTGCAGCATTAGTCACCACAATTCAATTTGTTACACACAATGTGTTCACAGCTATTTTCCTCTCTTTTCCCCTGGGTTACAGGCTGCTGTTACGGCTGATTAGTAGAAGAGTGGAAAGTGTATTAAAGTAACACCTGCATAAATAACATCTGTACTGGAAAGCGGAATGCAGTAAAACCATGTTGCGAATCATATATTTCTTTGTTGCTATCTTGGTGGTTTTCGTTCTTATTTTATTGCTTATTTATTGTTTTTATGATAGGCAGGCATTTTAGTGTTTAAACAGAAAGAATATGAATGTGTATTAGTAATAACTGACAAGGTAAAGAATTAATGCGATAAACAATGCAAGAATGCTTCAGTTAAATATGTGCGATGGCAAATAAGCCCTCCGAGTAACCTCTTTTTTCATGAGTTCTTGCTGCCTTTCATATATTTGTTGCTCATATTCTTTTTGCGCTACTGTAGTCAACTTTGTATAAATGGTGAATCCTTTCCTGCCCATTGTCTATGTACTGACAGTTAATACTGCCATAGCTAGGATGATGCTATGGGCAAAGAAAATAATAGAACTAAATTTAGAAGCCTGCAAGTGTTATAACAGTGGTTATACTGTGTCACAATTTATGAAAGCACAGAGATGTAGTGTGGATGTTCAGTAACTCTATAATATAATCTCTGTTTTAGAATTCCCCACTAGATATTAAAGTTAGAGCACTTTTTCAGTTTACCTTGGGAGAGGAACACTGGGATTGATGTTATAGATGAAACACAAAAGGACAGAGATGAACATATTATTGGTCTTCTTGTGCTTTGTATGTTTACCAGTGGGAACATGTTGATTGCCCAGTGACTTATAAGAAGAAGCACCTCATAGTTTTATCCCTGTACTCAGTTCCTATAGAATGCTGTGAGGTATTATATGGCTGGCCTGCAAAGCATCATCAGGTCTCACTCTGATGGACCTACTGCACATTCACAAAATAAATAGCATCAGAAATACCTGATTTATTGACTTAAACCTTGTCTGCAACATAAATAGGAGCTGTAGGAGAGACAGGTATGTGTCTCACACACTACTTATCCACTGGGAGGGATCCTCATCCACGTGAAGCAGAGCTCTTCCCTAACCAAATTCAAATGTTATCTTCAACATTCAGAAGTGCTACCTAGAAACATTATGGGCTAGATTCATGAATGGCTGCACTTAGTGCTGCTATCATATCGCAATGCTAGTCTGTATTCATTAAACAGCTCTGCACTAGGTGCAGAGCCTAAAAACAAGGTTAAGCAGCAGAATATGTTAATGATAGCATAGGTAGCTGATTAACCAATCCAACATGGTAGAGCTATTCAGGAATGTATAAACTAGTCTTGTATACTCAGTATACCCTTTTGCCCTGAAATCCCAAACTCTTTCGATTACAGCCACAGTTACACTTAGAAAAAAAAAACATTAGGGATTGCTGATGCCATCATTAACCTGTATGTGCAATAGGCTTTAATTCAAGGTGCTGCTGCTGCCAGACCTTGGCCAAGAAGGAGAAGGGTGTTTAGACCTCATTTGATGTATCATGGACTGTCTGACACAGAAATTGTAGAGCAATACACTAGTGCAAATATGCAACCTCAGCCTCCCTCACCTGGGGCTCCTGGGAAATTGTGGTGAGCCCATCCCAGTGGAAACAAAGTTATGTGCATGCATACTAGTTACAAGTACTTTCCGGAGATCCACAGGGGAGATATTAGGGGTGTCATAGATGCCAGCTTCTAGAACATTACAGAATTTTCTAAATTCAGTGTTTCAACATGCAATGCAGCATGTCAGTTTGCCATGCACCCCACAGGAGAGAGCAAGAACCATGAAGAAATTTTATGCAATAGCACACTTCCTTAAAGTTTTGGGGGCCCTAGATTGCACACACATAGAAATAAAAGCCCCACCCAGTGAACATGGAAGGAGGTACAGTAACAGGAAATGATACCACACTAAAAATTGTGCAAATAATCATCTACAGTGTCTGTGCTGGTAATCCTGGCAGTTTTAACAACTCACGCATATGACACACATGTGAGCTGTCCACAAAGTTTGCTAGCCGTGGCTTTCCACAAGGACATCTAGTGAGGGATGCAGGCTTTGCACTGGAACCTTGGCTTATGACACCAATGAGAAACCCACACAGCCCCACTGAGCAAAGAAACAATGGTGCCCACACTCAAACTAGGAATATTATAGAATATGTATCTGGCTTGCTCAAATCAAGATTCCATTGTCCAGACACATCAAGCGGTACCCTGTAGTATGATCCCAACCACCTCTGCCTAAATACTCACAGTCTATGCCATGTTGCACAATATAGTTCTCAGGAAAAAGCTTCTGCAAGGACAACAATGGGCAGGAATACAATTTCCAAGACCACACTGGCAGGGCCAGCAGCTCCAATAGAAACATATGAGGAGTTTGAGGGAAAATCACCAACTGCCGATGGTGCTGGTAGATGTAGCTGTGGACAATATACCATGACTCTGGCTAACAGGCAAAGGACAGCACACATCACACTTTATACCTAAGTAAATACCCAAGATGATAGGCACATAAAAAATGAAAACTGATGCCTGAACAAGTTCACAACCTTTAGTTAACCATGTAATGGTTGTGTTCGGTTAGAATTAAACAGAGACAATCCCCAAGGACACATCTCAAACTGCAGTATTAATAATGTTAAGTGTGGAACCTGTATGAAAAAAATATATATAACTGCTTATACTCATCTGCAAGTACTTACATGTCCTAATGCTGAAATTTGCCTCAGGTGTATAATAATGTCAGTAATAGCTTATGAATGATGTTTGCAATACACAGCTATGGATTTTGCCCAGTACTGTGCATTAAGCATTTCAGTTGACAGCTGTAAATAAACCAAGTGAGCAGGTCAATGGTAGCATCATTTGCATAAGTATATCAATAAGTGATAATTAAATATCTACTTTGACTGCATTACTAAGAATTCTAACATAAATATAATGAGGGTCAACAATTACATAATTAATTATGAACATACTTCTCAACCTCTCAGAGCAAGAAATCTGGACAAAGCCATAAATAAAAGTGGTACAAAGGAATAACAAATTTTGCATTAACATGAATTTTCTAAAGGGTACGGAGTCTGAAACTCAGATATCTGTTATCATTTTGTGTGATCAATCTTTAATGAGTTGACAATAATTTGCCAGAAAACCACAATTTTATAATAAAACAGACCAAAAATATGAGTAAAAAAATCTGGACATTCTGTGAAAATCTGTACAGTTGAGAGGTATGTGTACAACTGAGTAGGAAAGATTGATAAAACCATTTTTCTGCTATACATTTGCATAAAGCAAGGTACTGAGTAAACAAACATTAGCTATCAACTTTGTGCATCAGGCATATATGAAACTCTAAGTCTCAAAGAAATGTGCAAAAGGTAGGGCACAGTCATCATCGCTGGTCCAAGATGGGGATGGGGAGGGTACAGGAGGGCATGCCTGACATTGAACGAGTAAGAATTATTTAACCATATTGCATACCTGGAGGCTCTGCAGTAGATACACTTGGGTTGTCCTTCACATCAACACCAACATAATCTATTCTGTGTGAACCCTCTGTTGTGCTGTCTGGATCTCTGACAGTGTAGAAGAACTCCTCTGTTTCAGTCAGTATTGGTTCAGTAGCAGGACCACCCCCTTAACCATATGTTCCAGGGCAATTGCATCTGCCTTACATTTTTCATGCATTATCATGTCACTGGCCATTTGTCTGATTTTCTGATAGGTCTGGTTATGGCCTCCTACACCATTTACATTGTTGACCAAGTGTTCCCAGATATGGTCATGGAAAGACTTGCCACCTCTGCCTCTAACAGGAATGAGGCATGTCGACCTAATGGCTGGATGATAACTTCATTCTCTGCATCACTGTATGGCAGTTTATAGGGTGCAGATGTCTAGAGTGCCATAGTCCTGTATGAGAAGAAACATAAAAGGACAAAAAAAGGAAACTAATCAACAATTAATTATTAGCAAAACATATATGTTTTAATGTATGTATTGACAATGTACAGAATAATTTAAAAAGTAAAACTGTCTAGGAGTAGTTAATACAGACCCCCCCCCCCAAAAATAAAGAAACTAAAAAACAATGCTAAAAGTATGTCAGGACGACAACAGTTGTACAATTCAGTAGTTCATTGCAGCATTAACAAAAATTATTTACACGTTTCAAGTAAAAATGGTTAAAACTTTTATTGGATAATCACTTGTGTGGAAGGCAGGCAGATATATATTACAGGAGTGCCACATCTGGCGGGATACAAATGTAAACCTCCGACCTTGATAATAAGTGATACAATACTCTTCTGCAGTAACTTGTCAGATTCCCAGACAAAAGTTTCCATAATGCCAGGTAACATTCTTTAGAAGCATTTGTAATAGAAAGAAATAACTGTTATACTTGTCTAAGCCAATGGCAAGGGACAAACAATACAGGCATTAAACTGATGGGTGAATTGTGAAATGCAATCCATTAGTAAAGTTAAAATAAAGCATTTTGTAAAAAAAGCAGCAACATACCTTTGCAACAAGTCACTTGTTAAACTTGGAATTAGATTTAAAACGGATTGAGTTCTCCAGAACCAGTCTCTACTACTATGATACAAGTTCCTTACCTACAAAATTATCTTGATATAGTGCAGGTTCAGCCCTCTGAGCACTGTGAATATGCAAGTGAGGTGTGATCTCGTTAGCATTTATGAATTCTGCATTCTGCACTAAGTGCAGTGCAGCTAAACATGGTATAAAGATCTACATAATTGCATGAGCCTTGAGCCTTGAGAAGTGTTAACTGCTAAGGGCTTACAAGTGTGAATGATTATTCTGACTGCAGGCGCAATCATTGTTTCACAGTCTGCCCCCTTTGATGCACACTTACCAAGGCATGACTTAACAAAAAGTCTAGGATTACATTGACTGACTTTGGGAAACAACATTCCTTACATTTCTCTGGATTGTTTATGAACACACTTTGCCTCTGAGTAAAAAATCATCTGCAATTCTAGGGAAGTACATCACTCATTGAAACATATAATTAAAGCAATGCAAATGAGATTCCACTGTTGAGAAAAAAGCATAGATAAGGAAATTATGCTCACAAAATAAAAGAAGAAAACAGCTGAAGTGTTGCAAATATTTGTTTTATGTTGTATGAGGAAATATCAGCTTAATTGTTGCCAATATCCCATTCATCCACACATCTACTTTCAAATTACATAGGACAGCTTTCAGAATGCGGTTGTGTTATACTTTTAATGTGAATTGATAATCTCACTCCTTGATTGTATGTAATCTACTTTTTTCCTAGTGTGTGTTTGTATCTGTGGCAAATAATGATAATAATCTCAACTATGTGTTGTTAGTGCCCTGTATTTTTGGTATAAATCCAGAGAAGGTGCTGTTTGAGGGAATATAGTGATTTTGAAGGGCATATATTCTCTATGCCTCACCCATTCTTACCAATCTTAAAAAGACTGACATAGACAAACTAAAAACATGTTATAACAAATTGCTAAATTCACTACTGGTTTGCCATATAAGACACACCACTACCTCAATCTAAAAAAACAAACTTTACTGGCTAGAACTACCACAACTGCTAACATACAACCAGCTAACAATGGTGCATAAACTACTCTATCACCCTGAGAATACACCTGCTGTCCTTAGCATACTACATCCTTACTCCAACATGCTTATACATTGCTCAACAAATAAAGCTTCATTACAAGTTACCAAAGCTGCACACACACTGCAGGGGACTCCCTATACTCCAGCTATGTATCAAAAACCTGGAACTTGCTCCCGCACACTATTAGAACCACTATCACTTCAAACCAATTTAAAAATTGACTCAAAAATCTTTTATCAGACTCATGAATCTGTTCATGTAACACTCCAGGCTATCTGCTACCATATCTACTTCATTTCTCACAAAACTATTCACATTAACATATCCATTACCTTACTAAACTAAAAGTAACATCTCTTTAATAACCAGCTATCCTTGTTTAATAGAAATCTATTATAGAATAAAGTTGCTTATCCTAACTTTCTCTCTTATTAGCTATATAACCAACTTCAGAATCTAAATTTCTAAGACTCTACTACCAACTGCTATAACATGCTCACAAATGGCTTCCTTGGACTAGCCTCCCATTAAAAATTCAACACCTGTATTGCTGTAACCACGGATAAACTTCAGCTAACACTATCAGATTATTACCTTGTATAAACACCTAAATTATGAGATTTTTACCATGTCTACTATTATTTTTTATAAATTCTCATTATGTCAATGTTTTCTATGTAATCATGTCTTGTACTATTGTTCAAAAAATCACACTGTGTTTATGTCTTTTATGCAAAAATTTAATTATGCCTATGTCTTGTTTATGTACTCTGTGCTATGTGAAACCTTTCTCCCTGGGCCTCCACTGAAAATGGGATCTCCACAGTCTGACTTTCCCATTAAACAGATATAAAATAAATAAATAAATAACTAAATAAATAAATTCAATTAAATAAATAAATAAATAAATATGTTCAAGTTGCAAGACAAAGTTGAGGAAACATCAAAAGTGTATATTTTAACTACTTGTTTATTAATGTTTCATTTTTTTTATTTTTCTCTCTTCATCCTAAGGGTTCATACGTTCATAAGTAAATACTAGTCTATCAGTCTTCAGACGATTTCAAGCCTGTCAAAAAAACGTATAACCTTAAGGAGGAAAGACAAGATAGACTGGGAGAGAGAAATTGAGGCTACCTATCCAGTTATCTAGGTTCACCTTGAAGGTGACAAGGGTGTTACTCTGCTTGACATGTAGTAAACATTTGTTCTAGAGGCAATGGATATATTGGGATATGAATCTATTATGCCAACATGTTTATTTATCTGCTGATGAAGGGTAAGTTCTGTGATTGAATAGGAGATTGAACAGAGTTGGATCTTTCATGACATGAAAGTCTAAACATAAATCTCCATGGAGGAGACTGTTAGAGACTGAGCACAGAGGTAGGGCTGTCAGTCTTTCCTGATAACTAAGATTTTTAAGGCCACTGATTTTTTAGTTTTAATACCTGAGGTCTCTCAATTTGTGTTTTATGCTTAGATAAATACATACCAAAAGATGCATTATATATAATAATTGGTCTGATAAACTATGAGTGAAGGGAATTAAGACTTCTTTGGATCTAGTGGATATGCCTTTGAAAAACAGATGGTCCAGACTTTCTGAACTACTGTGGTGATATGATGGTCAAATGATACAAAATTATCAACAAGAGTATCCAGATCCATTACAACAGTATCAAAATGGAGGAGTGCATTTCTCACAAACACTCTTGACTGGAAGCAATTCACAGCAGTGAACAAGAGTTCACTAGTGCAATTGAGACTGGTGCCATTGCAATTTTATCAGCACTCTGCACAGTACTGAGTGGAGAAATTTTACTTTTCAGCTAGCTTTCTCTTTGGTACAAGGTATACGTGAAGTGGGCTCAAAGACAGAGGCCACATAATACAGGCTTCAAATCTAGTCTACAAATATCTTTATGACTATATTCAGAATAAATATTGATACAAATCTTATATGTGAAATGAACAAGCTAAAGTCTAGGATAAAAACATCTTATCTATAGTCTATGTGAATTGATATTACAAATGTGTTGTTGTTGTAAACTAACCTCTTCTCATTATTAATAAAAATATACCTTTTGTATATTGTACCATATGACATTTTGTTAAGTCTGACAACCCAAAAACAGTAACATGAGTAATGCAGACATGTGTCATATATGCCAGAGAACACATCCATATCTCACAATTATTCATTGTGACAGTAATAAATTATATTGTAAACTTTTATGTCAAGAGTAATTGTATATACTGTTCCAAGAATGACTCCTGTCATTCTCGTTGTGTATTGTTTCAGAACAATTACATGGAATCCTAATGATGTGTGACCTAAATATTACTTCTGGAGTGTAAATCAGATGTAAGAAGGATGAATGTGTCATGTTAATGCTATACGTGCTGGATTTATTGCTACATATATCCTTTAATTGTGTTACTTTGCAATACAGATTATTTTATTTATTTATTTTCCTGTTGCATTTGTTCTCTGCTTGGCAACATTCAAGCAGAGTTCACGGCTGAAAGAAAAAAGTGAAACATTTAATTTGTGCTACCTTCTGTATCACATGAGTCTGGTGCTGGTGTGCAGCTGTCAGCACTCTGGAGAGAACTCAGTGATGAAAATGCTTGTGTCAGTTAACTTTCTCTGTGGCACAAGGTGCAAGTGCAGCGGGATTAGAGAAATAAGACAGATGATGCAGAGTTCTGAAACAATTTATAAATAATTTTACAGTGGGGTGTCTAAATAAATATTGATACACATTTTGGCATATGAGTGTGTTGTAGGCAACTCAGCTATTCTCTCTATTGCTTACTATATGTGAACTGTCATCTATCCCTTTCCCATTATTTATTACCAAAAGCCTTGATAATGTGTGGCAGAAATTAAAATTCTGATGGATGGCTGTGTCAGATTAATGCACGTCTTGCTCTGATCATTGCTAGATATACCATTTGATCGTTTTAATTTTCCTTTCACTTGTTTTCAAATTTTTAATGCCACTTGGCAATATGCAAACACAGCTCACAGCTGAAGGAAAAAAGTGAAAAAAATAATTTGGGCTGCGACTGTAGCACAAACTAGCATGGCACTGCTGCATGGCCTTTTGAAGTCTGGATAGTACTCAGTGAAGAAAATGCACCTGTTAAGTAACTTTCTCTGTGGCATAAGGAGTAACTTAACTGAGTTTATAGAAAGGTAACAGGTAATGCAGGGTTTGAGTCCATTTCATAGATACTTTTATAAAGAATATCAGAATGACATTTGGCACAGCATTTTTGATTGGAAATGTAAAACTAAATACAGATGAGAATCATAACTATGTTTATTGCAAAAAAAGTATTATTAATGATTACTATATAAGCATAATATGATGTGTGTAAAGTATGTTAAACTTGACAATGTTTAATTTAGAGTACAGCTGTATAGGTATGATATGTACAATAGTCGTGTTATAACTATTATGGCTAATCACATATCATAAGTATGTGATTAAGAATGCATGTCTTGTGAAGTCTGTATGTAACATACTCCAGCATGTATCAATCAGGTCATGTAACTCCATGCATCATAAATATATCTGCAACCACAGGTACTGCCTTTTACACAGAAGTGCAGTCCCATTATTCCTTAAAGTTAAACACATAAAGGCATCTCTTAAATATATCTCCATTCATTTTTAAATTTATATCTGCAATTAACACTTTAAAAGTAAGTGCTCCTGTGGCATTGACAGTTAACAAGCAAAGTTTAACATTTTATCCTTCTTTTTCTCATGGGTTCCATTCCCAGGTCGTATTACTCAATCTTACTAGTGTTTAAGTCCCAACAGACCAATATGTCATAGGTCATACCACTTTTCCTCTGACCAACAATGATTATAACAAACACCATAAAGCATGTCAGTGTTTAACACTGGAACATGTGTCAATAGATTAAGCATCACACATAACCAGATATCACTGCCTTACTTCATACCTTGTTTTTTGATATAGTCAGTGCCAATGTGCCTTCCAAACACTGATGTGGTTTATATTGTGCAACTCCATCTAGCATGACTGTATATATATATATATATATATATATATATATATATATATATATATATATATATATATATCTATCTTCGGTTCTGCAGAAGTGGTTGAGGATGATAAGAATGATGTTTGTTTTAGGGCACAAAGGTGGGATGTTAAGAAGTCCTTCCTTATCAAGTGCTACAGCTAGAGGCTCCTACAGGGGGGGTTATAGCAGGTCTCAGTATAATGCTGAGCCTTGGAATAGCTTGGCCAAGCTGTCTCCAGTGAAACTGGCATCCCATGCACTGTGCAGCAATGTCAACAGCACTACAGTGACATGAAGAGGTGCAAGTAGGACCTCTTGACCCAATGAGGGGATGAATTTAAGGTTGCAATCACCCTCAGTTGTGCAAGTATAGTGACCCATCAACTATTTATGATATAAAATTGATTAGCCAACCAAGGCATTTAGTCATTATGCTTTCATGCCTTTCTTTGTCTTTTCTCCACTGTACAGCTTCAGAAGAGATAGCAGAAAATCATGAGGTACATCAGGATGACCCACCTCAGGGAGGCACTGGATAAGGTCTGCATGCATGCCATAGTATTTTGAGCAGCCATAACTAAACTTTTGGATCAGGCATACATGTCTGCTCTAATAGCTCTTGGTAACCGCAGTAGACAATGAGTATTTCAACTTAATTGTGTGTGGGTTCACTAGATAGAAATAGAACTTAGATTTCTTTACAAGGTAATATTTCTAAAAAAAATGACTGCAGTACTACATGACATTAACAATTCATTTTTTTCAAATGCAATTATTAACTCTGAATGCATACATCTAATATGACATAAATAAAGAAATAAATGTTTCCATTTGTCATATCATAGCATTGGCACTGACTAATTTTTATGATGCAATAATGACTTCCCATCATATCTGGATTTTGGAAAATGTAGATATTTATTTCTCATATTTGTTTCTGTATTGCAATAATACAGTTTTGTTACATTCCATTGATCTAATTCTGTTTTTGTTCCCCCAACCCTATCTTTCTGTTTTTACTTTATATATATGTGGATATATATATATATATATATATATATATATATATATATATATATATATAGTTCCCCTTCACAATCCTGAATTACTGAATGCTTGAAATTCAGTAACTTGAGACTGCAAAGTCGAAAATGCAGAAGTGCGAATCTGCGTAAGCGCAAATTCAAATATCTCGAATTAGCACTTATGCATGCCAGCTACAGGATGGGAAGAGTGTGAGTTGGGATGTTTTACTGAAGTAAAGGTAAGTGAATGTATGTGTGTGTTTTGTAAGTTGTGTGTGTGTGTTAGAGTAGGGAGGTGGGAGTATGAGTGTGAGTGTTGGATGTGTCTATGTATGTGTGATGTGTTTGTGTGTGTGTGAGGCAGTTTAAAATGTCTGTGTGGTGTTTTTTTTTTTTTTGAGTATTAGTGTGATCTAGGAGTTAGAATATATAAGTGGGGGGTGCAGGGGGGCTTGCCCCCCCTGTGTACATGCAGTGTAAGGCTTATAGTTTATGTTATGTGCGTTGTATGGTGTGCGTATTGTATGTGTTCTGTATGTTCAGGGTTTTTTGTTTTCGTGCTTGTGGGTTTCGTGATTTTTGTTGGTTTGACTTTATAATTTCGAGTTACTGAATTTTGAGCATTCAGTAATTCGATATTATGAAGGGGAACCATATTTATATATATATATATATATATCTATACACACACATACAGGTCGATATCAAACTTCATATGGTCAAGACCACATGATCGAGTTTTCAGAAAAGCGCAATTCCGAAGTTAAGTAAAAAAAAGAAATACCCAAAGACATCGTTTCTGTAGGGGGGGCAATCCCCACTGCACCCCACACACCCCTACTTAAATATACCAACTCTGAGATCTCGCTACAGTGAGGAAAAGGGAAATCTCCCATTCCGCGCTGTATGCAGAAGTATAGAACATGAGATTTCCCATTTCCACGATATAGTGTGATCACGGAGATGGTATATTTAAGTAGGGAGGGTGCAGGGTTTCTTGCCGCCCTGCAGAAACTATGTCTGTGGGTATTTTTTTTTATTTCACTTCAGGATTTTGAGTTTCTGAAAACTTGATCATATGGTCTTGACCATATGAAGATCGAGTTTTCAGTAATTTGAGATTCTGAAGTGAAACTATATATATATATATATATATATATATATATATATATATATATATATAACTACACACACACACACACACACACACACACACACACACACACACACACACACACACACACACACACACACACACACATATATATATATGTGTGTATGTATATTTAAAATGAAACTGGAAATGATAACCACGGTCCAAGGCATAAAAATCAAGTTTATTAAAAGATGAGTGATTTTGAGACTTGCCTTCTTCAGATCTTTAAAAACACTTAACAATTCTGGGTTTTAAACTCATTCAAATGAGGTAGAGCCAATTAACTGAGCAGCTTCTGCTCTTTCATGGTTGGTTTTAATGTAGCATTAAATTAAGTCCTAGCTCTTTCTCTGTTTGCATCATTATTATCCAATGGAGTTTAGCTAGTTCAGTTTTATTTACCAAATCCCCTCCCCTTGGGCTTTCATGCATTACTTGTAGCACCATAAATAAAAGGTAGTGTCCTGGGTTGGATATCAACTGTTTAACCAACCAATTATTCTGTTGACCACATCTTATATCACTAAGCTCTCTACATAATTTTCAGTTTCAATGTATTTGAAATATTATTGTTTTTAGGAATGATATTTTGTCCTTGTTGGTGTGTTTGTGTGCTTTATATCTGTATATATATATATATATATATATATATATATATATATATATATACATTTATTTCTTTTTAATACATTCCTGCTGAAAATAAAATCACCATCAATACAGGGAGGTAGACTGATGATTACTGTTTGGCCTGCCATAGGTCCACAGATGGCTGTTGTGGAACCACAACCGGCAGCAGAGACAACCAGCATATCTGGGTCACAGTTTGTCAGCATTGCCTCCTTAACTCCTGCCCTACCCGCTCTACCTGCATCACATAGCTTTGCCCTGGTTTCTGATACAGTGGTATGTTCCAGGAACAGTACTAGAGGAGGTGACAATTTTGTCACCCATCACGAGCTAACAGGGTTGGTGGAGGACATAATTTGAGTAGTACCTCAGTGCCTGAATTGTCAGTGTTGAAAACATCCTGCTTTGTAATGCCCAATCAATGCCACATCTGGCACTGACCTAGGTAACTGACACAGGAGGCACTAAGGACAGTTCTGAGGATGAGGACTACATTCTCACCATTCACAAGATGGACATGGATGTGCCCCTGATGTCCTCCTCCTATTCCCAATCATGGTTTTCCCCAACCTTTTGTATCCATCCCCATCCCTGTCCCCTGTCTGTCTTATATGTCCTGTATGCCTGTGCCTGCCACCTAACCTGTCCTACCTATCTGACCCTTTTATTCATAAGCATCATCTCCAGCATTCCTCTCCCTCCAAAAAAAAAAAAAAAAAAGATCTCTTCCCTACATAGCTCTTTACTTTGCCTATGTGTCATCTTGACAGGCTTGATTTGGTCCAATTGGCTAAACAGTGTTATTCTGTTGTTGTCACCCATCCTTGGTGTGGCGACTCTCCAAAGTCAAGAAACTGTAAGTACAGTTCTACGTTTATGTTGTGAAGAAGATGGTTGTTGTGGTGCTTTCCCACCATCATCCTGCAAATTCTGGTATTCTTTTCCCTATATCCTACCCTCTGCTTGCCTCTCGTTTTCACCATTGTCCTGTTAACCCTATTTCACACATTTAATTTGGTCAAAAAATAGAATCACACTCAACACACGTGGTCAGAAATTGCCCATCAAAATTCACTTTTTGTCTGCAACATTTGCACGGAGATTGGCATCATGCAGCAATGCTGCTTTTCCCATCCTATATCAAAAACTGGTGAGTTTTTGCCATTGCCAATACTAGTCTGGTTACCTTCGTGCAAATGTGCTTAAATCTACTGCTCTCTAGTAAATACATGATAAAGACATAGTAAAGGCAGTACTTTGAAGCCTTTAATCAGTTTTTGGCTGCTAAAGGTAATGAACTAGAAGTTCCTATGTGGTGTGTTGAGATAATTCTCCTGTTTGTAGACTGATATTTTTGCATAGTGTCAAGGGTTTGGTTACAGTTGCATGTCATATTATTATGTCATGTTATTTTATAGTCCTGTCATATATTCTGCTACAAACATCTGTGTTTATCTCCAGTTAACATTTCATGACATAGCATTTGAAAAGTGTAACTAGAAAGCATTTGCAAAAAAACATTCCATCCCCAACAGGTAGACTTAGTTAATCATCCTTATCTTGCTGATGTCTTATTCTTGTTTCCACTGTCCTACTCTTTCTTGCTACCTATAGCACACACTTTACTGTACAGAGCATGACAGAGTAATAATGAGGAAACACCTAAGAGTAACACACCATAAAGGTGGCCCAAAATGTACCATACACAACACTGCTGATATTTCTCTCTCCCTTTCTCTCTATTCACCCCTTCTGCTTCACTAAGTTGTCACTGCCCCTTCAACTGTGTGATAGGGCGGTGCAGTGGTGCAGCGGTTAATGCTGTTGCCTCACAGCAAGAGGTTCTCTGGTTCAATTCTCGGCTGGGGTGCCTTCTGTGTGGAGTTTGCATGTTCTCCCTGCATCCGCGTGGGTTTCCTCCAGGTACTCCGGTTTCCTCCCACATTCTAAAGACATGCTTCTGGAGCATTTCTCCCCGGGCCTCCACTGAAAACAGGATCTGTGGAACCTAGTCGGACTTTCTCCGTCAACAAATGTTAAAAAAAAAAAAAAAAAAAAAAAAGAAAAGTACCCTAATGGGTTTAAGCACAGGGGGCAAGCCCACCTGCACCCCCCCCTACTTAAATATACCAACTCTGAGACCGCACTACATTGCAGTAAGCATAAATATCCCCTTACGGAGATTTCCGTTTACATCCTCAAGATTCTGAGCGTTCAATATTCTCGTGTCGACAATGTCAGATTTGACGTTGTTGGCATTTGGGAATATAATATAGAGCCTTCTGTGCCATTAGTCTGTCTTTTCAGCATTTGCACAATGTCTGTTGCTGAGCAGCACATGTAACTTAGAAGAAATCGAAGTACACAGCTTCTGGCAAAATCTTGTGAGTTTTTGCAGTCAGACACATTACTCTGGTCCCCTTCACTCTGTTGTGCCTACTCTCACTGAGCTATGTATATTCAGGATAATCTTCTCTTGAACAGCCTGAAGAGTTGAATGTACACTATATAGGATGCCACAACTGCAAATATTTTTAGGAAAATGCTGCTAAAAATTCCTGCTTTTATGACATGTGTAAATCATGACACATGCTGAGTCTATACTAGCTCATTGACAGCTTAGTTTGTTGAATCTGTAATGATCGACACCTAAGCATCTAACTTGCAAAATTGCGAACGGCCACTTAAGCAAATTCTTTCCTCAGGAAAGAATTCAGTAGGCCATCCACGAACAAAATTTACTTTTCAACCTAAATAAAGTGGGGGCTTCACCCCCCACACCCTCTGACGCGGGAGGCTGTGCCCCCCCACCCTCCCTAACTAAATATACCAACTCCGAGATCGCTCCATAAATGTTTCATGTATCACAATTTACAAAGCTCATTTGCATGACTGATGAGAAAGTATGCCAGCCATTAGGCCACCCTAGGCCTAATGGTTAAGTGTTTGCCTTACAAACACAAGGTACAGGGATTGAATATCACAGGGAATAATTGGCTAGGCTAAAAATGGCTCGCAAAGGCAGTCAGCCTAGTACTAACCTATGAATACCTATGAATGACCATAATACATATCTGTTCTGTATGTATTAGGCTCAGACATGGCTGTATGTCTATACTGCTTGCTTTCATGAAGGTTAGAATGGACCACCATATACTACAGCGAATTCAGCACTTCAAGATATGGTTATGTAGAGCTAATACTTTCTCATCAGCCATGCAAATGAGCCTGTCAGCAGTGCATTTCCAGAAGAGAGTTAAAGAAAGACTCACAACAAATAATTATGTGAGTAAGTTATACAACTTCTGTATGTATTAATAACATTTTGAAACCAAGGTATCTGGATTTCACAGTGATTTTGACTGAATTAATTCACTTCCGTTATTGTATATCTGCACTCCACTAGTTATACTTGCAACATTGTTGCAATGATGTGTAACCTTTTCACACATAGTATCAGTATTATTTAGCAATGCAATTTCATATTTTGTAAGTGTCTCTTTGTATTGTTAATTCACACTGTCCAAGCAAGACTGAATACAACTGACAGTGACACAATAAATACTTATTATTTGCATACAATCATCCTGGGATGAACTGCCATGAATGTTTGCTTGACAATTGTGATCATCACTGAAACACCATACTGTGAAATGGGTATGTCATTCACAGTAATGCAATGTACATGAACAACAGTATAATAGATGTTATCAGAGCAGTATGTAATTACATGGGATAAACACAGAGTTATGTTGGCCTGTCCAGACACATACATTTCCCACAAAACCTGTGATGCATGCTAGCAAACTGATGCATTAATACTTACAACTGTACAGTTTCACATGTTTAAAGTCAGACTTCTCCTGTGGCACTTGCAATTCATACAGTGTTCTGTAGATGGAGTAACTCTAGATGGTGTAACGAGTTAGCTATATGACAGTGATGAAGTTGTGTGGTAAGTGGCTTGAATCTCTGACAGCAGTGAGCATGTGCATGTGTGTGTGTGTGTGTGTGTGTGTGTGTGTGTGTGTGTGTGTGTGTGTGTGTGTGTGGTTCTAGTGTCAAGTAAGTACAGCTTCAACATCAGATGTGCTGTGTCTGTTTCCACTCAGGAGAATTTTTTTTACTTTGGACACTGCTCCCTCTGCACTTTATACACTTTTAACACCAACATCTTCTGTTTAACACACTGATGAGGTCATCCTGTCAAAAGTATCCTCTCTCCCCTTAATAGATTGTGTAACTAGATAGGTAACAGGTTCAAATCTCACAGTGACAATGTTGTGATTATGGTATACATGTCATGTACATATAGCTTCCTCAACAGACTATCTGTATCTACTTCCACTCAAGAGAAGCATTTAAACTGGAAGTGGATCCCCCAATCCCCTTATCCAACTTTTACAACAAACATTTTCTCTGTAATACAATAATGAAGTCATACTTTCATAAGCACACTCTGTATACAAGTCAGATGTCTCCTGTGGTGCTTGCAGTTAATATTGTGTTCTCTGGCATCTGTAAAGTGATAGGTAGGGTGTTCAAATCCAGCACTGATTAAAAAGTGTGACTGTGTTTGCTGTCATGTACAGTTAACTCTGAGACAATACCTTTTATGCATACTTCCACTTCAGAGATATATTTTCACTGGCAGAAGGCTACCCTATAAATATCTATTATCCCCCGGCAAAACCAAGTTTTGGAGAGACAATGATTACACCATGCTTTCAAAACTGCACTATCTTGCAGTTGTAATATGATTTATACTGTGGTGATGGCTGTTAATACTATGTGGTTTGATTCAAGCAATGACTGACTACTGTGAGTGTGTATTTCTCTCTCTCTCTGTCAAGCCAAGTAGAAACCATTTCAAATGCATATAAGATATGTAGATATACATTGTTATTATGCTCTTCTACCAATGTTCTTTGCTTTTCAGCAGAAACATCACCATATTGCACAATGGTGATGTCATCCATTCAAATTTGCACTGTAACAATAGTAAAGCAACATCTTGTGGGATGCGTGTGATTCAGGTAATGCTCTGTATGTTTTCATCTTAGCTAGTCAGTTCAAATCCAGCTGTTACTCCTTAGACTTAGTTGTGTTAGTATAACTGTGAATATGCATGTAGGTAACAATGTTGTCACCCAGCTATATGCTGTCAACATGTTTAGCCGGGGATTACTCTTACAAAAACTGCTGCTCATTTTTTCATAGAGAAATGCTTTATTTCATACTGATGATGCCATTTGATGAAATTTCGCTTTCCTAAGAGAAGTACTAAGGTTTCTCTGTTCTATATGCTGTTGCCTTAGTAAGTCATGTCTTCGAACTGTGATTATCTTCATATTTTGCATGATTGCCTTTCTACCATAACAATGATGACTCCATGACACATAACATGTTTTGGTATACCTAGCATCAGGTAATGTTGTGTGACAAATAGACATATAACAACAGCCTTTTAAACAAATTATAGGTGTGCACATCCCTTGTAGCAATAATATGATGCACTACCTTCAAATACCCAATTATCTCACAATTTTAGTAACAATTCTACTGTGGCAAATTCATTCCTCACATAGTCAGGTGTTCACATCCCCCATTGAGTGACTGAAAGCATTGACATTCCCCACCATTATAATGTGTATAATTACAGTGTGAAAGACCTCTCTCAACTCTTTTATCTCATAGAAATTGTTTGCAACACAATAATATGATGTAATGGCTTCACATAGGTCGAATCTTACAGATGTGTTAAGACTTTCACTGTGGTGTATGTGATTCATACACATTTCACTAGTTAGTGAACTTACATAGCTTGCTGTTCAATTCCAACAAAGGGCGAGCTTATATGAATATACTGATGTGACAGAAATACCACTGTATCAAGTTATTATTATTCATTTTTACATTGTACAGATATAAACACATTTTGTGATTTCATGGCAGTGAAACAGTTATTCTGGGAATATCATGGTGTGTGTACTCTTGTGGCACATGCACTGAGTACTGTCTTGTATAGCATATCTACACAGATAGAGTGTGGTTCAATTCTGGGACAATTTGTGTACAAAACAACAGAAAAGGTTTTCTTGGCCAAGAAACATTGATAATGGACTGCCCACAGTTGTGTGAACATTAACAGGTATATCCTTTTTATCATTATGACACATTAATATTTTACAAATTGATGTTTGCAGATGACATTGTGATCTGTAGTGAGAGTAGGGAACAGGTGGAGGAGACCCTTTAGAGATGGAGATATGCTCTAGAGAGAAGAGGAATGAAAGTCAGCAGGACTAGGACAGAATATATGTGTGTGAATGAGAGGGAGTATAGAGGAATGGTGAGGATGCAAGGAGTAGAGGTGGCAAAGGTGGATGAGTTTAAATACTTGGGGTCAATAGTTCAGAGTAATGGTGAGTGTGGAAGAGAGGTGAATAAGAGAGTACAGGCAGGATGGAGTGGGTGGAGAAGAGTGTCAGGAGTGATTTGTGACAGACGAGTACCTGTAAGAGTGAAAGGGAAGGTCTACAAGAGGGTAGTGAGACCAGCTATGTTAGATGGGTTGGAGACAGTGGCATTGGCAAAAAGGCAGGAGTTTGAGCTGGATGTGGCAGAGTTAAAGATGTTAAGATTTGCACTGGGTGTGACGAAGTTGGACAGGATTAGGAATAAGTATATTAGAGGGTCAGCCCAGGTTGGAAGGCTTGGAGACAAAGCCAGAGAGGCAATATTACGTTGGTTTGGACATGTGCTGAGGAGGGATGCTGAGTATATTGGGAAAAAAATGCTAAGGATGAAGCTACCAGGTAACAGGAAAAGAGGAAGGCCTAAGATAAGGTTTATGGATGTGGTAAGAGAGGACTTGCAGGTGGTTGGTGTGACAGAGCAAGATGCAGAGGACAGGAAGAAATGGAAACAGGTGATCCGCTGTGGCGACCCCTAATGGGAACAGCCGAAAGATGATGTTGATCATCAAATCTCCTTTCTTACTTCAATTAATTTCAATTATTTTGACAAGTTCCATTGCTATCTCCTGTGGCAGACACAGTCAGTACACAGCTCTGTAGAGTGTGTAGTGTGATAGGTAGGGAGTTGAATCTGGTAAGATCTGTCTGTCAGATAACTGTGTTAGACAGGAGTGGTTTAGGCAAAGAAAGTAGTTATGGCACAGTCAAAGGGTTACATTTTTAAGGCCTTAAACTCTAATGTAGTAGATTCATACCATTTATAATAGGAAAGTATTGTAAGCCTTTCAAGGATGTCCTTCATGACACAAACAATGTGCCTATTTCTGTAGTGTCAGTGATTGATACATGGCTTTCCAATAATTGCCCTGGTATTTGTTCAGGTCTGGAAAGATGCAAATGTTGAGTAAGTCATTGATTGCACACAGGCATTATTTATTTTCCAAATAATAATACTCTGTATTGTATATCTTCAGCCAAACATTTATATATTGCTGTAATTCTTTTCTTCACACTGTAGAACTTTATAGGACATAAGGGTTTACGTAACATATTTTACTGTATGGCATTCTGCAAGGTCAGCAGAAAGAATGACTTGGACACTGTTATGACACTTTCTTGTGTGGTTCTGTTGTTAACTTGCTATCATGGCACTGGTATCTATAATTTCTTGTAATATGATCCAATAGATATACGCCATTTGCAAATGGATACTTAAATTAATGAAATGTCATCAATTCTGTGTTGTCATTTCTCACTTATATATTCTGAGTGCTATTGTATTACTGTTTAGTATTTACATGAGTATACAACACATGATTGTCTAATACATGTTTAATGGCAATATATCCCTTTTCTATGCTTGCAAATGAAAACGAATGTCAATAACATGTCCCTTTCTAATGTGCGTGACACAATAGCTTCAAGTTTAATTTCTTCTTAGTTATACAAGATGAAGTGAAGAATACAGGAGTACTGTCAGCATAAATTAATTCCGTGTATACGCATGCCATATGTCGTAACTGCAGTCTCTATAAATGTACCCTAATTATCTACTGTCTTTGTTAACGGTTACCTCAACTGTGAATTTTATTAACATTTATATCACATTTATTCCCCTTTGTTATGAAGCTGCTTTGTGTTCCTCTCACATCCTTTGTTTGTTTTTTTCCTTCAAACACCTTTATTGAATGATCCTTTGTGACATATGCTAATTTACATTCATGTCAAAGTAATCAACTGTCCGCTTTTATTTACCAAATAATCAAGGTGTCAATTGCCAAGAATTGTGAACAGGATTATTATACCAGCAAGGAAGTATTTATATTAAAAAAGGTTTTTGTGACATAACCCATTTGACTGCATTATATGAGTACATTTCTCCATTTACACCCCCCTTACATATTTTTGCAATAATCCTATTGAATTATGTCTTCATTCTCTCTGTTTAACTTCTCTTGTCTTAATTCTTTCAGTCAACTTGCCCTTACTTTGTATAAGCTGTCCATGCATGTTTGCTTATTGCATTTGCCTTTCATTTACATTTGTGTGGTTAAGCTTCCTTTCACATTTCATGGCTACTAACACTTCTGCTGGCCGCAAAAAGATACTGATAAATGTTTTCACTTGATAAGCAGCATGGATATTCAGTGAGTGCTGCTGCTCATGATGCTAACATACTTAAAATGTGTAGGCTTAGTGCAAAGTGTACACGATTGTTCATGAATCCCAGGGAATCCATAATCAATTATGAATATAAATATACTTGTGAACATGGTTCAAAGCAAGGATTTGAAATTATCTAGATGTGTCAAATACCTGTGGAGTTTAAACAAAGTGCTCTCTAGGTAGCCTCTTGGGTGCCACTTAAACTCTTAACAGAGCCGTCTTCAGTAATGTAGTTCTTTATAAACTGTCCTGGGGATTCAGTAAGCTCCATGTAGGCTTTGTGTAAAGCCTACTTGGAGTTTACATCTTTGCACAATGAGCAGCAGCATTAATTCTGTGCATGCTGCACATCACACTTAAATGTAAACACGTGGTTTCAAAGCAAGCAACAGTGCTGCTGGCCAGGAAACCATGTTAAGCAACACAAACACTTACAAATATTTACATCTGTTTATCTATGAGCAAAGTAATCCTATTGAATTTCATAGAAAGCCACAATGTCCACCAGGGTTTTTAATAAAGTAATCTGTACAGTTTCAACACACTACATGATAGCATATACAGTACAGAATAGTGTGCAAACCTCTTTCAGGCGTACTGAATAAAATTTTTGCAACTGATCAGCAAGGGTACATAGACTGCATTAGAAATAATTATTCAGGGGAATTGTGTGCATATTAAATTGACACAGAGATGAATTTTAGGAAAGAACACAGAGGAAGAGGATAGGTGAAACATGGCAATGTACAGATGATGAAGGCATGTCAATGAATGTACACCACAAAGAAAAGACAGTTGTAGCATGAGCATGTCACACTTAAACTTAACTTAACTGTCTTTTCTTTGTGGTGTACATTCATTGACATGAAACAGGGATAAAGCCTGGGAGCACTGGCGCGAAACCAAAACCCCCGCAGCTAGACAGAAATTCCTAGAACTACGCAATAGAGTCAAAAAGCTAATGAAACGGGACAAATTCCTCCCAAGTGAATACCTACAAATCACAGCTGATGCTCTGGCCTACCCAGTATCCATCTTGATTAACCGATCTCTGTCAGAAAGTTATGTTCCCACATTGTGGAAAGTCTCACATATAATTCCCCTCCACAAAGGCGGACCCTCTGCAGAACTAACCAATTACCGCCCCATAGCTATTCTCTCTCCACTCTCCAAAATACTAGAGAGATGCATACACTCTCAGGTCTCACACTACCTCCTTACTAACAACCTCCTTTCCAGTACTCAGCATGGTTTCCGACCAAACCATAGCACTACCACTGCCTTACTCTCCTTTACTAACACTATCCTTCAGCATAAAAACAATGGCTATCTCTCCTCTGCTACTTTCCTAGACCTATCTAAAGCATTTGACATGGTCCCACACAAACAACTTATCTCTGTCCTCAATAACCTATCCTTCTCACAATCAGTCACCAACTGGTTTCAGAGTTACCTGTCTGACCGCCAGCAATCCGTTGTATGGCAGAATGACATATCTCCCCAACTACCTGTCTCCATAGGGGTTCCACAAGGATCCATCCTTGGACCGCTACTTTTCTCTGTTTACACCAATAATCTAGCCTCTGCCACCAAACATGGCACACTCATCCAATACGCAGATGACTCAACCATCATCTGCTCAGCCCAGTCCCTACCCAAACTGCAAAAAGTCACACAGGAAGCCTTTTCCTCTGTTGAAACATGGTTATCTGATGCCCAATTAATACTCAACCCAAACAAAACTAAACTACTCATCTTCCAACCCACCAAACATACTCAAACCAACTCTCACTTTGACATCACAGCAAAAGACAACACCACTATATACCCAACTGAACACACCAAATTGCTAGGAGTGGAAATAGACAATAAACTAAAATTTGACATTCACATATCCATGACCATAAAAAAGTCCACAAAAAAACTAGGAGCATTATACAGAAATAAACAATTTCTCACCAAAGCAGCAAAGATTTCAATAGCAAATTCCCACCTTATCTCCACCCTACTTTATGCCTCTCCAGTATATACCAACCTAAGGCAATGTGATCGAAACAAGCTAGAGACCTGCTACAACAAAATCACCAAATTCGCCACAGGGGCATCCTACTGTAGTCACCACTGTCTCTCACTTGCTGAACTGGGCTGGCTTGAACTCCCTCACCTCCTTCAGTGGTATCAACTCTCACTCGCCCACAAACTAGTAAACCATCCACTAAATGTCCCATTCCTCCAGAATCTACTCCAACCCTATCGCACCACCAGACCACTAAGATCCAGCAACAAAAATCACTTGCAGATCACTAAAGCCAATAACTCTGCTGGTGAAGCACTATTCTCTTGCACTATAGCCAAATTATGGAACTCACTCCCACCCACAATTACCTCCGTACCATCATGCACCAACTTCAAAACTTTATTAAAAGCGCACCTAAAAACATGCTGGCTATGCCCTTGCAACTCCCACTCTAATATCATCCACCCCATCCAACTACTACCTTTCTTTCACCTCCACTAACTACCTTGATGATAGCAAGCTCAGATGCTCATAAGCCTAGTACTTATTATACAGCAGGAACTTCTCATTGTTACTTTGTTAATGCCTGTTATGTACTTCACAGATAAATATTCTAGTTGTCTACTGATGTACTATGTTCTTCATCTGTAAATATGTTGTAAGTAATTTCTATGTTAAATTGTTAATCGCTATGTAATCCAATGTAACCACTGTCTGTTTATTTTACTGTGGAGCTTTTCTCCCCGGGCCTCCGCTGAAAATGGACCCACGTCCAGTCGGACACTCCCGGTCAACTAATTTAAATAAATAAATAAAATAAATAAATAAAATATTATATGACTATCAGACAAGGTGATATATCAGTGGAGAAGCATACACAATCATGGACAATATCAGAATAATACCACCATTAATTCCATGTCATTGACATAACATATGTCAAATGTCTTGTCCAGATTAAGTTATGCAGGATGATAGTGTTGTCATCATGCCTACCCTTATTGACCTTCTTGAGGACTGTGACAATATGAGTTAGTGCCAGCTATGCCAGAAAGAGTAGGGCAGTGCATATGTAACATATGCCAGCATAGCTATCTGGAGTTTTGTAAAGAATTTTATGTCATTTGTATACCAATTTGATTTGTACAGATGCTTGTTAAAAATATATTTGTAAAGCAGCTGGTGTTAAAAATGTATCAACAGTGGGTCCTGTTGGACACAAAAGAAATATACATTTATATTAGCTTGTACTGTTGTAACTGAGGAAATGTATATATGTTAACAGAGGATGGCAGAAGGGAAGGGGTTAAGCTCAGCTCAGCTTACCTTAAGAAAAATAGTTGGAAATTAAATGACTTGGTTTAGGCCATAAAAATTTTAGCTCACAGGCCAGCATGCAGCCAGAGATGCAATGTCTGGTCTGTGATCTTGCTCTTAATGTCCCTAGTGGTGAACTAATTGCTATCCTGGGGTGCCAGAGAATGGCTGGTTAGTGTCTACAAGAAGGATGAAAGTACTGGAATTTATTTACAGTGTCCAGATTTCTTAGCAAAGCTCTAGGTGTGTATTGTGACACATCTGTGCTAGATTCTGGTTCATCTTCTAGTCAGGGTGGTAGTGTTGGAACCACAGAGTCAGGCGACCAGATGTGATGTCATTCTATAGCCAGCACTGAAACTGTATTTATATATTAGTGGGAGATGTGATAGTGACACTCAGCACTCTGTCTTGGACCTGACAACAAGACCACTCACCCACTTCATCTTGCTGTGCTCTAGCAAGTAAGTAGGAACAGTAATTCTTCATTCAGTGAGGAAAATAGTGAGACTAGTTAAATATTATTTTTCTGTATCTGTCTGAGTCTTTCCATCTGTGATATTTTTTTATATTTCCTTTGAATTGAAATGCTGGTGTTTATTGTAAATAGATATTCAGTATTTTCATGCTCTCTATTTTATTATTTATTATTAAATATATCTATACCTTTCATTGTGGTTGGTCTTTTAGAAAATAGTTTAACATTTGATAAAATTGCATTTATTTGGTGACACTGTGGGCTTCATGCTCCTGAATGTCTTGCTGCTTGGCTTGCAAACATTACCATTTGTATAGTATTAATTTTACTGAGAGTAACTGTGTACCCTGGTAAGAGCCTGAAAGTAGCTGGATGGTGTTAGTGAATCTACCTTACAGTCTGGGCAGAGGGGCATAGCTGGGAAATCTGTGCCAGCCTTTTCCAGGTTTGTGTGTGTGTGTGTGTGTGTGTGTGTGTGTGTGTGTGTGTGTGTGTGTGTGTGCGTGTGTGTGTGTGTGGTGTGTGTGTGTGTGGGGGATTACCTTTACATACCCAAAAATCACAAGTGTGATTACTCATATGAGCAAATCCAAAGCGCGAAACGCAAAATCACGACAGTTTCCGATGTTTGAAAATCAGCAAATCAAAAAGCAGATTCACTGATTTTCGAACAAAAAATTGTAATGCAGTAGGGAAAGCCCCTTTGGACCCCCCTACTTTAATATACTAAATCCGAAATCACACTACAGTGGGGAAAGGGATCATTTCCCGATCCCCATTATAGTGCGATCCGCACCCAAAATGACAACTCTGCAATGAGCGAATGTCACTGTGCATTCGCTCATTGCACATTTCAATAATTTTTCTTTTGATGTTTAGGAATTTAGCAAATGTCATTTTGAGCTTATGTCATTCGCCCATGTGCAGAATGCACATATAAAGATAAACTGTGTGTGTGTGTGTGTGTGTGTGTGTGTGTGTGTGTGTGTATGTGTGTGTGTGTATGTGTGAAAATCAAATCTTAAAGAGTGTGTGTGTGTGTGTGTGTGTGTGTGTGTGTGTGTGTGTGTGTGTGTGTGTGTGTGTGTGTGTGTGAGCTACTTGAAACATGGACACAGAGCACTGGTTTCTGTAAAGAGAAAGATGAAGTCTTATTTGGGGCACGGAGGAGGAAGTCCAGCCACAGGACTGGGTGTGCTCCCTGTGTGCTCTTAAGGGAAATTGTGCTTGGTGCAGAGAACTGCATCTGAAATTACTGGGTGTATCTATTTTTGTTCTAAGAGAACATTCCCCACCCATGTCAGTGATGAGGATTGAGTCTCCTTGATTACTAGCCCAGAGGAGGGATGTCACAAAGACATTGAACAGATGCAACAGATATTATGTAGACTGACCAAGTCCTACATGTGCTTGGTACACAGTCAGGATATTACCTATGCCCTTTTAGAGACAGTCCATGCTGACTTGGTCTACCACACAGATGAGGAGAATCAGGATAGGTCTATACATTCATGCATCAGGTGATGCCCCCCCCCCCCCCCCCAGTGAGAAGGATGCATGTTGATGTACACCTTTCTACAGAAACATAGGCTATCTGGAGGCTGTGTTGAAGTATGTAATCATCTGTGCCTGGTAGGTCCATGTTTGGAGTCATACTATAAACAACATGTGATGTTGTCAGGGCCCAAAAATTCTGTGTTACTATCTGTGGAGAGGGAACAGATGATCTTCCCTCCTTAAAATAAAAATTGAGTAATGTTTGTATTCATACTTTGGCTGATGGCCAGTGGTGACAGGGGGGAGTGATGTGTAAGACAACTTGTCAGCTAGTGGATTGTCTATTTTCTCCTACTGGGTATGTCTGGTGGCAGCCACACATAGCTCTATGCTTAGCTGTGTATTTCCCTTAAAATTTCACATTTATTGGAATAAATGATTTTTGAAAACACCTCCAAATACAACGTTGGTCATTCATCACATTCCACACACTGGTATTAAGTACACAGCTGTACAACTGTGCCAGTGGCATGTACTTGCATCAATTGTACAACATATGCCTGTATGTTTTTCATGAGCAAGCTGTTTCTGAGCAATCTGATGCCATATCAGGACACATTAGAGATCAGTTGTTTGTGGCTCATGCAGAACATTTCCTGACACAATTGATAATAGTCACACAATGGCTTTGTTGTCCACCTCAACAATCCTGGGAATTGCAACACAACTGCACATACAATGAATTCCAAAAGGTTGCAATTGAATTAAAACATGTGATACATTGGTTGTGTATATCACAGCATTACAACATGTGTATGAGACAGGACTTATGTGACCATGTAATCAATATGAATTTATATTGATGTCTGTCACAGAACCATACCTCTCAGCTGTTCAGATTTTCACAGAATGTTCAGATTTTTGCCTCATATTTTTAGCCTACTTTTTATAAAATTGTGGTTTTATGGCAAATTAGTGACAAATCATTAAAGATTGGACTTTGAAAATTATGACACAGATTTGAGTTTCAGATTCCTACCCTTCAGAAAATTCATGCTAATGCCAAACCTGTAATTCTATCTACTTTCTAAGTTTGTAAGAGCAATATTTAAAAAAAATCCCTATTTTATGGGCATTTGTTCCCACTTTTATTTATGGTTTTGTCCCAAATTTATTTCTCTAAGAGGATGAGAGGTATGCACAGAACATTTAATGGTGGTATGTAGACACATGCACACCTGTCACTATGATGGTGGAATGTAAACTGTGCAGAAGGTTGCTGTGCACCACTACAACAACACATGTCCTTATATGCCAACAGTATACATAAAAGTGTAGCATACCATGTCAAGAGATCTCAGGAGGCATATTACTACAGCTGTTATAGAAGGAGCATGTAATGCAATGGCAGCAATGGCCATCAATACATTATCTCACATCACAGATTGTAATACCCTCTTTTAGCCATACTGTACACCCATACCTCAATATAGCACATCAGGGACAGAAACATTGACATGCCAACTGTTCATAGGGTCATAATACATTATTAGGTTAATGGCTAACATCACATGAAATCCTAGCCATTATTATACAATGTCTAAACAAATCCCCATATATATATTATGGAAGATAGTAAGACTATTGTGCATATGTGTATGCTTGTTGGATTGCATTACATGCTGCCACTGTCCATATGTGACATGTGTACCACACCATGACAGAATTAACAATCACACATGCAGTGTTCTGGAGATGGCTTGCAGAGGCTCAAGCAAGGACTCTTCTTCATGTTGTGTGTTTGCATGTTTGAGAAGGACATCCTCCACTCCTCTGCAGGAAGGATGTCATGTGGCCAGAGGAAAAAGGAGGATGGTGGATGCATGGAGCTATATGAAAGGTTTCCCAAGTTGTAGTGAAATGAAGAATGATTCAAAAGATCGTACAGTGATCGTATTGTACCGCTAACCACACACACACACACACACACACACACACACACACACACACACACACATACACACACACACACACACACACACACACAGACACACACACATTTACACACACACACACACACACACACACACACACACACACACACACACACACACACACACACACACACACACACACAGCAGTAGTCTGGGTTGATTTGAACATTTCATCTGTGTAGGTATAGAATACGAATGCCATGCTGAACAGAACATGTTGTAAGGAGTGTAGGACATGGATATGGAGTCACATCCCTATGTGAAATTGTCTCAAAAGTGATACTTGCATGTAGAGCCACTCAAGTTACCTCCTGTCAGATTGGAACACCAATATGTGTAGGTAAAGTAGCTTGCAAACACAGTAGTTAATGTTATTGCCACAACCCAGGTTTGGCTTGAATATCATCAGAGTGCATGTTATACAGGATAACGCAATCATTATATGCTGCAACAAGATGTTCCGAGAAGGTTTGACATAGCTGTGTGCTCGCATATCATTATAAAATTGTCATCATAGTAATTTTGAATGCACACACAGTTGACTACAGTGACACTAGAACCCCTACTTAACTATTTGCAAAATACAGTACTTAATGCAAGCACCACAGACAAGTCTGGCTTTTACAGTGTTGGGAATCACTTTATAACTGAACAGCAGTATCTAGCGGGAAGAGGATGGTAGTAGCAGTGTCCCACTTGCTGGTGTAAAATGTTTGCTCATATATCAACCACCTGAACAAACACACATGCACACCAACTGACCACAGTAAGAACAGAGCTTCTACCTTTTTACAGAGCACAGTCTTAATGCAAACACCACAGCACAAGTCTGTTTTTATAGTGTTGGACAACACTATATAAATGATGACATCAGCAGTGTCTGGTGAGAAGAGAATGGTAATAGCAGTGTCCCACATGCTGGTGTAAAATGGTTGCTCATATTTATTTATTTATTTATTTCATATATGTCAGACAACTGAATAACACACATACCAATTGACCACAATGACAACAGAACCCTTTCCCAACTATTTACAGAACACAGTACTTAATGCATGTGCTGCAGCACAAGTCTGGTTTTAATAGTGTTGGACAACACTTTATAACTGAGGACATCAGCAGTGTCTGGTGAGAACAGGTTGGTAATAGCAGCATTCCACATGCTGGTGTAAAATGGTCTCTTGAATGTCAACCAAGTGAACACAGACAGACAAACACACCAGTTGACCAGAGTGAGATTAGACCCCTACCTAACTAAATATGCCAACTAGAGAACTCAGTATTTAATGCAAGCACCACAGCACAAGTTTGACTTTTAGAGAGTCTCTCATATGTCAAACAACTGAACAAACACATACACACCAATTGTCCATACTGGGAATAGAATCTCTACTTAACTATTTACAGACCATAGCACATAACACAAGCACCACAGTACAAGGCTAGCTATTATAGTCTCAGACAACATTTTAGCAGTTTCTGGTGAAAAGAGAATAGTAATACCACTACCCCACATGCTGGTGTAAAATTGTCTCTTGAATGTCAACTAGGTGAACACAAACACACACCAGTTGACTGAAGTGAGATCAGAATTCCTACCTAAGTAAACTGACTAGAGAATTCAGTATTGAGTGCAAGTGCCACATCACAAGTCTGACTTTTTTAATGCTACTGGACAAATTATAGCAGACAACATTATCATTGGATATTTGAGAGAAGGTGTTGGGAGGCTTGAATGAAATGGATGCATAGTCATGTACAACTGTCAAAATATCAACACTCCAGGGGATTGTATTGTTGACTCCAGGATATGCAGTTATGCTTTCCTGACTAGACAAACACACACACACACACACACACACACACACACACACACACACACACACACACACACACACACACACACACACACACACACAATTTGACTGAAGTGAGATTAGAACCCCACAGACTAGAAAACTCAGTATTTAAGGCAAACATAATGGGACAAGTTTGTTTTTTATAATGCTGCTGGACAATTTATAGTGGATGGCATCTTCACTGGATGTTTGATAGAAGATGTTGGGAGAACTAAATGAAATGGATGGGTAGTCATGTACAATTGCCATAATATTTGTACTCCATGGGATTTTATTGCTGACTGCAGTATATACAGTTCTGCACTTCTACCTAGACACACACACACAGGTCAACCGAAGAGAGATTAGAACCCCTGCCTAAGTACACAGACTACAGAACTCAGTATTTAAAGCAAGTACCATGGCACAAGTTTGACTTTTACAATGTTGCTGGAGAATTTACAGTGGATGACATCATCATTGGATGTCTGGGAGAAGATGTTGGGAGGCCTCTATGAAATGAACTGGTATCCATGTATGACTGTAAAGATATTAAATGTCTGCATGTTACTGAACTGATGATAGTAAGATACCGACTGATGTTCCTCTGACTATGCACACACACTTACACATACATAGAGGCATAGTCATAATGTGGCTGCTGTACTAATCTATCACACGTATTTAGTCACATCTGTAAAACACAGTATGTGATGATTGCAACACCAGTAAGGTATGTATTTGCCTTGTCAGAGTTGTCTTTATAGATTATGCCATCATCATTATATGATCTGGTTGACTTATCCTGTTAAGATAGTGGTGTGGAAAGTGTGGATGTACTATTTCCTGTTGTGGTACCAGTGTGCAGGTATACTTTAAGAGACAACTTTACAAACTACATGCAAACAACTATCAGGAATGCATGAAGAAGAAATGAGGCATTTTTCCCAGTATGTTGTGTACATTACACATGCAAATTGTCACATACAGATGCACACATTTATTGTGATCATATCTGAGTGTTCAAATTTGTGAATAATTGCTGTCCACATTAGTAAAAGTATTAAACAATCTGAATGTGTATTGTCATTATAAAGATGTACATGGTATGTAATAAAGCATTTCTGGTCTTTATTTCTGTAGTGTAGTTGATATCTGGACCCAGTACTGAGATACCAAGTTTCAGGTGCATGGGTGCAGGTAACACATGACTACAGTGTAAATATGAGTTCAGTCATTAAAAACTGCCTTCCCTTTGGTTGGTTTTTACATGTACTTTAATGAGATGAATACTAACTGGTCAGTAAACATAAGCAATACATGCTAAGGGGCACTTTCTATAGCGCACTAATGAGCAGCTGGTTTATGTGATCAAAGTGTTTGCACATGTGAGATACACATTTAAAGACTCCTACTTGAACTTGAAAAGTACTTATCCATACTGGCCATGGCAGACACAGCTATCAGATACTGTGGTGATCACATATACTTCATATAGGTGATTTTTCATTCTTGCCACAGAATAAATGCTTGAGAGACATGCTCATTAATTATATATAAATACACAAGACAGAGTGAAGGGTTAACCATGTATTTGTGTGACCTGACAAGGTCTGGTTTATACAGTCATGTGTGTATGAGGATCATTGAAGTCTGAAGTCCATCCCAGGCCAGGAAAGACAATTATAATTACAGAAGCATAATTATCAGTATACCCTAAGTCACACATTAATTTATATGAGCTCCCTTGTTATTTATAATTATGTTTGCATTGTTTCATATTTTATAAAATTGAGAGGACAAGCATTACTAAAATTGGAAGTTTACTTGATTAGAACTCTGGCTCTGTAATTGTGTAATTGTATGACCATAATTGTATTGATACCCACAGTTACACATGAAATATATATATATATATATATATATATATATATATATATATATATATATATATAGATATATACATGGGTCTACCTGAACATGCCGAAATTGCAGATCTCCGACAATGAGAACACTGACACCGGAAGATCAACAATGGAGAAGACCAACAGTTGAGAATCCCAATGCTGAGAACACCAACATGTTAAGGTAAGTGTGTGATAGGGACAGATGTAAGGGTCAGGGTGTGGGTAAGGTAAGTGTGTGATAGTGACAGATGTTATGGTAGGGTGCAGGTCAGGTAAGTGTGCGATAGTGACGGAGTTTAGGTTTAGGGGTGGGTTAAGTGAGTTAGGGTTAGGGTGCGGGTAAGCTAAGTGTACGATAGTGATAGACTTGAGGGTTTGGGGCGGATTAAGTGAGTTAGGGTTAGGGTGCAGGTAAGGTAAGTGTGAGATAGTGACTGACCTTAGGGTTAGGGTTTGTGCTAAGGTTAGTGCATAGATAGTTGTGTATGTAAGGTTTAGTGTAGGTTTGTAAGGTTTTTGGTGTGCTTGTGTTGTGCGTGTTTTTCAGGAAATGTATTTGTTTTGTTGATTGTCGGGATTTTGGATTGTCGGGCATATGAAGTTTCGTGTGTTTGAACATTTTTTTGTTTTTTTTTGTGTTGGTTATTTCATTGTCGGTGTTTTGGCATCTCGGTGTTATCAGGTAGATCCATATATATATATATATATATATATATATATATATATATATATATATATATATATATATATATATATATATATATATATACATATACATCATATCTTGTGTATGCTCAATGCAAATGCTATAGATAGCTATTTTTATGTGTAAGTATTTTTCTACTTTTATTTTTTATATAAAATAGAACATCAGTAAAAAAAAATTGGCCTTAGCTGGACTAGAACCCAAGGTCATCTGTATTATAATCCTTAGTTACAACTGTTGCTACAGGAACAACTAGGAGCATTTGTATTTTTTCACATTCAATACTCTGCATGTGTGTTGACTGCTGTACAACTCAACTTAGTGTGTTTGGACAGTGGCAAATCATACATGATGCAATATATCTGTTTTGAAATTGTCTTCTGTCTGCTTCCTGTCTGCAGATGTTCTGGAGCTGCAGGTGTTGTGGGAGCTAGTTGACCATCACACAAAACCATTTGGTGGGTTTGTGTGATGTTAAGCAAAAGGTGCAACAATGTATCCATTTTGAAATTGACTACTGTCTGCCTCCTGTCTGCAGGTGTTCTGTCTGATTCTTATGTGGGCCATTAGACCATGTTTGCTTGAAGGTAAGTGATGTGCTAACGTGACAGGCAAAGCTCATGTTGTATTATTCTTCTAAGAAGTGTTTATTAGGTTTCATCCTCAAAATAACTATGATCTACAGATAGTGTGTACTGTGTGGTTCACCATGTTTACCAGGTGTGATACACACACATTCTTAATTCACAGTTGTAATTTCTGCAGTCTTTATCATAAAAGTTGCATGAAATTTATTTGATTTACCCATTTCACCATGTTTGTGCTAAGCAGCACATCATGCAAATATTAATATTTAAAAAAAATAAACAACATTACAAAATAAATTTTAGCACACATTACAGATTTTTACATAAGAATGGATTTCAACTGTCATACCAATGAACCTACAACACATAGTAAGAGTGTCTTACCCCTCTTTGCCACAGGAATATCTTTGCAGCAGTAATACAAAGCACTGTGCATACAAGCAAGTCCCATTGTATCCACAGTATTAACAAGACATATAACACTTGTACACTCTCAATTGTTTGTACATGTCTTAATTACATATTTAGTGCAATGACTGATCGATCACACAACAATTTATACGTATTGTTTGCAGCAATGAAAATCTGTTTTCTCTTTGCATTGTGTTCATTCTTTTCTTATCTGAGCAGTAATCTCAGACATGCAGTCTGCAAGGTATTTTGTATCATTGCCCTTAAAATGTATGAGAATATTAAATGACAATAACATACATTTTAGCAAAGGTAGGGGAGTTTGACTGTTAGTGAACAGAAACTGAGAAATGTGTGCTGCTCACTTGCATTTAAAACCTTGATACAATCACTTCTACACTTTGGAAGTGTAACCTGGATGATCCACTCACTACAGATAAGTGAGTCTGATCTGCTATTTTGTCTTCCTTCTCCCTACCAGTAATCATTCACAGATGCAATCCATTAGCAACTAATATTGAGGGAGTGCCTACACTATGTTTACCCCAGCTACACAGAGCCAGAAGTTTGGGATTCAGCAATTTTAATAAGTTCACACCTAAGATGCATATTGACTGTGCTCACAGGCTTGCATCTAAACTGTAAAATGGTTACCATATAGCTAAGGAACCTGAAGGTGAGGAGAGTTGTGCATGTGGCCAACACAAATGAAGATTGCTATTACTTTGGATTTATCTGCACAAAAGACTTCTGATCTTGATAAGGAATGATTGAATTTTTCAATTACATGCTAGACTTGCTCACATTACTAGAAAAAATATTATATGTACATATATATATATATATATATATATATATATATATATATATATATATATATAGGTTTACTATTATAATGTCGAAGTTCACAATGAAAACATATCACTTCCGTGATTTACAAAAGTGACCATCAGCATATAAATCAGTTATAATGCTGAATTTAACAGTGGTGTGAAATGAGTGCAACTCCGTCAACTTTTTGTTTTATTTGAATGATATTACAGAGTACCGCTCGCTCTAAAAAAGCTGACAGTAATATTTTTGCAAGGGGGCAAGCCCCCCTGCACAAAGCCCCCCACAACCCCTGCAAATTATATATTCTAACTTCAAGATCGCACTACAGTGTAGAAAAGGATGAATCTCCCAATCCGCACTGCCCAGTGATCTCAATAAAAACATCGCCCATGAATAAGCAAATGTAGAGTGGCATTCGCTGAACAGGGAATGCACAGATGTGATGGTTAGCAATATGGGAATCAGCCAAATAACGTTCACATTCCCATGCTTGCCTAACCATCACTCTGCATTCTGATAGTAAACTATATATATATATATATATATATATATATATATATATATATATATATATATATATATATATATTTATATGTGTGTGTGTGTGTGTTGTGTCTTTCGGCTTTTCCCGGTTAGGGGTGCAAATGCAACTTTTACCAGTATGCACTTCTTAGAAGTTTACTGATGGCATGGGCATTTTAGTCAGGGCATTTTACTTTATCAGATGCACAGCCTTATCAGCCTTGTTCACTTTCATCACAAGTGTTGTTTTGGGGTGCGGGAGCTAAGTTCCATTTGTGTGCTACCACAGCCAACATTTTATTTAAAGTGGTTTACTCTTGTTTTTCCTTGTTTTGCATCAAACCTTTGTGTCTGACTGTGATATGTTACTATTACATCTCCAGTGGATAATATTGACAATATATATATATATATATATATATATATATATATATATATATATATATATATATATATATATATATAAGGAGGACTTTTATTTATGTGATGTTTATGTGCAGTATCCTTCTTTTTTGTTTTATATCACCTAGGATTATGGCACCCAAGCATCCCAATCCCTGATACTTCTCCTTTAGTAACTCTGAGAATGATGTAACTGTCCAACCATTTAAGCAATGCAGTGCCTTTCTGTTTGAAATAGAACATGGGGATGTGTCTGGCAGAATGCAGATTTGGAACCAGATAGTGAATGACACCAATGCCATAGGGGGGCACAGCAGGACTTATGATCAGGTGCATTATTGGGCCACTGATATGATTTCATCAACCCAAAGGAGAGCAGGTAAACAGCTGGCTACCAGGGGAATGGGTCGGCTGCTACAATTCCACCACTGATACCAAATGAAAAATTCTTGTCCACTGTCAGGGATTCAGACACATTAGTGGAAAGTGCTCAACAGCATGTGATTGATGTTGGTGCTACTGTTCCAGGGAGTACAAGTATGTCCCAGGATGAGCTTCCAGGTAAAGTTACATATGTCAGTTTTTAACATTTTCTTATATAGTAAAATATTGAAAGTAATAGTTCAGTTGTTTTATTTATTATTTATTTTTTGGGTAGGGGAACCATTGAGAAATAGCTACAGTTAGCAATACATTCTGGTTCATTACACATGGGCTTTGAGTGGATGAGTCAATCACGTTTCAACCTAACATATTGTTCATGGGCATATAAAGACAAATAAAATGGTCTTCCTGTGCTATTGGAATTGTGATGATGATGTCCTTACCTTTTACTTAACTTCTTCCGGGACCATCTTTCCTAGCACATGTGGAGTCATCTGCATATGGTAAGCTAAACACTTTTATTTGAGTACTGATGAGCATTTGACAAAAATATGCATTTATCCATATGTGTGAGGTGGGTGTCTGGAGTGTGTGTGTGTGTATTGCTGTACTGTCTGTGATAGTGACACCAATGTTAGTTTGTTATTATATATTAAATTGTAGTGTATGCATTAATTTCTTTCCTGTGTTTGTTGCTTATTATCACAGGTGATCCTGACAGTGGAAGTATAGGACTCATACCACCTGATATGAGATTATAGGGAGACTCTAATGATGATGGTGGCCAAACAGAGGCACAGTCAGGGGGTGAAGAGGTTGAATCTACACTGAAGTTGGCATTCAGCCATCACCTGTATTTTCATCAGACACAGCCATTAGACCTACACATACCTATCCTAGTGAGGCCTCAGACATTAGACAGGAGGAGGCTGACAAACTTGATCAGGGTAGTGTGGTTACTGTGACTTCAGTGCCTGTTGACTCTGGGCATAGCCAAATTGTGAGTGAGGTACTATGCATGAAGGTTGTTAGGGGTGCTCGGAGGAGGTCTGCTGTCCATCCTCCACCTGACCCTGATGTTTCTTTCTGTGCCACTTGATATATCTTTAGGGCCATTGTGGACACAAATGCACATTCAAATAGGGCCTCCAAGGAAATGCTTAGAGTTGTAGATGTGGTACAGGCTGACATGCATGACTGCCTCTACCGTGTTGCCTATTCAATGGTTTGGATTAATGACATATTGGAACGGGTGGTGTCTGTGATGGAATGTCTGCTGGGAGGGAGAGAGCATCCACATGGGTGTAGGTCAGCCATATTATCTGATGTTAGCCAATGTGGCCATTCTGAATCACAGTCCCATACTGGCACTGCTTCTACTGCACCATCAGTAGTTGAGGTGTCCACACCCAGATGTGGTACGTCACGGGGTCAAGGTCCTGGGCATACTCATGAGGAGAACTCATCTAGTAGATATCAGTTATGTTCAGGTAGCAGGAGTGAATCTGACCTTGGGCATGGACATGTCAGAGCAGCTCCTGGCAGAGCCAGTTCTTGCAGTTAGGGATGATGATAACAAACTTTCACCTCTACCATGCATGGCTCACAACAGTCCGACATTCCAGTACATAGAGCTAGCACAGAGCTTTACTGTATTCTGGCAGACACTGACACACACATGTTTCCCTTTATCATAGGATCATAGGAAGTTACTAGGCTATTGGCCCTGAGGCCCTTATAAGCCTAGCCAAGAGTTTAGCCTATGTTTAGACAAGTCAGCACCCAAAGTCCCTATCCAGCAGGGACACAGGTGGAATCCCAGGGGTGTATTTTATGTTTCCTATCCAGTTATCCAGGATGCACTTAATAATTGATAATCAGGTACTCTGCTTGACATAGAGAGGGAGTCTATTCCATAGATGGGGGGTTTCCTATCCAGTTATCCAGGTTGCACTTAAAAATTGATAATCAGGTACTCTGCTTGACATAGAGAGGGAGTCTATTCCATAGATGGGGGAGTCTCTGGGACACAAATCTGTCCTGTCAACAAGACCTATTGATGTCAAAGACCAGGTTGAGATCACAAGTGTGGATTACTTGAGTGGAGCTTGACTTATGGATATGCAGCAGTCCCATCAAAGTGGGGTCTGAGATTGCTTTGTGTGCCAGAAAGAGGTCACCTCTGAGGAGTCTGTATGAAACTGAGTAGAGGGACAGGGCTTTTAGCCTATCTGTGTAGGGTAGATGTTTTAGGCCCTGGATTCTACAGGTGAGGAATCTCTGTAGTCTCTCCAAGTGATGCATGTGCTTTGCGAGGTTCCGCCTGAAGGGGGTGTTGTACTCAATAATTGGGCTTATAAGTAAATAATACAGGGATGTTATGACGTCCTTGTCCCTGGATGAGATACCCTTACTTATGAGGTGGGCCATGTAGAAAGCTTTTCATACAATGGAAGCAACATGGTGGTCAAAAGTCAGGTTGCTATCAACCTGTGTGCCCAAATCCCTCACGACTGATTGCGTGCTTAGGACTTGGTTATTAATGTGATAATATGTTCATGGGTTCATAGGTTCATAAAGGTTCAAAGCTAATCACCCTTAACATCCACATCCCACTCCCACCCCCCCCATTAAGGAAGCCTCCATAAAAAAACTTCTCCAAAGCCAACTTCATGCTACTCAAGTTAGAAGTTACAAACTTCATGACACCCATTCAGATGGGAACTGAAAGTTCGACTGCTGAGTCCTACACTAAGGCACTGTATGAGCACATCCACTCATGCATAAATCGTGCCATCCAAAATAGAACCAAGATGCTCTCCTTCAAAAAAAGGAAGCGAATCTGGTGGTCCCCTGCCATAAACAAACTTTACAACAAAAGGAAGAAACTGTTGCAGAAAAGAGGAAAATCCCAGGATGCAAAAAACTCCCTTACCAGCCTCAGTAAGAAGCTGAGATCCATCATAAAGTCCTCCAAAGCTAGTTACAAAAATGAAATTGCCAAAGATTCCAAAGACAACCACAAGGAATTCTATAACTATGTCAAGAATCTAAAGGCAATGCTCAGATCTGCTCTGAGCTACAACAGAATGGCATTAAATATACTGATCCCAAGGATATTTCCAATATCCTGGCAGATTGATTCAATGCCAACTTCACCCCCTCTCACCCCCCCTAAATGGCCCATCTCAGTACCAGAAGATTGCCAAATTCTGGTAATAATGGGTACACAGGTAAAAAACGCACTCTCCAAAGCAAAGAATGCAACATCCATGGGACCAGATGGCATCCCAGGCTGTGTACTACATGGACTACAAAATGAACTGGCACCTCACCTAAGTGTCATGTTTAATCATACCCTCACCTCAGGCTTCGTGCCCACTGAGTGGCACACAGCTACAGTTATACCAGTCCACAAGGGGGGATCCACCTTGGATCCTGGGAACTACGGCCTCATCAGTCTGATGAGCCTGATCTGCAAGGCCATGGAATGTATTATCATGGAACTTATAAACAAACACACTGGCAACCTTCAAACACTGGACACCACCTAGTTTGGGTTTGCGAAGGGCCGATCTTGTCTCCTGAACCTGATTGACTTCTTCGAATCAGTCTCCAGAGCAGTGGACAAGGGTAAGCAGTCCACACAGCCTATCTGGACCTCACCAAGGCCTTTGACACCATCCTGCCCTCTGGAATCAAAGATAAACTTACTAAGTTGGGCATTAATCCATATATCACTCGATGGGTTGCCAACTGGCATACTGACAGAACCCACACTGTAAAAGTAGCTGACTCCAAATCCAGCTCCAGACAAATGACAAGTGGAGTACCTCAGGGTTCAGTCCTGGGACCTCTCTTGTTTGGCATCTACTTCTCTGAAGTACAGGCCAACACTAAGGGACTCTGGCTAACAAAGTTCACAGATGACCGCAAACTGGGAGTCATTACTGAATCCCCAAATGATGTGGATACTCTACAAAAGGGTCTTACAGGAACATATGCTTGGTGCCAGAGCCATGGACTCAAGCTCAATGCCAAGAAATGTATAGTTATCCCCTTTGGGAAAAAACATGTACCCGTGAATTACCACATAGGTGGCAGTACACTAAGCACCGAATGTGTGATAAGAGACACAGGTGGACAGTGGTCTCACCTTCAATAACCACATCGCCACAACAGTCAGGAAATTCTTCTATGTGACACACCTCATCACTAAGGGCTTTTCATCCAGAAAAAAGGAGGTCTTTGTCCTACTGTACTCATCCCTCATTAGATCCATTATAGAATACAATGCCTCATTTGGTATGTACCTCTCAAGACATCTGCAACAACTGGAAAGGCCACAGAAATACCTCACCAAAAGAATCACAGGCCTAAAGCAGATGCCCTATGCTGACCACCTTAAAAAACTCCAGCTATACTCTGTCACATATTGTCTACTCTGAGGCGATCTCTGCTTAACATACAAGCCAATGTTAAACACAGAGCTGCTGGACATGCTTCACTTAAAGAAATCCCAATCTCTCAGAGCCACATGCTCCAGGGATCTAAATCTTGTCATCACAATAAACAAAACATGCTGGAGGGATAGGTTCCTGACCCAGAGACTCCCCAGACTCTGGAATAGACTGCCCATACATGTCAAGGAGAGCGCCTCTTTGGCCCTCTTCAAAAGGAACCTTGATGATTGGATGGGAGAAAGGAAAATCACCCCAGGGATCACGTCAATTGCCCTGCTAGACAGGAGTCCAGGGAAGTAAATAGTGTGGGAACAAATAGCCAGGGAATTGTTATGGCTAGGCTTGTATAGGCCCTAGGGCCGATAGCCTAATACCAACCTATGAACCTATAATATGTGGGAATGTCACTCTCCCCAAAGGGGATGATGATGCATTTTTCACTCTCCCTAAAGGGGCTGATGATGCATTTTTTGGCATTCAGTTTAAGGCAATGTTTCTGGCAACAGTCATTTTTTTTGATGGAGACCCTCTTGGAGGACATCCACATCACTTGGGGAACTGATGACTGTGCCCAGCTTGCAGTCATCTGCAAACATTGTGTCAGCCATAGCCCACTGGTTTTGCCCTGTACCTCAGAGAAGTATATCCCGAATAACAGAGGCCCCATGACTGATCCCTGGGTACATCTCTCTTTATGGGTCTACCGCTTGATGGGAATTCCCCTATTTTGTTTAGGTGGGTTCTTTCAGTGAGCCAGTTTGCTACCCATCTGGTAACATATGTATTGATGCCTAGTTGAGAGAGTTTATCTATTATGCTCGAGTGGGGGAATAGTGTTGAAGGCTTTGGCCAGGTCAAGGAAGGTGGTGTGCACCGTCTTCCCCTCATCCATGGCTTTGGTGACTGTTTTAAAGAAGTCAACCAGATTTAACAGACATGACCTCCCCTTGACAAATGCTAACTGTGTGGGGTTGAGTGTTTGGAGTTTGCCAATGCCTATTAATGAGGTCCATGATAACCCATTCCATGGCCTTGCAGATTAGGCTAGTTAGGCTGATGGGTCTATAATTTCCCAGATCAGTGGATACTCCACCTTTGTGTAAAGGGTAACAGTGGCTGTCCTTCACTCACCTGGGACAAGACTGGTACTCAGGCTTTGGTTGAATAGGCTGTCTAATGGTGCTGCAAGTTCATGCCTGAGTTCATGTAGGATGCAGCCTGGGATGTTATCGGGTCCCATGGAGGCTGTATTTTTTTGCCTTTGAGAGGGCAGTGATGACTTGTTCCTTAGAGATAAGGAGAGGAGGGCAGGTACTCGAAATGTCTTCATTTACTGATGCAGGGGGGGCAGAGAGGTGAAGTTTTCACTGAATCTGTCAGCCAGTAGGTTGGCTATATCTACACAATTTGTTGTATGTGGTACCTTGACCACCACTTCTGAACAGATCTGGGTGCTTCCTTTGAGATTGCGGACATATGCAAAGAACACCTTATGATTATCTCTAGTAGATGTGGCCAATTTGGACTCAAATTTGGCTTTCTAGGATTTCACTAGTGCCCTTATTCACTTGTTCAGGCTAAGAAGGGATTACTTCCAATTGGGCACCAGCTGCTTCTTGGTCCTGGACAGCAATTTTTTCCTTTTGTTATATAGTTTATTTATTGCAGATGTCCACCAGACAGGTTTAGTCTTCCTTGCGGAGGATGATTTTGTCCTGTCAGGTATTCCTTTTTCCATACATCTATACAAATGCACGTATAGTACTTTGGTGTAGATTTGGACATTGATGTCAGTTCCTACAGAGGGGCAGGGGGCTGTGAAGCTGTTTATACAGTCCCTCATGGAGGTTGTAATCAGCTTTGGAGAAGTTTTTCGTTTGACTCCAGCCGGAGGTGGGGGGGAGGTCAGGGGAGATGGTGACTTTGAAAGTAACCTCTTTATGGTCGAATCTTACCAGGGAGGATGATAATGTAGGGGTGCTGCAGTGTTTACTCATGATGGTCAATACTAAGTCCAAGATATTATCACCTCTTGTGTGGGTATCGACTAGCTGTTCCAAGGTATTTGCATTGATAAAATTGAGGAATCTATCAGCATTTGTGTTCTGGCATGAGTAGCTTTTCCAGTCTATGGTTGGGTAGTTAATGTTGCCCAGGATCAGGGTAAAGGGTAAAATCTTGATAGATTTGAAGAGGTCCAGATAGGTGGAGTGGGCATCTTCAGTCAAATATGGGGGCCTGTAGGTAACTATGATTTGAATAGGGGTATTGTCAATGGTTAACTGCACCTGGAGTGTCTCGTGTGTGTAATACTGTTTGACCAGCCTGGAGGTATGTGTTTATTTAATATATATTGAAGCTCCACCTCCTTTGGCTTTGCTGCCAACAGTTTGGGGTCTGAATGTATGATATGATGAGTAACCAGGTATGGCTGGGGTGCTGTCCGCAGCTTTTAGCCAGATTTTTGTGGCTGCACAAATGTCAGCATCTTCCAGGGTTAAGAATTCCTGCAATGAGTGAAGTTTCATGTTTAAACTCCTAGTGTTTAGCAGCATGACCTTTAATTTACGTTTTGTTGACATTTTTTGTTGGTTATATCGACCTCATGACTTTTTCTAAAAAAGAGTCCTATGGGGGAGGCAAGGACCTTTGCCAGAAGTCTGAAGCCCAAGTGAGACAGATGCAGGCCATCTCTAGCAAAGCATCATGGTCTGTCGATCATATCTTCCCAGGCTGTCAGGTACTGGATCCCCCTGGAATCATACCAGAAACTAAGCCAATTGTTAAAGTTAATCATTTTCTGTTTGTATTGAGGCATCATTCTGGGTGGCAGTAGATTACTGCTTAAGGCTACGGACATAGGGACACATATTCAGCAAGCTCAATCATGTCTCTTTTCATGTAGTCCAGGGAGGGGCATCTCATTGATGGCAGTTAAAAGCCTTAAACTTACAGTGGTGAGATTCAAACCCATGCTTCCAGAGCGACTGGAGCCTAAAACCAGCACCTTAGACCACTCGGCCACACTATCATTTGAGTGGCCATGCAGACACATCCACACATAATTGTAACATGAGTCAGTCATGAGGCTTACAGGTCATTCTATCTCAGTGGCCATTAAGTACTTTATTTAAATGTCTGCCTGTTTGGCTTTCTTACTCATGTGCAGTTGCTACCTTTTGTATCAGCTCAGGCCTCCTGCCCCCCCAAAAACAACATCCTGTGCAAATGATGATAACTGTGTCATATCCTTGATTCTGTCTTTTGGATTCAGGGATACATAAGTCTTTTGTCTGATGCCCGGGGTGCATAGCTGAATGAGTGCTTAGCATATCTGTGATTGTGATGTTGCTTTGCAAATTGTACTTTTTTCTTACAGGTTTTTGAAATGTATACATCCCTCTCAACCTTTTAGACCAGCAAAGCTGGACCAAGTCATGAATAAGTGGAGCAAAGGCCACAAAATAGGGACAATTTTGAAATATTTTGTTCTTACAGACTTAGAAAATTGATAGAATAACAGGTTTTGCTTCACCCTATGATTTTTTTCTGAGGGATATGAAGTCAGAAACTGAAATGTGTGTCATTATTTTCTAACTTCAATGTTTAGTGATTTGCCAGCCCAAAAAACTATGAGACCAAAATGTGGACATTCTGTGAAAATCTGTATATTTCAGAGGTGTGAATGTGTGAATCTTTGATGCATGAGAACTATTAGTTGATAAGACACTCATGTATGGGCATAAGTCAGTGCTGTAACATATTGATGTCACTGATGAATCACCCACCTTATACATACTTACATTAGCAAGTAACAGTATGCAAATATTTGCCACTGATTTGTGTTCTTAGACATTTATTTTTCTATTCCAGGTTCAACTCTTACATTGGAAGTCTGGCAGTTGCAAGATGTTTAATCTGGGGCTGACTCTGTCTGATGCTAGCAGTACACAGTCATTATATAGGTAGGTAAAGGTGAGTGTTGCCTGGCATCAATGTTAATATACGTACATGCATAGGATGAATGTTTTAGCCCCTTAGGTGGTGGTCACATGTGATATCCATTGTTTCTTGGCCACTGCAAAGGCAGTGTGCATGCTTACATCTGCATAGTCCCACAGCAGCTGGTGGTTCCCCCTCTGACTCTTCACCTGCGTGTCGCTATGATGACCTTGCCAGTGGTGGTGGGATGCATAGCCCTTCACCTTGGTGTTCCTGCTGAAGCTGTTTTTCAAAATAATGTGAAACATGGCACAGACATTAAAAATTTCAACATGTGTACAGCGATTGTACTGCAGGTCTCCCCCAGATGTATAGGCACTAGAACTGTGACTTCAGCAGCCCAAACCCACATTTTTTGATATTTCTTGTTTGTGCGTGTTCCTCATTATAGAATTCTTCAGTTGGTGTTTGTGTGCATTTCAAGTGCATAACCTGCATCCCCTTGTAAATAACCCTATGGAATATCCCCCCTAGGAAACATCTGATACAGTTGAGAGTTGTGTCAGATATGTTAGTCATGGTAACTGCCTGGGTTGCCAGCACACGCATTCAGGATGATTTCCTTAGCATTACACACAACCTGGACGTTAATGGAGCAGAAGTCTTGTCTATTTATGTACACTCTTTCCTGTTCCCCAGGTGGTGCTTTAATTTTAATGAGCATGTAGTCTATGGCACCCAAGACTTCAGGGAAATGTGTTACAGGGTAGAATCCTACATAGTTGTAGCTGTGTCCTCAGATCTGATGTAGGATCCTGGATGCTGATGCCTGTGACACCCCCAGCAAGCCTCCTGTTGGTCTGTTGAAGGTTCCTGTAACTAATATTCTAAAGGTTAAACATTCCTTAGTCTCCACCGGCATTGGTTCCCCTCAGTTTACCCTTGCTCTCAGTTGAGGACAACAGAGGTTGCAAATGTCTTGTATTGCGTCTCTATTCACCCTGTAGTGCTCAAAAATTTTGACCTCTTGCAGACTGTGAAATGTTAAATGGGGTCTAAACACCCTTCTCCTTCTTGGCTGTGGTCTATTAGCAGCAGCAGCAGCATAGACATGGGCCTTCTGCACATACACACACATGAATAAGAGCAACAGCAGCCTGTAGCATTATTTTCCTGTAGACTAGTTTCCATGACTGTATCCCAACAGGTATTGGCATTTGTAGGCAAAACCTGCACTGAGTCTACACAATTGCTTTATAACTTGTTGAATAGCTCCGCCATCTTAGATTGATTACACACAATTCAGCTGCTTATGCTGTAATTAACATGCCACAATGTTTACTGTGTTTGCGCGGCTCTATGCAGTGTATAAAGCTGCTTACTGAATACAAAATGGTGTGCTACTGTGTGTGCATCCTGAAGCCTAAACTGATCTTTCTTTCCTTGTTTTAGTAACTGGGTGGAGCCATAATGGATCTACTTCTACTGATCTTTACAGTTTACTTATCAATGGAAAGAAATGAGAAAAATCTTTCTTCAAAAGGAGTGTCCATATGTTATAGGTTTTTGTTCTAATTAATACTAACTTCATCACTGTCTCAACACACACTAATCTTCTTTTCTATCCTTATACAAGGCTCTCCTTACTATTACACAACAAAATATCACACAATCTCTCTCTTCATTCTTTCACAGTTGTATCAGTCCAAACGTGGCACCCCGTTATCATTACGCCCTCGCTACTTGATTGCTAAAGATCTCCAATACTTTCTTTGTATGAAAATTTCCTTCAAAGTATGTGCATTGCATACTGCAACCACTGATACATCTTTGTATTAATTTTGAATAAAAATATTCATTTTAATGTACGTCTACCAGAGCAATACCTACAAAGCTGTCTTTGCATAATTTTATAAAACACCTGCTTTAAAACTTGTGTTCTGCACGGCACAATTAACTCATCGTAGAACTCTTGATATGTCTCTGTTATAACCATATAAATGTTTTTAGTGTAATGTTAAAGATGTTTTGCATATTATCATAATAACTTTGTATAAGTAAACGCAGATTTTTTTCTCTTTGACTCTCTCCTGAAAAGGGGTTTTACTTCCCAGTTAGAATTTCACAGTAAACAAATTCAAATAGCTAAATAGTGAAATAAATAATGGTGAGGCCTGACATATTCAGTTTTGCCTTACCCAGGGTGTAGTCTGAGATGGATACCTATCATTTAGACTGGGGACCGTAAACATCTCTTTCCATTGAGACTTATAGGTAGGCAGTTATCTTAAAAAGAGTAGCTTAATCTATGGAGCTTTGCAGTTTAAAATTAAATCTAGAGGATCTAATTCTCCTATGTCTACCATTATCTTCATGTTATCCCAAAAAAAACTCTTGCCTTTTTGTTTGCCCAAATAAAAGTTGTGAGTATATTTTTAAGGTTATGAAGCATTTCCTTGGAGTCTAATGGAAAGGCCTAGAAGCTATATAGGGCCATAGGCAAAAGTAAGCATCTGAATTGTTTGTATTAACTGTACTACAGCAAGCAAAATAATTTACTTAATCAAGGCTGCATCTCCTTTAAGCAATTATGCTAAGTTTGCATAGACACATTTGTCTGCTGAAATGTTGCAGATGTAACTTTGAATCTGCTTAGTTAATGAAATGTTAATCACTTCACATCTAGCAGTGTCTTTCCTTTTCCTTGTACTTTTCCCATTTGCACTTCTAAAAGTGATTCATATCAGCCCTTAAATTTCTTATCACTGCAGAAATATGACTAAATCTCCATTGTTTCTCCAAACTGGCAACCCTGGCCTCCAAATATGATTTTGGCTGAATGGTCAGGACGCGTGAATGGCTATCTCATAGTTTTAAATGTACATGTGTTATAGATATTAAAGCATTATCTATCTTGAAAAGAGTGATGACATGACTCTAAGGACATTTAGTTGATTCACTAAGTCCAGTAAGCAGTAGTAAATTAAAAAAATATATTTCCTGCAGTATCTTATGCAGTTTAGGACCAATCTGAACACAATAAGTCTGTATAATTATGTGCCAATCACTGAAACATAATAGGACCCTCTATTCTGTTACTCAAGATATGCTTCAAGCATTTTTGCATGAGTGTGTGTGTGTGTGTTTGTGTGTGTGTGTGTGTGTGTGTGTGTGTGTGTGTGTGTGTGTGTGTGTGTGTGTGTGTGTTTGTGTGTGTATATGTGTATGTGTTGATTTTTTTTTATTTCATTTTGTTAACGAAGATAATTTGACTGAACTAAATATAGCTCATTTTCAGCAGAGGCCTAAGGAGAAAATATCCAGAATTTAGATATACATAGGAAAAAAAGACATGAAAATATAATTTATACCAGTCCAGTAATAAAAGAAGGTAGTAAAAAAATAAAAATATGTAACAAGTCCATATATATGTATACAAACTAAACAAATTAAAGCTGAATAAATGTACAAGAAAAAAGAAAAAAATAAGAAAATAAAACATAAAAATGTTATATTTGGACAGTGATGGAAGACAGACAATATGAGAGGTTTTAAAAAGAAGGGTAACAAGAGAGAGAGGGAGAGAAAATCAGTAGCAGATATAATCTGCAGTTTGTACATTGGAAATAACAGATGATCCCATCAAAGCTAATGCTTAAAGCCTTTTAGGTTATTCTCATCTTGACAACAGTGATATTTAGCATTTTCTTAATATTTTAATTTGGAATTGCAAGCATGCTTGGTCAGAACTGCTTCAAGTGAGTTTTCAACAAACTCATCTTGATGCTTGTTTTGAAATTTAGTTTTTTCTCTGAACTGTCTGATTGCATCTTGAAGCAATGTTAAGATTTTTCTTGTATCTAAAATATTGTAACATTATATTGTATTATTTGTTGATGTCTGTACTGGAGCTTTTATCCCCGGGCCTCTGTTGAAAATGGGTCCCTTGAACCAGTCGGACTTTCCTGGTTACCAAATGTCAATAAATAAATCAAATAAATAAATAAACTTGAAGTAAGCCAAGGGCAATTGGTTATACTGGAAAAATCAAAACTAACGAAAAAGTAATTTTTAATTTTTAGTTTAATACTGCTTTTTATATTGTGAGTGTACATTGTTACCAGTCTCATTAGTTTAAGTAATTATAAAACACACTGGATTTAAAACTTACAACATTATTCATATCATTTCTCTGTTGAATATGTTCCACATTGCTGCCTTGGATTTTGACTTTGTTCTCCTTGGTTTGCATCATCAAAGCACCTGCACACTGGTTCATGTCATCAAAATACACAATGGGATGACTCCATTTTTGATGTATGGAAGAAGTATGTGTTTGCATGACAAGTATACAGAAATCTTCAAAAACGTTTTTTTTTTTTAATTAAAATACAATTCCATACTCAAAATACTTACAGTTTGCAGTCTTGTAATTCCACAACTCTACATGCAGTAAGACATACCTCTGAACATGATGATCACGAGTTCATAGGCATGTACCAGGCTGACAACCACTGTGGCCTTTTTAAACCAAGTCATGCATCCCAAATCTCTGACAAGTTCTGGTACCCTTGTTAAATGTAAGCATTTCCATCAGGTCATTTACATTCTATTACTATATCTCAAGCATTCTGTAACTAGGTTAAGTAAATAAACTGTTTTTCTTTGACTATCTTTAAATATTAGCCCCCTCCAACTGTGGTACAAGTCTTAAATGCACCTCCAGTAAGCCAAAGCAGTATATATAAGACAACAACATTTATCCAAAAATTTAAAATCAAATGCAGTCTTCTGAACTCTCCTCTTCTAAGCTCATACCTATCCTCCACTTCATTCAAGGCACAAATAATCGCTTATAGAACAGAGCATCATCTTCAGGACCACCTCATTCCACTATTTTCCTTTTCATAACTGTTTATTAACCAACAATATTTATTTTATAAATATCAGTTAAATATATATATACCCTGCGACTCATTGACAGTAGTGTATGCTTTGCACTAAGTGTACACGATGTAAACTTGTTAGTGCGATGAGTAGCAGTGCTAATCAAATATGCATGCTATTCATCACACCTACATGGTTGCAAGCACCTATTCGTGACCAGCAGTAATCATCATGGCTATAGAAAGGTGCCTGCAAGCACCAACACATGATGTAAACAAAATGGATCGCATATAGGAAAGGCTCAGTTACGAGCATGCACTGTAGCTCAGACATATTTAAGGGCAAGTACAAGTAAACAATACAGAATGAGGGGAAGTGGAATGGGGGAATTGTTACACAAAAATGTGTTACAACGATGAAGAAATGTTGGACAGGGAAAATTTTTAAAGGATACTCCTATCCTGCAAGCAAATGTGACAAACACAAATAGAAAGCATCAATGACATACAGCCTGCAATACTGATGTAATGATAATTAGCAAGAATGTCGATCCTGCACTTATGCACATAAATAATAACAGACAGGCTGATAAAGGATGTGATAGGGACATACATATGCAGTGCAACAAAGGGGGATGAAAAAGTGATAGATGTTAATTAAATGCTGACTTGAGATAACAGCAAGGACTGAAGATTCATTATGGAATGAATGAACAGAATGCAGTTATAGCATATAAGGATGTATGTACAGGGAACTGATGCATGCAAGCTGACAGCACCACTGCATTATCCATCTCTCCAGGTATACACATGAACAAAAGGACCTTACAGGTCTAATGTCAGGTAATTCAGAAATGGACATGTTTATGCAAAGAAATGACAGTGGCACCAATAGGAAATGGTTTTATCACCTACAAGCATGTAATAGGCAAGTGTTGCATGGTTATGTAATTGCTACATGCCAATCTAATAATAAACAACATACATAAGTGACCAATGACAAGACAGCTGATGACATGTCAGGAGTTCAGTTTTGCCATTGCTGATTTGCAAACACATCTGACACAGTAATACTGAGCCTGCTCGCATACACTTACAGGGAACACTAACAACTCAGCAATTCAACAGCAGCAACACAATGGAAAGTATTGTATCAGAGGACTAATTACATTTCCTGATGACCTTGCTGCATGACATACAGTAAGGAATGTTTATGGAATCACACATCTGCCATTAAGCTGTATATTGTGACGGAAAGTGCTATAGTATTAATTAATGTCTGCAGGAAGACATGCAAAGCAAAACATAATTATCTTGTGAATAGGTAATGCATATGATCAAGGAATAACTTAAAAATCATTTGCATCATGACCCTTTAGAATACATACCTGAATAGATATCAGAGAGATGCATAACAATCATGGATGTCAAAGACATACATATATTGGTCATGTAAGGAAGAACACCCTTGAAGGGCGTACAGCACTATCATACTTATAAGGTGTACTGATGACTTACTTGTTATGAAAATGCTTGCAAAAACTGGCCCTGCGAGTGTGTGTAAGCCACTGATGTCTGACATTTGTCCAGTTGATAGATTTTACTAGCTACAGAACCCTGCCTATTATACAAGGCTTTCTCCAGACTCTTATATTGACAGCATGTGCCACATCTGATAGAAATGGAGACTGTCTGAAATAACTGAACTGAATGTGTATGTTAACACAGGAGGTATAGATATAGTATAAACAATCAGATTTAGTCAGGACGTTAGAAAAGAGCTGCACATGTTACTTTCCTTCACAAGGAACCTGTTTATCGGACACATGCTGCCCAGAAGTGAACACCAGTCTATCTGCGTAGGTAAGCTATAAAAGCCAATAGTCGATGCAAGTGCTACAGGCGCACTCAAAACACAACATGCCCTGAATAAAAATTTCACTACCATGCAATCACAACCTGGGATGCTATATCATTGCCAAACATAAAAATAGATATGAATAACAAGATCTGTACAATGATGTCTATATAATAACAGTACATTCATATAATGTTGCTCCTGTCAGGAACTGAACAGCAAGCGATGCAACTCTACTGACTAATGACATCTGGGTGATTGATCAACAAGCACTACAGTGGAAGTCTTGCAACTAGTAAAGCAATTTACCTATGCTAAGTTATTGCATCATATGTATGTGTGGTAAACGATATCCAGTGGCGGACCCAGGGTTTTGCCAAAAGATGAGGCGCAGTCTGGAAAATCGACAAGTGCGGTGGGGAAGCAGGAAAGCAAAACACTGGGGAAGGGGGATGTGGAAGGATTACCTTAAGATATTGTATCAGCATGTGTAAAAACACAGCAACATACAGTCATTTGCAAAACATTGGGGTGGATTGAGCATAACAGTTAAGGTTTTCACCTCAGACACAAAGTACTGGGTTTGATTCTGATCTCAGCTTATTAGCTGGACTTATAATTACCATTCATGGCAGTTAACCTAATATTCTCGTATGATCCAATGAACCTGGTGTGGCTGTGTTAGTGGAGGTAGATAACTCCTATCCAGCACACAGCATATTAGCAGACATTACCAGTTGTTTCAAGATATACCTGGAAGATATGTTTGGTTGCACATGTGAAGCCATAGTTTTTTTCTATGGCATACCTGACATAAGCATTATGATAACCTAGCAAAGAATCCCAAGCGAAGGTGATATCACCCTAACACCTATAGCAAATGTAAGTAATTTAAGTAAATAATGATTTATGTGATACCTGCAAAGTTAATTTATGTAAATAATTTTATGTGTGCAAGTGAAGTTCAGTTAGTTAAAGAACATTGCAAGTTAAGGAAATACACATTTTATGAAAAAGTCCTAAAAAAACAGTCAGCTAAATTATATGCAATGTATAAAACCAAATTTAAGTGCTGTAGCATTTCACAAAGGACAGTAACGCAAAATCTACTTTGATGTCTGACCAGCCTAATATGCAAAGCCATGGAAAGACGTATTAGGAAACAAGAACCCTCCGAACACTGATTCCGTTTCAGTTTGGATTTGTCAAGGGCTGTTCATGCTTACCAAATCTGATGGACTTTTTTGCAAAGGTCACCAATGCAATATAGGAAGGCAAAAAGGTACTCATTGCATACCTTGACCTAGCTAAAGCTTTAGGCACAATCCCCCACTCAGGCATTGTATAACAGCTAAATGAACTAGGAATATATGGACTACAGAACACACAACCACACCTATTTACTCAACACTTGCACAAAAAAAGATTGTTTACTTAATACTTACACATACACTCAAAATTTGCCACTTACCTCATAGTTTGTTTTTTTTGCAGCATTAAAAAAAATGATATATCTCATAGCTGTCCTCTATCTGTACTACAGAACACACAACCACACCTATTTATTTAACACTTGCACAAAAAAAGATTGTTTACTTAATACTTACACATACACTCAAAATTTGCCACTTACCTCATAGTTTTTTTTTTTTTTGCAGCATTAAAAAAAATGATATATCTCATAGCTGTCTTCTATCTGTACTGCAGAGTGGTGATTCTGGATCAACTTAATCCCAGTCAGGTCATATGCTAACTTTTGTGGGCTGGCTGCTTGCTGTAAGGGAATGGATTAGAAAGAAGTGTGCAGAAAAATTACCATACGTGCGTCATCATCGTAAGTCCTGTCTGGTCTTAAAAAAAAAAAAAAAAAAAAAAAGAAACAAACTGTTCTGAAGTTCTTGGCTATGCATCTTACCCTACAGTACACCCAACCAAATTTCAGGAGACTGTCTTGTACAGTGCTGTACACACTTGATCAGAGAATGCAAAAGCATAGTCGATTTAGTACACACTGTACTAAAATACAATAGAGAAATCCACGCAAATCGCAGGACTACAAAGAAGAGGAGTTGCTCGACTCTTTACTCGGACCATCTTCTGCGAACTCCAAAAGTTAGAATTAGGCAGGCAGCAGCAATAACAAGAGATTGACTGCAGTTGTATTCAACAGAAATTAAGCAGCCTGCCAAATACAGCTGCAGCCAATCACAATTACATCAACTAAAAAAAAAGTCATTGTTTTTTTCTGGATTGATTAGTCCAGTCATCTCCCAACCCCCCCCCTTCTCAAAAAAGCAAAGTGATAATAACTGTCCTGGCTGGCTCTGAGCATGAAAAGCTCACACAGAAGAGGGCTTCCGGGACATTTTTAAAGATTTTTTTACATGTTTGCTGCCCTTGGCTTGTCAATGTGTACACTACAATTTACGCAGCATATGCTTTCCAATGTCCTTGGCCAAGCTGTAGCATGAGTTTAAAAAGGGGGAAGCACACGCCCCTGCACCAAAGTCAAAATCCTCCACTGATATCTGAGAAGAAAGGGATCACAGAGGACACATTATAACTGTGGTACATCATATATGTGGTACACATCACACATACATTACAGTATAAAGCACAACAATGCTAACAGGCACTGAATGCAGACATTGAACACATGAGGCTTTGACAGCTGACAATGCATGATATTTTACAGAATGACTGCACCATGGTAGAAATGTCAGTACAATTGTGAGATATGTGAAAGCATTACATTATGTTCTTTCTGCAAGGGATATGTGTGCCTGTAATTGCTGTATCAACAACAGACAGAATGTTGTCTCATTCCCTCATGTCAAAGGATAACACTTCTTACATATGTTATGCAAGGAACATGAAATCAAACATCATTATTACTCTGAATAAAAGCATTGCTATGTGACAGAGTGTCCTATATTTTAGTAAGAGGCCTTGACCTCTATATATGTACAGAGCTATATACAGCCACAATAACATGGACACAATGTAATCTTTGTGGTAATGGATGTATTTCAAATAACTACTCAAGATCACAAGCTAAAAATCATTGCTTGAATTGCAAACACCACATGACCATGAGGTACAACTGAGGCAGTTCACAGTTAGATTGATGACATTACCATTGTTTATTATCTGGATGTCTATGCCGAAAAGTGTTTAAAGTACATAATAACATTGTACAGCTGCACTTCATATATGTCTTTGCAGAATAGAGAGTGAAAGACACACTCTCAGTTGGACTCCAACATCCTACATATGTAGTTATACAATGTACAAAGTACACTATCTAAGTCACGCAACACAGGAGAATGCACACTCTAAATGTGACATACTGTAGAGATGTTAGCAACATGTAATCATTATGCGGACAAAATGTTATTTTCACTAGTGATGTTAAAATTTACTAGTTTCATGTAGTGCCGCTGTAATTCAGTCTCATAATTCGAAGGATACATAAAGATGGTTGTGAGGTGGCCAATGGTATATAATTATACAGCACATTATCATCAGCCAGCATCACAGGAAAATAATGATGGTAGCTGAGACAACACTGCGATTTGAAGAATGAAAACATTCTCTCTGCAACCCACTTAAAAATATTTGCATCACTTTCCCTCTAAAAACATTAAATAGCTATCTTTCAACCCATGGCACTGTTATTAGAAGCATTAATTTACAAATTTCTGGACATAGTATTGCCTATAAAAACAAAGTTTTCTCTACATAATAAAAAGAAAATTGCAATCATTACATTACAGACAGTATTCATAGCTCCACCCTGTGCAGCAATGAAGTTGTGGATGTGGAAGGTGGGATTAGGGGATGTTGTAGTCATTCATTATTTTAAAGCATTTATGCAGAGTATAGGCTGATTGAGCATGTTCTCACCTAACCATTAACAATCTCATAAACATGCACATACATATCTACTGTGGTGGGTATTGAATCTCCTACCTGTCTAATTACATAATCTAGACAGCATTTTACTAGATGCAAACACAACAAGAAAAAACTGACTGTTAAAGGGAAAGATTGTACTTTTTTAGGCTGACCATATCATCAGTGTGTTTCATATAGGATGTGCCCTCAAAAGTTGATGTAAGACAGCTGTGTACACATTTAAGTGCATCATCTTCAGGGGGAAGGGTGACAGCAACAAGCATCTCACACACACACACACACACACACACACACACACACACACACACACACACGCACATCTTACATGGTAAGTATCAAACAACCTACCTATCTAGGTTACACAGTCTAGAGAGCACTGTATTAGTCATGAATGTCACAGGATAAATCTGACACTTAAGGGGAGAGGATATTTCTGTAACAACTGGGAAAAGGGAGCTGTGAGAACAGTTAAATATATTATTCTCAGTAGGGGTGGATACTCTACCAAATGATGCACACAGTCTCAGACACCTAGAGACGCACACAAACACGAGTCATCCTGAGAGTACTTTATTAGTAGCAAGTGCCTCAGGAGAAGCCTGACTCATAAAGGGAGAGATTGCACTTTCATTTAGATGAACTCATCAATGTGTTTCTGACAGGATGTTTCTGTAAACATTGGGATAAGGGAGCTGTGAGAACAGTTAAATTATTCTAGGGAAACGTGGATACATCACTTGATGCACACAGTCTCACACACATCTCTTCCATTGTAGATATTGAACCTACTACTTATCTAGGCTACACAATCTAGAGAACACTGTATTAGTAACAAGTGTCACAACTGAAGTTTGACTTTTAAGGGGAGAGACTGCACTTTTGCCAAGATGAACTCATCATTGTGTTTCAGGATGTTTCTCTAAAATACAGATAAGAGAGCTGCAAGAACATTTAAATGTATTATTCTCAGGAGAAGTGGATATAACACCAAATGATACTCACAGTCTTATATATATATATATATATATATATATATATATATATATATATATATACATATATATATATATATATATGTGTATATAAAGAGAGAGAGAGAGATACGCACATACACAAGGCTTCCATTGTGGATGTTGAACCTCCTACTTATATAGGGCAGACAATCTAGAGAGCACTGTATCAGTCTAAAGTGTCACAGGAGAAGTCTGATTATTAAGGGGAGAGATTGTACATTTGTCAGAATGACCTTATCAGTGTGTTAAAGAAAGCATGTTTCTGTAAAAATTGGTAAAAGGGAGCTGTGAGAACAGTTAAATGCATTATTCTCAGAAGAACTGGATATAACATCTAGTGATACAGGCTCACATATACACAAGTCTTCCATATTGATTATTGAACCTTCTATCTAGCTAGATTACACAATCTAGAGAGCAATGTACTAGTTGCAAGCACCACAGCAGAAGTCTATTAGAGGGAGAGTTTTCACTTTTGTCAAGATGACCTCATCACTAAGTTTCAGAGAGGATATTCTGTAAAAACTGGGATATGTGAACTGTGAGAACAGTTAAATGTATTATTTTCAGGAGAAGTAGCTACACCACCAACTGATGCACACAGTATCAGATAAACATGCAAGTCTTCCATGTTGGGTATTGAACCTCCTACCTATCTAGGTTATATAATCTAGAGAGCAATGTACTACTTCCAAGCACCACAGGAAAAAGACAATGGGCCGGATTCATGATGGTTTGCACAGAGTCTACGAGTAGAGTAAGACTCTATGCAGCCATCATGTCTGACGAGTGATCCTAGAACAGCCTGTAGGGGTGTGTAAGAAAGCCCCTAACACATCTACTACACGGAGAGGGCTGTGATATGCAAATTACCTCACTTGCAGCCGAAAGGCATGCAAATGAGGTAAATTTGCGATCCAGGAAGCAGAAACCTGTCCGAGTAGGAGACGTGTTAGCTGCAGAAATGTACTCAGTTGACAACTGAGTACCATTCTGCAAATAGCACAATGGAGCCTTGTCAGCTCCAAATAAAGGTTGCATATGGTTGAGGAAGCATGCCAATGGCCAAATATATGGCCATTGGAAAGTTTCCTTGATGCAAAATTAAAATAAAAACAATTTATTCGCCGATTTCCCATGTTTAAGCGATACGCAGAGTCGCGCAAATGGTGTGCGCTAAAAAAATCATAAAATAAAGCAATAAGAGCCACAAATAGGGAATTTATGACAATTGTCAAATTACAATGTAAGGGAATAGCAGTCTGAAGACAACATGGCCACCGAGTAGGGGTGTCTAAGGGGAGAAGCCCAGTCTAAGACATGTAACCAAGCATTAGTAGGCAATCCTATGTAAATGAGTGTTAGGATAGTGAATCACACTTTTACATAGCAAATGAGCACTGTCAGTGGAGTGTAGGAGTAGGATATGGGGAGGAACAGAGTAGAAGATAGGTGACATCACCAGGGGGATATGTATGAAAATAGTGAAGCTCATTGGAGGACAGTGGCATGTGTTAGGTGTCAGTTAGACATCATGGAAAGAGGTGTGTCAACAGGCAGGCCAGAGAAATCCAAGAAATGGAAAGTGTATACTGTGGATAACACCAAAGTTTTTTGCTGAGCGGGCATGCACCCGTGTGCGCGCGTGTAAACCCGAGTAAGACAAAGTGCATGTGTGGAAGCGTGAGTGCGTGCGTTTAAGCCGGAGTAAGCATGTATAAGACTGTGTAAAGACCTGTAAGCCAGTTTGTGCCAGTGTGCGCACGTTTTAACGTGAATAAGCAAGTTTTAGTCTGTCTAAGCATGTGTGCGTGTGTGTCAGCTGCTGTGAGCGTGTTTGCGCTTGTATGCGCGTGCTCCACTTGAGGAAACAGAAGGAAAAAGGAAGCACAACACATGCAGGAAGCTACCAGGTAATACAAGTAGAGCTAGCAGGTGAAAACAACCAAAATCAGGCAATTACACAGGCAGAACACTAGCCCAGCCCAGCACTTAAAACTCTGTAAACAACAGTGCACTTTGTTTCTCTCAAAAGACACTGCAACACTGGAGTAAGCTACTAGAAGTGAAAACTGAAAAAGCTTCACTCAGACAAAAAATGCTAGGGGCTGTCATTGCTGTTATAAGGTGACATATGCAATATGCTGAGGGTGGTGACAATGCAAATGCTGCCGGACAACCCACAGTGAGGAGATGGAGAAGAGTGTACAGGCCCAGGGTCACCTACCAGGGGTTACATGAGCTGGAGATAGTGGAGCGCTATAGAGTGGACAGAGACGTCCTGCAGCAAATTGTTGAGCTGAGCAGGCCATGCCTCACACAAAACCAACAGAGGGGAACCCATCCCAGTGGAAACCAAGGTATGTGTTGGCCTAAGAATACTAGCAACAGGTACCTTTCAGAGACCAACTGGTGATATGATGGGGATATCACAGGCATCAGCATCCAGGGTACTGCACCAGTTCCTGGATGCCATGTCAGCACATGTCGGTGATCATGTATATTTCCCCAATTCCCGTGAGCTATTGGCCAGCAATATGCATCTCTTCCAGCAAATAGCAGAATACCCTGAGGTAGTGGGTGCAATAGACTGCACGCATATACGCATCAAAGCACCAGCCGGTGAGTGGGGTAGGGCCTACATTAACCACAAGGGCTTCTACTCCATCAACTGCCAGGTCATGTGTGATGCCCAGGGCATAATAATGAATGTGTGTGCTGGCTGCCCTGGAAGCTACCATGATTCCCATATCTGGCATCTGACGCAGCTGTACCAGACATTTGCCAATGGGAACATCCCACATGGCCACTTAGTGGGGGATGCTGGCTACGCACTGGAGCCATGGCTGATGACACCCATCAGAAATGCACACACACCTGAACAAGAATGCCATAATGAGGCACATGCACAATCGCAAAATGTAATTGAGCGTGTGTTTGGGTTGCTCAAGTCATGGTTCCAGTGCCTAGACACATCTGGTGGAGCCTTGCAATACTCACCAACTACATGTACCCAAATTGTCATGGTATGTGCTATGATCCTGTGAAAACAGCAGCAGCAGGACCAGCATAGGCCTGGGCAAAATAGTCCCCCACCAGTGCCAAGGCCATCACAGGCAGAGTGTGACTCGGAGGAGGAACAACCTGAGCCTGCCCCAGTAGGCAGAAGGAGGCATGCCCAGTATGCCTTGGCCTTGTCAAAGAGGCAATGCATAGCACATACACTGGCTCAGTAGGAACCCTGGAAATGATACCTCTCTCTGACTCACACATATAGTAAAAGGGATGCCTAAGTTGACACAACCTGCTTCCAAACATACAGGGAGTGTAGTATGTGCATCCAACATAGGCAGCCCTGCAGCACCACCTGAGGCATGATTGCCATGTGTTAAGCAATGTAACACCATGTAGTATATGCAAACTTGATGACCCTGAGTAACATCCTACCCTCACCAAGCATGATGCCACAATATGAAAACAAGATGATCAATTACAACAATTGGCTTAAGTATTGTTGTTAGTCAAAGGGGATCCAATGCCTGTCAGCCTGGGATGACATGCTCAACAAGACACGATGCTCTGCTATCACTCCTGACCTTTTGGATACTGGCAAAGGCTGTTGCCACCCCCATAGTGCCTTGAATAGGTAAGGCTCAAAACACAAACCCATCTCCATAGGTATCACAAGGGATAAGAAACTAGAAGTAATGCTACCCAATGCCAGAAGTCTAAACTGCAAGATGCATGCAGTCCAAACACTCCTCAGCATGGAGAATGTTGATATCTGTGCAGTAACAGAAACCTGGTTCAAGGCTCCCAAGAGCACTGTAGCACTACCAGGTTACACCTCATACCATGCTTTACAGCCCCAAAACATGGAACTAACTATGAAAGGAGGGTGGGTATCAATAATTGTCAAGGATACCCACACCCCCAGGTTGGTGCCACAGCATGAAGCAGCACAGACTATCCACGTGCAAGTAACAGTGGCTAAAACTGCCTCCCAGTTCGTAGCCTGCTACAGACCACCCTCCTAAACCCAGGAACCCCACTTGGCCTACTTAAGAACACATGAAAATATGAAGGTCTCTAGAAAACAACATTATATTGGGTGACTGCAACTACCCAAACATAGACTGGGAGCATTACTCTAGCTCCAACACCCTAGGCCAAAGGTTCCTAGAATTCATAAACCAAAATGCTATGGAACAACTTGTCACCACTCCCACAAGAGGGGTAAACATACTGGACCTGATAATCACCAACATGGGGACTCTATGCCCAAGACCAGAAGTGTATCCCTCACTGGTAAGATCAGACCATAGACTAATCTTACTGGATATTCACATCCCGACCCCAGACCCTGGCCAGAAAACCACAGTGAAAAACATGTGCAAAGCAAATTTTGCACTCTTCCAAACTGAGGTGGAATCCATTAAAGCTCATCTGCCTGTGGAAAATATGGCCCAGACCTCAGAACCCTTTATAAATGCATTCTATGAACACCTTTAGGAATGCAAGGATTATGCAATCCCAAATAAAACCAAGACCCAATCCTCCAAAGGCAGGCATCCTGTCTGGTGGACCCCAGCCATTAACAAACCAGGCAAGAGAAGGAGGAAGCTACTACATGATAGAGCAAAACCCAAAAAGGGAAGGCATCTCTGATCAGTATTATGACAAAAAACTATGGCCACACGTAAAATCCTCTAAGGCCAGCTACGAGCTAAAAAATTGTACAGGACACTAAGGATAATCACAAGGCTTTCTTTACTGATAGTAGGAACCTGGGTGGGAATTCCCAGATATGCTAAGAATCGGTCCAAAATGACAAACAATACACCAAACCCACAGACATTGCCAACATCCGACCTGACAAGTTCAGTTCAAACCCCCCCCCCACCAAAAGGCCAAATATCTATCCAAGCAGAGTGCTGGCCCTCTGACATTGCAGATGCTCAGGTAACAGCCAGCGTCTCCAAAGCAAAACACACAGTATCAATGGGACCAGATGGTGTCCTGGGCTGCGTCCAACATGAACTCCAAGAAGAATTGAACACCAAATAAAACTACTGCTCAATCTCACCCTTACCACAGGATATGTACCCAAAGAGCAGTGTACAGCAACAGTGGTTCCTCTCCACAAAGGTGGTGCCTGAATGGATACTGAAAACTATCACCCCAGAATCCTCCTGACTAGCTTGGTCTGCAAAGCTATGGAAAGGATCATCATGGACCTCAGAAATAAATATATTGGAGACCTACAGACACTGGACCCTACCCAGTGTGGCATTCTTAAGGGCAGATCCTGCCCCTTAAACCTGGTTGAGTCATTTGAAACAGTCACCAAGGCCATTGATGAGGGGAAGGTGGTCCACACAGCCTACCTGGACCTTGCAAAAGCCTTCCATACAATACCCCACTTGGTCATTATAGATAAGCTCACCAGCTTAAATATAACCCTCTGTGTCACTAGATGGGTTGCAAACCGGCTCAAGGACAGAACCGACATGTTCAGAAATGCTGGAGCCATGTCAGACTCCAAACCAGCTACAACTGGCATCCCACAAGGCTCGGTCCTGGGACCTCCCTTGTTTGGTATATATTTCTCGGAGGTACAGGCCAACATGGAAGGACTGTGTCTGAACAAGTTTGCAGATGACTACACACTGGGCCCCATATCTGACCCTCCAGCTGACACAAGCATCCTACAAAAGGGCCTCATAGAAACAGACAACTGGTGCCAGAGCCATGTCATCAAGCTAAATGCAAAAAAGTGCATAGTCATCCCCTTTGGCAAAAAGTAAGTGTCCACCAATTACCACATAGGTGGTAACCCATTAAGTACAGAAGAAGTAATAAGAGACCTGGGGACACAAGTTGATAGAAATCTCGCATTTGACAACCATGTGGCCATAGTGGTCAGAAAAACATTTCATTTACCCACCTAATCATGAAGGTATTCACATCTAGATCAGGGGAGGTCAATGTGCCTCTTCAGTCATCCTTCATCAGGCTCACAATTGAGTACAATGCCCCTTGTGGGATGTACCTTAGCAGACACCTCCAGCAACTGGAAAGACCCCAAAATTACCTCACCAGGAGGATCAAAGGGTTCTAACAGATGACATGTGCTGCCTGGTTAAACAAACTGCAGCTCCACACAGTGGTATACTGCCTGCCCAGAGGTGATCTGTGCCTGATGTATAAAGCCATGTCCAACCTGGAATCAATGCACATGCTGCACCTTGTAAAATCTGGATCCCATTGAGCTATGCACATGAGAGACCTGAACCTCAGCACTGAAATAAATAAGACATGCTGGAGTGATAGATCCATAACCCAGAAGCACCCTCCACTCTTGAGTAAACTCCCAGTCCAGGTTAGCCAGAGAGTCCCTCACTGACTCTCTTCAAGAGGAATCTTGATGAGTGGATGGGAGATTGTATGTTTACCCTGAGTATCACTTTTATGTCACAGTTAGACAGAGGCACAGTATACTAACCTTGAAAAATGTCATGGCAAACTCCAGTTAAAATGTGTGTTGAAGGACAAACACACTCTGACTAGGATTAGAAATGCCTTAGGGCACATAGCCTAGTGTTTGTCAATGTCCACCCAAGTTGCGGAATACACTAGTAATGTTGGACAAGCCTGGTTTAAGTAGGCCATAGCTGAACAAAATGCAACATGGTCATATTTGCCCAACTGGCCCTTAACCAGTCTGGTGTGCTCAATATGAATATTTAAAGCAGTGATGGGACTTAAACCCAGGATACTGTGCACCAGAGTGAAAGGACTGAACCACTACACTATGACAATATTACAGTGTTTGGTCAGTATGAAAGAATGTTGACAGGTGTAAGCAAACTATCCCATGGAAACCCTGCAGGCACAGCATAATCCCTGTTGGGTTCAGACACAAAGCAGTTGGGCAGTAAGAACACAACATGACTTCCAACACACACACTATAAATGTCAAATATTGTTCAAGTTCACACGCAACCACAAATGTAGTGGACCTCAGATCTCAACATATGGAAAGGTCACACTGGGCATGCTCACACACTTTGATAAATGAGACATATGTCATGCAACAAACCATGGAAAGCCTGAACTGGGCATGCTCACACACTTAGGCCATGTCTCAGTATAGCAGTCGGCCACACATATCTGGCATTTGTATGTTTTAAGCCAGGAACCTTCCTCAATACAGCAATCTGCCCAGTGCACACAGTTAAATGACAACAGAGACATAAGTAATATACTGGAACCTTGTCATGATCAAACATCTTCCACAGATGCACAAGTTGTTCATAGAAACACGGAAAGCTATGGCAATAAAGACCTGCAAACAGTTTATCAGCAACAAATATTGTGCATCCCAAACATAAACATATGGATGCAGAGGTCGATACTAGGCTGTTTGCCCTAGGGAATACATAAGCCTAGCCAGAGTGTATTTGGTGCCTGCCTCCCCAGTACAGTAGCCTACTGTGCCTCTGTAAAGTATGTCACAGAAGGCACCATTTAAGGCTAGTTTACTGTGCCTCCATCAAGCAGGGACACAGTGGAGATCCCAGGGGTTGAATTTGCAATGTCACATCCATGTGGCTGGAGTTTGCTGGAAGAGGGTTGGTGAGGGGCTATGTCTAACATTAATTGGGATTCAATTCCAGACTGAGGGGAGACTTATCTGTAGTGTCTGGGCAATTTCACTGTCAAAACTTGCAAGTGATAATTTTGAGGGATTGAAGTGTCTTGCCAATACTGTTCAGAGATGTCCTCCCTCTGTGGGATATTGCTCTGTTATGTATTAGCTCCCTCCTTCTGTTGTACAGCTTATATATAGCTGGTGTCAACCAGACAGGTCTCCTGTTGTGGAGGAGTCTTGGTTTTATTTGGGATAGCATGATCAATGCAAACCTGCAGGTGCTCATAGAATGCATTTGTAAAGGATCCTGCAGATTGGGCTGTATATTCCCCCAGCACGGGGCCTTTGAAGTATTCCACCCCAGTCTTCAGAAGTGCAAAGTCTGCTTTTGAGAAATACATTGTTTGCAGTGATTTCCTTGCCTGGGGGTGGGGATGGGATATGGACGTCCAGGGAAAGTTGGTTATGGTCAGATCTTAACAATGGTAGTCTACCTCTGGTGTGGAACATAGATTCCCCATGTTGTTGATGATCAGGTCCAATATGTATTCCCCCTTGTGGCTGTTGTGACTGTTTCTGCCATAGCACATGGATTCACAAATTGTAGTGGCTGTAGGGTGATGTTGTTGAGGCCTGAGTAGTTCCCCCAGTCAATATTCCTGTACCTGAAGTTAACCACTGTAATGGCGTATGTGAACACCTTCATATCTTACACTGTTCCCAGGGAAGCCAAGTGTGGTTCCTGGATATGCGGGGGGGGGGGGGTTGTGGTCTGAACTACACAACAAACCAAAAGGCACTTCTGCACAAAGGTAGTTGTATATGTATGGCCTGTCATGCTTAGTGCAGTGGTAACAACCCAGAGGTGTGTGTATCTGTGATGTATATGGATACACCCCCTAGTTGTGGTGTGTGTTACAAGTCCTGTGGTCACGAAGCATGGTATAAAACATAACCTGGCAGTGCCAATGTGCATATGTGACCCTGAACTAGGCATCTGTTAATGCATATATATTGTTATCCCCCATACTGAGGGATAGGAATAGATGTACATACCTCTTTGTAAAGACTGATGATGTCAGCACCCTATAAATACAGCAGGAGAAGGGAAACCACTCAGTAATGCGAATAGTGCGCTGTGCTAATGTGTCTCTCTCAAGTATCATAACATAGTTAGGTAGGGGTTTGAATCTTGCAAATGCTCAGTGCGTGTGTGTGTGGGGGCAGGATGTGTGCAATTCTCTTTGAAGGAAATGGCCCTTTTGACAACTGGAATACCACACTACATGATGTTCATTCCTCTTTGTAAAGACTGATGATGTCAGCACCCTATAAATACAGCAGGAGAAGGGAAACCACCCAGTAATGCGAATAGTGCGCTGTGCTAATGTGTCTCTCTCAAGTGTCATAGTATAGTTAGGTAGGGGTTTGAATCCTACAGATGCAATGTGTGTGTTTGTCACACAGTTTGTCAATGTGTGGTGGGTTTTGCTTTTATTATTGTATGACATATAATTATAACAGTAATTTCAATGCACACATCAGGTATGTGTGTGCCACATACAGATATGTACCTGTGGCCTTCAATAGTTCCTATGTGTGAAGCCTGCCTCATATGAATACAGTTGTTACCTTTGTCAGCATGTGCTGCAGATTCCCAGACAGTACACCGTACATGTATGTTGTTGACAATGCAGGCTACTGCAGTGATCTGTGTTCTAGGCCAACTGGGTGACACACACTCATGAAAGCTGTGATATATTAATGTGGGTGAGGGTTCATATCTGGAGTATATGTCACACATGTTATAACACAGCAAAGTCTGTGTGTAATGGACATCCAGTGTAGGTGTATGGCAACTGTTGCTGATATGCATAAAGACACCTTATTGCTTAGGCGATACACCAAGGGACTGCACAATACCTTTGGAAATGTGAATATCACAGGATAGACAAGAAAAAACATGTCCATATGTACACACCATTACCCGTTCTACATGATGGGTGCTGCCACCTACATGGTACTGTTGGAATACTATTTTAAGTACATGCTGATGACAAAGTTACAGTTGTGTTACAGTAATAGAGCATGGCTTGGACAACAGGTATCTGTCTGTATGATACCCTTGTGGTGGTCATGTTTGTCATGTGCAGAATACATTGTAGGCCACTGTATGCATTTCCAGTCGTGGATGAACATATCCCTAGTGTGTTGGCATGTACGTGAGACTGCTATATGCCAAACAGTATTCTTCCCAGGGATGTGTGGGGCTCAGTAAGAATGGCTACTGGTATAGTGTAGTACTGCAGGGATATCACTGACACTGGGTTTCCTACATCTGTGTATCAGTTGGGGATACATCATGTAATAGGTTCATATGTTCATACTAGGCTATCTGCCCTAGGGCAGTTATAAGCCTAGCCAGACTGTGTTTGGCTTTCACCACCCATTTTAAATGAATTTTACTATGCCCGTTTTCCAGGTTAGTATACTCTGCCTCTGTGTAACAGTGACACAGAAGTGATACCCGGGGTAAACCTACAATCTCCCATCCACTCAGCAAAATTCCTCTTGCAGAGAGTCATTAAGGGACTCTGCCTAACCTGGACTGTGATTTTATTCCAGAGTGAAGGGAGCCTCTGGGTTAGGAATCTGTCCCTCCAGCATGTCCTATTTATTTAAGTGCTGAGGTCCAAGTGTCACGGGCGTATAGCTCCATGGAATTGGGATTTTCTGAGGTGCAGCATGTCCATTAATTCCAGGTTGGACATGGTTTTATATGTCAGGCATCTGTTCAAGCCCTTTGATCCCCTTGGTGAGGTACTTTTGGGGACTTTCCAGTTGCTGCAGGTCAGGTGTCTGGTAAGGTACACCACAAAAGGGGCATTGTACTCAATTATGGGTCTGATAAGGGATAACTAAAGAGGCACAATGACCTCCTCTGATCTAGCTGTGAATCTCTTCATGATTAGGTGGCCTATAGAAACTGTCTGTCTAACCACTACAACCATGTGGTTGTCAAATGAGAGTTTGCTATCAACTCGGGTCCCCAGGTCCCTAATCATGTCTACAGTACTTAATGGCTTACCACCTATGTGTTAATTTGTGGGCACTTTGTTTTTGCCAAAGGGGATGACTATACACATTTTGTCGTTTGGCTTGAGGCCATGGCTCTGGCACCAGTTGTCTTTTTCTATGAGGCCCTTTTGTAGGATGCTTCTGTTGGCTGGTGAGATGATTATGGCGCCCAGTTTGCAGTCATCTGCGAACCTGCTCAGCCACAGTCCTTCTGTGTTGGCCTGTACCTCCGAGAAATATATACCAAACAAGAGAGGTCCCAGGACTGACCTCTATGGGACACCACTTGTAACCGGTTTGGAGTGTGACATGGTTCCAGCAATTCTGACCATGTGTGTTCTGTCTGTGAGCCAGTTTGCAACCCATCTAGTGACATGGGGTTTATAGTTATGCTGGTGAGCGTCTCTATAATGCCCGAGTAGGGTATTGTATCGAAGGCTTTTGCGAGGTCCAGGTAGGCTGTGTTGACCACCTTCCCCTCGTCACTGGCCTTGGTGACTGTTTCAAAGACATCGACCAGGTTTAAGAGGCAGGATGTGCCCTCAACAAAGACGGACTGGGTAGGATCCAGTGTCTGTAGGTCCCCAATATCTTTATTTATGAGGTCCATGACGATCCTTTCCATAGCTTTGCAGACCAAGCTAGTCAGGCGTATGGGGTGATAGTTTCCAGGATCTGTTGAGGCACCACCTTTGTGGAGAGGGACCACTGTTGCTGTACGCCACTCCTTGGGTACATATCCTGTAGTAAGGCTGTGATTGAACAGTAGTTTTATGTTTGTGTTTAGTTCTTCTTGGAGTTCACATAGGATGCAGCCTGGGACACTGTCTGCTCCCACTGATGCTGTGTTTTTGCTTTGGGGAGGGTGACTGAGCATCTGAGATGTCAGGGGGCATCACTCTGCTGGGATATATATTTGCCCTTATGGTGGGGAGGGGGGTGAGAAGTTTGTGCTGAACCTGTCAGCAATGATGTTGGCAATGTATGTGGGTTAGGTGTATTCTTTGTCATTTAGGACTACTTCTGAGCATATCTGGGAATTCCCATCCAGATTCCTAACATAACTAAAGAAAGCCTTGTGATTATCCTTAGTGTCTTGTGCAATTTTCCTCTTGAAGCTGGCCTTAGACGATTTTATGAGTGCCCGTATTTTTTTCCAAATACTGATCACAGATGCCTTCCCTTTGTGGTATATTGCTGGATCATGTAGTAGCTTCCTCCTTCTATTGTTTTCTGTTATGTGGCTGGGGTCCACCAGAAAGGATGCCTGTCTTTGGAGGATTGGGTCTTGGTTATATTTGGAATTGCATGATTTGTGCATTCATGAAGGTGCTCACAGAATGCGTTTATAAAGGATTCAGCAGTCTGGGCCATATTTTCCACAGGCCCGGGGGCTTTGAAGGATTCCACCTCTGTTTCGGTTTTGAGGTGTGTGGAATTTGCTTTAGACAACTTTTTCACTGTGGTTTTCTGGGAAGGGGCTGGGTTGGTATGTGAATATCCAGTGGGATTACTCTATGGTCTGATGTTACCAGTGAGGGATACACTTCTGGTCTGGAGCATAGAGTCCCCATGTTGGTGATGATCAGGTGCAGCATGTTTTCCCCTCTTGTGGGAGTGGTAACAAGTTGTTCCATAGCATTTGAGTTAATGAAGTCTAGGAACCTTTGGTCTAGGGTGTTGGAGCTACAGTAATGCTCCCAGTCTATGTGTGGGTAGATGAAGTTGCCCAATATAATGTTGTTTGCAGAGACCTTCATATATTCATGTGTTCTTAAGTAGGCCAAGTGGGGTTCCTGGATTTAGGAGGGTGGTCTGTAGCAGGCTATGAACTGGAAGGCAGTTTTACCCACTGTTAGTTGCACGTGGATAGTCTGTGCTGCTTCATGCTGTGACACCAACCTGGGGGTGTGTGTATCCTTGACAATTATTGATACTCACCCTCCTTTCATAGTTGTTCCATGTTTTGGGGCTGTAAAGCATGGTATGAGGTGTAACCTGGTAGTGCTAGGGTGCTCTTGGGAGCCTTGAACCAGGTTTCTGTTACTGCACAGATATCAACATTCTCCATACTGAGTAGAGTTTGCATTGCATGCATCTTGCGGTTTAGATGTCTGGCATTGAGTATCATTACTTCTAGTTTCTTATCCCTTGTGATACTTATGTAGGTGGGTTTGTGTTTTGAGCCTTACCACCAGAATGCAAACCATTGACATTGGTAAACCATATGACCCACAGCATACTGTCAAACCATGTCATACATACATGTGACCCCAGGTGAGACATATGTGTAGTACAACACAAAGTGGCCACCAATATGAACTACAATGTATGACTACTGTGTCACATGGTGCATGTCACCTTTGCCATGTGTGCACTATGCATCTACATGCAGAGAATGCAACTCTACCTTGTTCACAAATGTACACCTGCAACTGTGTTCTGCAAACATCACACATGTACTGTCCACTCCACAACACATGCAGGCACAGGTACACACAACTGCCATGTGGCACATGTGCAGACATTACACTTTTGGAATTAACACTGGTGTATAAAAAACTACAATGACAATCATAGTGTTAATGCATCAGGCATGCTGGGATATACCCACAATGATATCATTACACTGTACTGTTAACAACATGATAATATTACTACAGTGCTATGTAGTCACTCTGTGCATCAGCACCATGCTATCCTGTTCCTGCATCAATGTTACAGATTGCAGGAGGTGGCACAGTTTCATCATATGCACAGGGTGTGTACTTGGTAAGCCAGAGTCTGCCATTGACACATCCAATCGACATGTATGTGTGTGTGTTAGTGAGGAACAACAGTACAACATGGGGCAATGTTGATGCGGTGTGTGTGTGTATGTGTTAGCCCTAGGTGTTAGCATTATGCCTGTGTGTATGCATGCACACAGTTCCACCACATGACTGCCATATACGGGTGTTTGTGGACAGCCACAGACTGTACCTGCCAAGTCATACAGATCACTGTCTCTGGCCACGGACACGGTACCTGTGCCTGGCAGGGGTGCTACGGACAGTATCAGGTACTAAGCCAGACTGGGTACTGTCATCAGAAGCAGTGGGTTGTTGACTGGACACATGTCCCTGCTGGGACTGTCCAGAGCCACGTGCACGTAGTCTTCTAGGATGGTCCGATGACAGCACAGACCTAGCATTGCCGGGGCTGGTACTGGCACTATGGGAGCGGCTGCGGGTTTGTTGTCGTCCGCGACGACTGCCAGCTGATGATGTTGCTGGCATACGTCCACATCGACACCTCAACCATCCTGCATTGCCCTGACTCATGGACATGTAGTTGTGGAACAGATCTAATGTGTCCTCCCAACGTCTATCAATGACCTCGCCGACAGTACGGATGGCAGCCACAACGTCACGCATAGTGTCATTCATAGCAGTGTGATGTGCTCTCAGCTCCCTCAGACCCTGTCTGGTGTACCGTTCCATAGGTGCCTGTGCCTGCATTACAGCCCGGAACATAGCTGAGGTTGAAAGACCTCTGTGGGCACATCTGACAGGGGCAGTACGACCACGGATGCTCCCACGAGAACCCCTGAACATCTGCCTGTGTGGTACCATGTCAGGACTCTGGCCATGGCTGCTGTGAGGGGATGCATGTGCCACTGATACCACATTACCCTGGTCAATGCACACTGTATGCTGTCCCTCAGCTAAGGACATTAGTGACAATGGATGTATTGGCAGGATGACTGTGCACATTGATGGGGTTGACTGCTGTGTACTGTCGATTGGCTGACCAACAACAGACCCTGTCACACCCCCCTGTGCCATTACACATGTATCATCATTATCGCTATCCCCAGCAGTGGCTTCAGGTTCCCTGCTGCACCTATGAGAGGAAGACAGGAAACACAGTTTACAATGTGCACACAATGTTACCACACATGCACACGGGCACACATGCACACATGCACACATGTACATGGGCACACATGCACACATGCACATGGACACACATGCACACATGCACATGGGCACACATGCACACATGCACACGGGCACACATGCACACTCCTCAGTACAGCAGATACAAACACACACACACCTGCAATCCAACACATACACAATACTGTTTGAGGGTATTATTAGTATTAATATTATTATTAGTATTAATATTATTGTTATTACACACTCACCAGCATGGATTGGCTGCCTTGCTGTTACTCCAGAGGGACCTGCACAAATAGGAGAATTTTTGTCAGTGGCCACAACTGTGCCATTGATACTGTGAGTATGATACAGTACAGTAGTACAACAGTTGGCTTTCACAGGTGTAGTGATGATATTCAGAATATCAATCTTGCACAAGAATAGGCAGGATAACAGCTATACACACAGTACACATCTCACACATGCATAAACTACCAGTGCAGAGAACAGTCAACTACAGATATGGCATGTTACCTGCACACTCCATGTCCACATGCTGGGTGGCTCCGGCCTCCATCATGACACATGTCTGTGGATGTTGTTGTTGTTGACCTGGAGCCACAACACTTAGAGGAGGAGCTCCTCCACTCTGGTGAGGGGGGTGGATAGGTACCCCACCACCTGTGGCAAGCTGTTGTCTGTGGATATCAGATACACGCTGATGGACATTTCTAATTAAATCACTGCAGTGATGGCGTACCTGCTCATATGTCCGGTTATGCATGCCTATGTCATTAACCCGACGGACAAGGTCTTGCTGCAGTGCAGCCCTCTCCTGCTGGTCTGGCTGGTCCTGAAAAACAGTGTAGAGAAATCCTGCACCAGGCTCTGGTGTATCTCCTCATCCTCTGCAGCTGAATAACACGGGTTGCGCTGATGCACCATTGCCCTGGAAGGTAAAGAAAAATATGTGAGCAAGTAATATGGTACACATAATACTCTACTGTACTGATATCACTGAACTGCCATATATAGCATCTGTCTGTCTATCAGGGGATGCACATGTAAATTACCACATATCAGTGCTCAGCCCACAACTGTGTGACAGTGCCTGCCACACTCCATACAACAAACTAGTATACACCAGCACTCGGCACACTGTTTGAGGTACAATGCACAACCTCACACTGGGGGCATGTATCAAGCTAATGGATGGAGAATATTGTCATCCCATGCAATGCATGCAATGCACATTTACAGTTTCACTGGTAATCCACCTTAGTCTTTGCTGCCATACCCCTACCTATACTGCAGTCGTACACAGGGAACTACAGCACAACATATGGCAAGCTAGTATGTTTGTATCCCAATAACTGACACATCTTTCTCTGGCCTCACACCAAGGACACAAACTACCATGACAGACACAAAGTCACACTGATCAATCACACCATTACAGACCTTGCACACAGTCAGTGTCACACTCATTCCACCTCACATAGTTGGTATTGCACTGAATACATGTGTGTGTGTGCATTGTGTCATAGGTAGGTACTATGCTATTGGCCCTGGGCCTCCAGCAGCATAGCCTTATCCTACCCTGCCCCTTGGGACACATGTAATGTGATTGTACTTGCTCCTGTCAAACAATTACACAGAGGTGACTCACACGGCATATTACCTATCTCCATAACATTCATCAGGGGTATGTCTGACATCTACTAATAAGGAGCCTTGTTTGTTAATGCTGGGTGGTTTAGACCAGGGTATGGCATATTTGTGGATAGGAACCTGTACCTCCAGCATGTGCTCTTTACTGCGGTGACAAGGATTAGGGCCATAGGTCATGTAGGCTGGACAGATTGTGAGGTGTTACCATGGCGGTTGGACAACTGGTATGGGTGTGACATAACTCTGTATGTCCAGCACTGGTAACCTCTGTGTAGGCAGTATGCAAGGCACTCTAGCTGTGGTTTTGTGAGTCAGTCTGCATAGGGAATGTGTTTGTGGCCATTATCAGTCTTTGTTAGGTATGTCTGTGGCCTTTCCACTTGCTGTAGTTCTCATGGGAGGTACATACTGCATAGGACATTGTGAGGTGTACAGGGGTACACTGACTTACATTTCCCTAGCTGACACACCTTTGTGATGACACGTACCATGTACAGGGATTACAAGACTAGTGTGCCACTGTGGATATCAAAGGGGAGGCTATTGTACACCTGTGTCCCATGTTACCTTCTGACACCTCCAGTGGTAGGCAGGCAACCACCTATGTGGTAGTTAGTGGGTAACATGTTGTGGAATGGGGTATGGTACTGCAGTATCAACACTGGTGTTCTGTCCATGCCTTGGTCACCAGGCACCTGTTGCGGTACATCTGCCCCCATGTCCCCCTCTCTCACTCTCTCTTTATATATATATATATATATATATATATATATATATATATATATATATATATATATATATATATCAATATATACATATCCATATATATATATATATATATATATATATATATATGTAAATATATATACATATCTACATATATGTATATATATCTATATACACACTTCTATATATATATATATATATATATATATATATATATATATATATATATATATATACATATCTATAGACATTCATATCTATCTGTATACATGTATGTATCTAAATTTATATCTATATATGTATTTGTCTATTATATCTATATGTATATACATATTCTCTATCTATCTATCCATATATCTCTATGTATCTATACAGACCTCTTTGTCTATGTATACATATATATATATATATATATATATATATATATATATATATACATATATATATATATATATATCTATATATATATATAGATATATCGATATATAGACATATATATGTATATCGATATATAGACATACCATTCTGTAATGATATTGCACACTGTTGCGCATAATGCATTATGCTGTCCTCAAGCCATATAGCTGTAGCAGGCCTCACTGGCTCAGTCCCACAGAAGTTCACCACCACATGACATATACCCGCACTGCATGCTGTTTTCAATGCCACACACTACAACCTACATTGATATGTGCACATAGCAACCTTCAACTATATATGTATGTCCGGCCTTCACTAACAGTTGCAGTATGTCCCTTGCCCTATGCACATCTTCATATACATATAGATACAGACTGCTAACACATATGGAGGGTTCACAGAATTTAGATTATTAGATTATGTAGTTTACATTACCTTTGTCTCTGACAGATTTGTTTTGGATTGCTGGCTGGCTGCCTGGATGGCTTGCTTTTTTTTTTTTTTGGGTCGCTGTCTCTGTCTCTGTCTCACGCTCTCTCTCTCTCTCTCTCTCTCTCCCTCCAGTTGCTGCAATGATATTACTGCATGTGTGGAGTGGCAGTTCAGGCTGCTTTTGTAGGTATCTGCACATGTGCATGTGATGGCCTCTGCACCAATTGGTGGCCAGCATTTACTAATTGCATGCAGCCTGCTGTGTGGTAATTGCAGTTCTCACTGTGATTTCAGGACACTACTATAAAATGTAGGGTTAGGTAGGTGTAGGCCTTTCAGTTTTGCAAGGTGGGGACCATGCTGGTTTGCTGTGCACACTGTTGTGTCAGTCAGAAGGTTGGTATGTCTGTCATATCTAAGGTGTGTTGTAGCCACTGAAATGCATGTTGTACTGAAACCTGACTGTTGCTTTTTCCAGTTCACTCTTCTCAGTGTGTATGTTAACCCACACTTGCTAATACTAACACTGTTTACATGGCAGTATGTACTTTCCTGTGGGAGTTGTGGATTAACTGGTATACAACAGTAGTTCTTGCAATGTGTTGCTATGGCTTCACTATTTTCCCTTTACATTCACTCCTTGAAGGCCTGATATTTGTCTTTACTGGAATGTGTTGCTATGGCTTTCCTATTTTCCATTTACATTCACTCCTTGTAATGCATGATGTATTTCTTTCAGCAGTAAGTTCTTATATGTTTGCTGTGGCTTGGTGGCACTGCATGCAGTCTGGTGAGCTGAAGGTCTGGGGTTTGACACGTACAAGGGTATTTTATTTTGCTGCTGAGCAGTACTAGGGCCTTGTATTTTGTACTAACAATTATGAATATCAGGCACATGCAGTGCTTGTAAACTGATATACTGTCATTAGTTTGTTAGATGTCTACATCCTTTGATATTTCTTTGTTGTACTCCTACATGAGGGCATGCTTGTGGAAGTAATTCTACAGCTATTCACAGAGTGTGTAACAGCAGACAGGCTAATATGCCTGTGTGTTTCTGACACTTGCAGGCCTCAGATACTCTCAGGTATATATTTGAGCAGCCTCAGCGAAAGGTACATATCAGTGGGATACACCCATGATATATTTCAGATATTCTGCAGTTGTGACTGTGGGGTATTTTGAGCATATGTATTACTACACCATTTCTGACATGCAAGTAGTGTCTACTTTAACTTATTGACAGTCACCATTACGTGGGATTCCCCACCTTTCTACCTACTGTTAGTACATTTCACAGGGAGTCAGTGGGGCACAGGTAACATTTTTTGCAAATCAGGGACATCCCTGTAAATCAGTCACAGTTGGGATGTCTGCCCTCATACCTATTCAAATATGGCGGTGTTTATCGTGCTCTGATACTGTGTGGGGTTTGTAAGGTGCTACTCTAACATTATTACCTCCTAGCATGACTGTTTCTCTTATCACACTCATGTAATGCAATTCTACAGGAATTACCAGTAAACATAGAGGGAACAAGCTTTGTGTAATGGCCTTCCTATATTCCCTTTACATTCAGTCCTTCTATTTCATGATATATTTCTTTCAGCACCAAGCTCTTGTATATCTGTCATGGCTCAGTGGTAATTCATGCAGACTACTGGTTCCAAGGTCCTGGGTTCGAGACTGGCAGGGAAATTTTATTTTACTGATGAACAGACTACAGGCCTTGTCATATAGAGTGACTAAGGCACTTTTAAGCAGTTGTAAGCATGTTTGTGCTGGTTTGCGCAGTGCTTACACATGTGCACACTCGCTCAGCTGAGCGCACACTTGCTTAGCTAAGCACACACAAGCGCAAACCCGCTGACTACTGCTTATAAGTGCTAACTCCCGCTAACACCCGTGCTAATTTCTTTTAAATAAAATAAAATGGGGAGATAGGAAAGTGGTGCAAAAGGGGGTACAAAGAGGGTAGGACAATAGGAAAACAAGCTCGGGATGTGCAGGAAGGATGTAGGGAAGGCCCATAGCTGCCCATTTCTTTATTAGCAACAGCTGTGCATATGTGTGAAATTTGGTTTGAAATTTGAAACTTTCCACCCCTGAGAGAGGGGTGAGGACAACAAAATATGTTGTACTGCCAATTAGAATTATCAGTTTACATGTCCAGTGGACATGTGTGTGAATTGGGCAGCTATGTATGGGGCGTAATTTTTTTGTGGGAACAGAGTGCCCTTTTTTTATTCTTTTTTTAGGTGAGAGTGGAATGTGAGGTACAGGAAGCAGGTATATTCGGGGAGGTAGGTTAGGGAGGTTAACAGACAAGACAAACACGATGCATACAGGGGCGGAGTATGACACATGTGGGGGGTAAACACAAATGACAGGGACAGATGTTTGGATATCGCGAGCCCATGAGCCCACAGATAGCAACAGTGGAACTGAAATCCCCACCCATAGGCAGTTACCACTGCGCCTTCACAGCCCAGCTTGATAGAAAGGGCAGGCACACCTGTGAGTTGCACCACCCTCACCTCAAACTGGCATAGGGGATCAGTCACAGACCACCTGATCTTGCTACGCACCACAGACTGGACCCTATGGAGGGTGAGTAGAGGCTCTTCTCCGGCCATGCTTGCAGAGGGGGGACAAGTCCCATCCCCTGCAGCGCTTCCACCTGAAGGTGGCACAGGGCCACCGGAGGAGGAGGTCCCGGCCTGGGCACTGGTGCCAGGTGCACTCGCCAGCTGAGGTGGGAAAGGTGGGTCCGCTGGAACCCGCTTTCCTTGTTGTCCTATGTTTAGCAGTATTTTATGGCATTTTGGGTTAGTAACAAACAACACCATTCAAAATTAGTTGTAACAGCATGCATCAGTATTCCCATTGACCAAATACCCATGAATTCCGAACATTGAGCAGCGAGCATAACACATGCATATTTAGAACAACAGTGCACATTCCAACAGCATGCAGGGTTGATTGGTGGCAACAGGCCATCAGGTTCGGATATGTGAACGGGGCACATGCATTAACGTACATGCAGATATGTATGAACCAACAGGACAAATGTCCATGGGAATTAATTGTGAATACACATACCCGGTTTGGTGTGGAATGGCATCATTTGTGACAATAGGGTAAGGTGAAGAAATATTACATTAACAACTAAAACTACCTATACATATACTGTACATTCCTAGTAGATGCAGATATATATTCCCTACATGTATTAGTACAGTTTCCTGTATGTAACGTTAGGAATGTTGGTGATAGGAATGTTACTGCTCCATTAATATACATTCCATTTTTATTCATATATGTTCATATCTGGCTGTGTTCAGGTGCAGCATCCTGCTACATTTGATTTATATGGGTCTAGACAACTGTGGATGTTCAGCATTTCATACAACCATACTATTTCCATAATGCAAGGGTACAACAACATATCCAATTTGTGGGACAGACACAGTCCAGGATCTGTACTTTATTAAAGACATTTCACTCTTTGGTTGTGGCTGTCTCATTAATTTCATTATGTAGTGACTGCAGTATACCTTTATTCCAGACTTATTACAGCTTTCTTGGTAGCTTCAAACTGTCTTTCTCACACTCTTTCAATTATTTTATATTTACATTTCAGAATGGTACTTAATTCTAGACTTTATTAACATTTATTACTGGTTTACAACAATCCTTTCCAGCTGACTCACTTATTTCATATGGCAGAATTTACAAGGATGTATTTGACACTTGTCTATCCTTTGTTGATTGATTACCACTCATTTTCTGGCTGCAGCAGTTATCTGATATTACAATACAGGTGGAAACTCTATTTGAGACTTGTTTAATCTTTATTACTGGTTTGCATTACACTGTTTTCCAGGCTGCATCACTTATCTAATCTTACAATACTAGCAGAATCTTTTTTCTAGGCTTATTTGACCTTTATTACCGGGTTATAACACTAAACTCTTTTACAATCTGTCTCACTTATATTCTATAACAATACCAGCTAAATAATTACTAACCTGCCTGGTGGCGCAACCTCAGCAGCCTATCGGCATAGGCTCGCCGATTCGTGGAACGAACACCTGCAGCTGTAATATAAATGAAGTAATATTGGAACATACCTCTCCATACTATAGGCTAGGATAGCATTTCTTACATACTTAATTACATGGATACATACTCAGTAGTGGGGCATTGGGCATTTGGCGGGCCTCCTGGATCCAATGGTTAAGTTGGTCCTCCTTCCATCGGTTCAGGTCTGCATGGTGGTGACGGACCTGTTCACCAGTCCTCGGAATGCCTGTGGCACTAGTGAGATCATGTGCCAACCAGTTCCATGCCTCTGCCTTGTATGCACCCCAGTGAACCTGGCCCTGCATGAGTTGTGCTTCATGATCATGGACTAGGAGCCAAACCATATATTTTGACTCCTCAACACCCCATCTCTGTGCTCTAAAGTGACTTCCCTCTACTGCACCTGCCATCCTGACTGCAAATGGGTACCACAATCAGTTATGCTGTGTATTCACGCCTATGGGGCTTATATAGGCTGGGTTTCCTGCACTTATCTTTGATTGGCCATTTTGGATATTTATCAGCTTAAAAAACCTGCTTTGTCATGCTTTTATTTACATTCATTCCTATATATATGCTAATACTGTATTTCTCAGTATAACTGTCATGGCTTAGTGGTTCAGTACTTTGACTATGGTGCACAGTATCCTGGGTTCGAGCCTGGCCATTGCTTTTTTTATTTTACTACTGTCTAGACAGCTAGGAGGTGTGTATGTGTAAAGGCGGCTTTGATACAACTTGCCCAATGTTACCCGCTGGTAAGCTGGTTGGCGCGGTGCGCAGCTCCGCGCAAACGGCTTATGCTGGGTGACAAGTTATTTGGCTATGAGCACTCATATTACACTGGGTGAAGCATTGCTTAGCTACGGGCACTCATTTTAAGCGTGTTAAAGCATTGCTCAACTCCGAGCACTTATATTAAACCTGTTAAACCACTGCTCACCTGCGGGCAGTCATATTAAGCCTGTCAAAGCGCTGCTCACCCATGGGCACTCATATTCAGCTTGTTAAACCGCTGCTCACCTATGGGCACTCATATTATGCTTGTTAAAGCCTTGCTCAGCTATGGGCATATATGATCCTTTTTTAATATTTTATTATGTCGGATTTCTTCAGAAAAACATGACCCATTTCATTACATTTTACTTAAATTATAGTTTTACATATATATATATATATATATATATATATATATATATATATATATATATATGTCAGGGGATTGCTTCATGCTTATTTAAATAAAAATGGTGAATGAGGTTGTGGGGGCTCAAACTGTGACTACCTCCTCTTTGGCTAACGTCTCTACCGTTACGCTATTGCTACTTGGCTTAATTTGCATATTTAGAGCTTATATGCTTTTCAATATCTGCTAACTGTGGCTGAGCAGAGGGCATACCCACGCAAACGAGCGCGACTATGGGCAAATATTTTGGAAATTATAAAAAAAAAAAATTAAACTGCTATTTTTGTGTTTTACATTACAGTTGGGTTTGGGTGTGGTGTTGTGTTCCTTGACATTTCCGCGGAGTCGCTTGTGGGTGTTTACTTTCAGGACTCTGACTCTTCTGGGGGCATGTCCCTTTGCAGAACTTGGCATTCAGACACGCCCCCTACTTTCCTACACGGACCGTGTTATCCTAGGGTATGATTCAGCATGCCCTCATGAATATGCATGGCATGCTGACGTCATACCGTTAGACTGCAGCCTCCGTGTAAGACATATTAACTCTTACACAGAGGTTTCGTGAATCCTGCCTAATACCTGTGTGAAACTGAGCACTGGAATATTTGTAAAAAGCAATGCTTGGAAGACATGGTACTGTGCATCACAGGTCATGCAACAAATGCGTATGTGTATACAGGATAATGTGACATCACTATGATTGTCACATGTAATGACATGATTTTATAATGAAATGTACATACTGCCCTTAATATACATTGTGTTATTGTGAGGGACATTGACATGCTCCATGTAATGGTACAGAGAGAGCACTTACTTTGTTTTCTGATTGTTTTAATACCAGGACTTCATTTCTCAAGTTTGATTTGAATGTGTCACGTAAGAAGGTGAATTTTTTGGATATTAGGGTATTTAGAAACTCTCATGGATCCTCAGTACCACTGTTTTTAAGAAATAATGTATTAGAAATAGTTTGCTACGTAGAAGAAGTATGCATCTAGGACATGTCTTTAGGAATATAGTTAAAGGACAGGCCTCAGGATGCCTAGGTTGAATACTGATGATGATAGATTTAAAGCTGATCTGGATGATTTGAAATCCAAATTTAAGGAAAGGGGTTATAAGGAATGAGAAGTTGAGATCACACTATAAGAAGTACAACACTCATGGTCTACTATAGATAAACCCTAGTTTTCCTGCCTAGGTGAGCAATTAGACCCTGTCCAAGCCCAGAATATTGCCACTCGCACACTACATGTGGCTTTATATTTCACCAGCGATGTTAACTTAGCAACTGATGTGGTAAAGAAATATTGGCCTATTCTAACCAGCAATTCAGAAATTAAAAATGTTGTTGGGGACCAACCAAGTTTTTCCTTGAAAAATAAAAAAATCTTAAAAATGTATACTCTGTTACCTTACATTTGGAAACAATATGTCGAGGGATATAAAATTTGCTACCTCCCCTTGTACTAGTTGTAATTGTTGTAGTTACATGGATTTGTCGGGGTCTTTTGAGCACCCTGATATGGGAAGGGTGTTTATGTTTAGTGTGACTGCAGATTGTTGCTCCTTGAATGTGATTTATTTAGCTATCTGTTAAGAATGTACATTTTTCTACATAGGAAAGACTAACAGACGTTTAAAGGATAGAATAGCATATATATAGTAGTAGAAATGTATCTCATAGCAATCCACTAGCTAAACATGTTAATGAATATGGTTTAGTACACAGTTTTAAATGTTTAGTTATATAGAAAGTGGCATTAAATGAATGTGGTGGAGATCTTGAGAACTGGACTGAAGCCCGTGAGACAAGATGGATAATCAGACTCAGGGGTGATACAGGCCAAGGCCTTAATGATAAAGTGCAGTTGAAGCCACGTCTTAAGGAAAGATTATTGTATAGATGAATATGCTTTATTTTTTTGTTTCATTTTTACGTATAAAATTTTTTTTTATAACGATGTTATTTGTATATTGTGTTTCAAGCTACCTAGGTGCATGCTATTATTTGTTGCCATTAACAAATGCTTTTAAGTGCTTGATTGAAAGTATTTTCTTATTGGTTACTTTCACTTGGATGCTGTATATGAGTGTTTTGATTGGGCTATTAATATGTAACATCTGAGGAAGCAGTAATCTTACTGTGAAAGTGCTAACATTTGAAATAAATCCTGGCTTGTTTTTTTTTTATTATTTTTAGGTTTTGTGCCATTTGCTCGGAGTTAATAACAGCTAGATTGCTTTGACTCAGTCTTATGGACAATTTGAATGAATTGAGTCAATATCATTCAGAAATTATGATCCTCTTTTGCTAACAGTAATATAGGCATACAAATGTTGTGCAACAAAAAACTATAAATCTTTGCTTTTCTCTTTTTTTTTACTGTGCTTTTTGAGTGCAGTACTGCTAAACTGATTTGCACTGCTTATGGCAAAGTATTAGCATGTGCATAATCGTATCTTATAGTGTTGAACTTACAATGGTAATTAGCAATCCTGTCTGTTGTTCTATCCCAACTTCCGTGCAAAGATCTTTGCAAGGCAGCATTCCCAATAGGTAGCAGGCAGATTAGTGTAACAATAGGATAATGATGTGTTATGTAAAGGCTTAGCCAACATTACAGACACAGTAGTCAAATAAAACATCATAAAACATGTTATCCATAAGTATTTGAACATTTTCAGCATGCCAAGAAAAACATTTAGACATGAGTATTATCTTAGCACAACAGGATTTGTGATAGTTAATATCTGACAGTGTATTTTGGCAAACATGAATTTATACATTCATCTTTATTACCTAATTAACCACTGTAATCTGTACATCCATCAATTTGTCTTGTTTAAAATTACATTAAACTGAATAAACATAGTGGTATGAAGTGAGACAGAGTAATGTGGGTGAAGTCAATCAAATCCAGAGATATTGCATTAAGCATGTTACTTCCATTTAGCCTTCTTTGCATATGTTGCCTAGCACCAGTCATTGTGCAAATGCAGGGGAGGAAGAATATCGATGCAGAAGAGAGAAGATACATCATTGAGGTGACATGGAAGCAGAGGCAAAGCAGATTATTACTGAAGAAGGATAATGGTGGCTGAAAACAATATGCAGCCAACAGGTACACCTATGTTAGTGAACCAAAACATCCAATAACATTTAGCTAATGGCCAGATTAGAACCCGTGACATTATTCAAAAATCTTTCTATACGTTTGAGCATTAGCTAATCATGCCACAAATGAATCACTTCTTCACAACATAAATATAAGACCATGGAGCACACTGACAACTTATTGAAGAAGGAGGAATGAACAGAGAGAGTCAGAGAAAGATGCTGAGAGGAATAGCAACACCATGTTTTGTGGGATGTGTAGGAGCATCTGTATGGTGATTTAGTCTTACTTATTAAATCCTCATGAAGCTTTCATGCACTATACAATAAATACATTACTATAGGTACAAACAAGGAGTGGAAGAGTTCAATAAACATGAATACATAACCAGGGTAAGGTTGGCTTACTAAGTCTCAGTATTATGGCTGCAATGTTTTTGAATATGTCTTGTCGCACTATTCCTATGTTAAGTTATGGAAATGTTTTATATATCGAGAAATACAATTGTTTGCAAGTAAAATATATGCTAGGAATATGAACTATCGTAAAGTAATAAACTGACACATAGCTGTAATCGAACCCAAGACACTGTGCAAAAACAGGGTACAAACAGGGTAATTATCTCAACATGCCACATAAGAACAACTAGATTAATACACTCACCCCAATAATGGTTTTAATTAACTGTATCACAGTACTGCCTTTAGTATGGCTTTACTCTGCAATCCCATAGCGCAGCAGATTTGAGCACATTTGCATGACAATAACCAGACCACTGCAGATTAAATCAAAATCTGCAGCTTTTTCAAGAAGTTAAACAGCATTTACTGTTAGTTAGCATTGCTGCACTATGCCAAACTCCACGTGAAATGCTGAGGGCATAAATTGAAGGCTTTTTCATGAGCCTTTTCTGGCCATGTGTGTTGTGTTTGAATCTTTTTTTTTTTACCAGATTAAACATGTGAAAAAGGGGTAGATAGGTCAGTGGTGAAAATGTGGTTGGCAAGCAGAGGGTAGCATACAGGGAAAAAGTACAGGAATTTTCAGGAGGGTCTTGGGAGAGCACCATTGCTGTCCACTTCTTGACAACATATAGTTACAATTGTGCATACAATTTTATGACTTCACAGAGTCACCACACCAGTGATGGGTAACAACAGAAGAATAATGTTGTATGGCCAATTGGACCAAATCAGTTGTGTCAAGATGACATATAAGTGAAGTGGAGAGCTATAGGGTTGTCACTTTTTCAAATGCCCAAAGTGGGACATTTTTTTGCACTAACATCAGATTTTGCAAGACAAAACATACCCAGGGCCAGTGCAAAGTACAGAACTTCACTATTATGCCCAAATAAAAACTTATTCGTGTAGCATTTGAGTTGCTTATGCTATTTCATATAATATATATGTGTTTCAGATACATAATAACTGTTTTATGCAACTATTAAAGAAAACTTATTAAATATCTTTTATCCTAAAAATCTCAGGACACTTGCCAATTTTTAGTCTTTCTTCACAGGAAACAACTGTCCAACCCAAAGAAGGACTGTGCCGCACAAACAGGGACAGGTGGTAACCCTAGAGCTATATATTGGGTGTAATTTTTTGGTGGAACATGTGCCCATTTTTTGGGGGGGGTGAGAGTAATGTTGGGAAGGGTGATTAGGAATGTGAAGGTTAGGAAGAGTAGGTTGGTTAGCATCTGCAGACATATAAGACATGCAAGACAGACGGGGTGTTAATGGAGACATAAAGTTGGGGGACAGCATGATTGGGGATAGGGTAGGGGAAATCAGAAGAGTACCCACGTTCAGCATGAGAACAGTAAGAATCTAGACCTCACCCTCACAACTGTAATCACTGTCTCTTGCAGCAGCTCCCTCTGTCATTGCTGGACAAGGCATCATCTCTGCAATGTGACACAGGACCTTTTCAACCCTACTGATACCTGTACTGAGACCCCTCTTCATTATATCCTCTACCACCCATGTCAGCTCCTACAAGGTGACAACATCTCCACCTCCACCACTACTGCTCCCAGAGGGTGCCCCTGAACCACCAGCCAGGGCAGAGCTACCTGACTACCTGACACAGTTATAGCAAGTAGGGCAGGGGTTGAGGAGGCAACACAGACAGGTTTTGTCTCTGAAGTGCTGGGTGTCTGTGCTGCCATCTGTGGAGGAATGGAGAGCCAAGCCACAGTAGTCAGTGTACTTCTCTGTGCTATTGATTAATTTTAATTAGCAAGTTATGCAAACAGTAGACTGTTTATAAGTTATATCCTCCTCAGAAAAAAGTAAATAAAAAGGATAGAGGAGACAAAAAAAGAGATAAATGCATGCATGTCACATTACTGTATATTTTAAATGAACTCGGTTTGGCAATACATAAAAAAATATGACGACTATTGCACACCATTGCAGCATCCATATATGATGAAAGTGTATTCATGTGTCATTAAATAAACAAATGCCACTGTTCTGATGTAAGAAACAACCACCTTTATTTCACTATGATGGATTGGATTTATGCATTTTAATTAATAATTACAACTGCCATAATGTAATTCTAACAGACAGTTGTTAAGATCTTATAAATAATAGATTTAAAAAATGCTGTCTTTGGGTACTGAACCCACATACAGTAAAGCTGGTATTCTAATCACCTAATGCAAGCAGCAAGAGTTATTGGTGAAGGCTTGCATCCTTTCAGATGAAGGAAGAGTTATGCCTGCTCTGGATGCTAGGTCTTAAGGGAATGAAAATAACATCATGTTTTGGATTATTACTTGAATCGGACTGACTCAGTGCCTCGCTGAGGTGAGTTCATGTCTCCCAGTGCTTGTCACAGTTTGTGGTTATCTCTTCTTCAGCTGTACTGCACCAAATGAAAAGAAATATATATGAAAGTATAATGAGTAACTGTGGTGCCTGGCTACTAGATAATTACAGCCATATCATAGATAGGTTATGGGTCAGTAAACTTATGCAGCTGGGGGGTGTTTCCAGTCCTCCCTTCACTGCAGGAGGTCCTGCATGTGCTTTTTAAGGTCACTATAGTCATGATGACATTGTTGCCCATTGGGTGGAATGCCAGTTGCAGTGGAGATAGCCTTGGGTAAGCTATTTTAAGTCTCAGACTTATACTGAGACACTGTATAAGCCCCCCTACAGCAGTCTACAGCTGCAGCACTTCATGTGGAGTGCCACAAATATCCTAGACTGCTCAACAGTCTACTTTTGGGCTCTATATTTAGCACCATTCTTTCCCTCACCAGCCATATCTGTAAAAATCAAGCTGACAAAATATATCTGAGTTGGTGCCTGTTTCAGATCTTATATGCTACTGGTATTGCACAAAGGCACACAGCCTTGTCAACTGCATTTATGCAATTAAAAGCAAATGGACTCCTTGGCAGACATATAGGCACTACTTACAGCACATAACAGTAAATATGTGAAATATGGCATTGAGCTGTGCCATTTTTGTGATACCCCACAAATTATCACAGGTTCTAGTCTTCAACAATGGACTGCTTAATGGTTTTTGAGGGTTGCACTTTGGAAGGTGAAAGAAGTTCAGTTCTTACATATTGCCCAATGTTAAACTATTATTCTAACATCTGGGAATCAAACCCATGGGATAAAGGATGCCAAAATTGCAACTTAATGTATTAACTGACATTGTCATAGAAGAACTATCCTTCCAGCATTGAAATCTGATATATAGTAATTTCTGAATGAATGTAGCTACACTTCAGAGATCCCTATATATGTGTGGTTGTAAATATGTCATGGAATGCATTCCTATGTAAAAGTCATTCTTTCTGCAAGTTATTATGGTTCAGATGGATGCAGTTGAATGGTATGATTAATACAGGTCAGTTTATGTTATGTACATGTTTCTCAAGACATAAGGGGCCTAAACACATAGTTGGACACCATGATGTGTCATGATGATTACAACAAAAGTAGTGTGCCCATCATACATATGCAATTGAATTTTATATGAAATACATTCATTGTAATGTCTAGGAAAGTGGACACACATTAGGCTGTTTTTATCTGTAAAGCATTAATCATATTTACTAAATAGCACAGTTTTATTATGCAATTCTTGATACATTGCTTGCAAGAAACAAGTGTATCATTATCAATTTTCTATAGTGCTGCAGTCCTATTCAAAAAATTGTGAGAACTGGGCTTCTTATGTCCTTTTTAAAATCTTTCTGCTAACTGGATTTGAACCCCTTAGTAGGCTGTATTATTTATCTAAAGTCACTGCCCTTATACCTTGTGCCACAGGGATAGTTCTGAAACAGCTAGAATTTCACCTCTCAGTGCAATGTAGAGTGGTGAGAAAAGCACACCATTGCCAGGTATGTTTGAGCTATGAAAGGCAGCCTATAAACTAAATTTTCATTTTTTTCCTTAGGGAGTGAATCCTGTTAGCACACTGTGAAGCAAAGAGTAAATGAACTTTAGAAGGAAAAATATAATAAAGACAAATTATGAATAACTGCAGTTTGATCTCTAAAGGGGATTTGAAGAATGCTTCATATGCCTTATTTCTCCCAATTCACTTCAGTTGCACCTTGTGGCATGGAACGTAACATGTCAGGTGCATTAACTGAAGTAAATACTCTCTCTGTAGCAGCCATGCAACAACATCAGACATGTTTGAGCTACCTAAGGCAGCCTAAACTAGATTTTTCACTTTTTCCCTTAGATATGTGTATGCTGCCAAGCAGAAAGCAAATGGAAAAGACATTAAAAGAGAAATATATGGTAGAGAAATTACAGAAAGTAAATGAAATACAATGCATGGGTATATTTAGCAGTGACCAGAGCAAGAAGTGCATTTAAGTGAAAAAAATCTTCCTTCTCACATCTCCTTGTAACATCTGACATATACTTTGTGGAACACATTATTAGACTTGTAGGTAATGATAAATAATGTGAAAGTGGTCAGACTAATTATCACTTATTGTTAGCAATAGTGACAACAGTACATTTTTATACAACAGCACAATGGTATCACAGAATGTGATTAAATATGCATTTAGACAATCCTCTGCATTAGTGATAGTAAAAAAATATAATATAAATGGATTTGAGCCATGCATCATATATCCTTTATCTAGAAGTTCACTGCAATTATACGTTTTGCCATAGAGAAAGCTACCTGTCAGGTATATTTTCTTCCTTGAGTACTATCTAGCTGTCTAGTTTGTGCTACCTCTGGCAGAATAATCTAAATTTTTCATTTTTTTCCTTAAGCCATGAAAATGATTTTCACACTGCCAAACAGCACACAAATGATACAAGGAAAAAACATAACAAATATTGTAGGTAAAATACTTTGTATATTGGATCACATTTGTTATGTTGCAAAAGGGACCTGTATGAATTTGAACCCTCAAACAATGGTATTGAAATCAATTATTTCATATTATTTTCCAGAGATGCCATAGAAAAATACATATATTAGCAAAGTGATAAAGAGTTTAGATGTAATGACAATGTGATATTGTATTAAGTCACATTGAAGCTGCAACAGAAACAAGTTATGAAAGTTATCCTTTCACATTTCACTGTGAATGTCTGGATGATTTTGATACTGCAAACAGTTAGCATAGACATGTACTCATATGATATTAAAGATTAGAAACACTGCAGGTATATTCCTTGCTTTCCTTTTGGTGCATCCTTTATTTTATCTCTGTTTTAATAATAGCAACTCCAACTCAGCTTTATTTCCATCTGTTATCTTTAACAATGCTTATAGTACCACTTTAATATGAACATCATTTCCAATTAGGGGCCAGTAACTATGGTCATTTAAGCCAGCATTTAAATATTAGAACTGTCAATCTCCTAAATATGTCAAAGCACTTGCAAAATTTTTTTTAAGTCTCTACTCTTTAACACACCCTTACTCAGTGCATATCAAAGAGGGGAGACCGTGAAAGCTGATTGCTCCTGCAGTCAGGGTAATCAGAGACACCTGCAAGCCTTCCTTGCATTGCTAGAGTGTGTGCATGTAATCTTATAGATCCTTACACCATGTTTATATTCCCTACACTTAGTGCAGCTTTTGATATTCAGGAATTCTAATGATTTTATACCTCATTTACATACTTGCATTGCTCACAGGGCTGGCTCTGCACTATATATACAGATAACTGTGGCACCAATGCCCTTGTATCTTACATAGGAGACTGTTTTAAAATACAGAGATCAATCCTGCTAGTAATAGGTTCCTAGGCTGGTACTAGGCTAACTGCCTTTGTGGGCCATTTTAAGCCTAGCCAGTTACTCCATCTGAGAATCAAACCCTGCTCCTTGTGTTTGTAAAGTAAGCACCTTAACCAATGTAAGACTTTGGAGATTTATATGTTTTCTGTTTTGCTGTATTGTTATGATGTGTTAGTTTTTAACTAATGGTTTTACTTTTACATTAAAGGGTGAAGTGCAGTGACCACCAAAAAGCATTTGTATGATTTTAGATTTATTTACTTTTACCCCTTCCTTTTGCCATAACCATGACTGCATTTCTACAATTATGCTATTGAATCCTACATGACCGATTTATTATTTTGTTTTGTAAGTCATGGGTTCATACTTATTGCAGATGGTTATATTGTAAAATGGTCTGGTGTTTTTATCTGTTTTAGCAGGAAAAGAGAGAATTTTGTACAGTATGTGTATTTCTACCAGACCAAACTCCATAGCAATAGATATGGCAGTTGTAACAGTTTGATGCTACTTTTCTAATGCTGCATTTATAATTGCTATTGTTAATGCAGAAATCTATTGCAATGTTTAATCCTGTGCTTTCTCCATTACAAATTGTTATAAGATCTGTGTTAATGACTGAGTTTTTAATATACCTCTTTTTTTGTTGTGGGGCTGGAGTGGTGGGGGTGGACAGTGGGGCTTAACTTGAGTGCAGTCATAGTGAGCACTTTACATGCAAAAATTGTTTGTGTGCATGGTGGATCCACACAGTCACACAGACGTGAGCTCACAGATATCCTGTCTGTTTGTTTTTGCATCTGTTTTCTGTTTCATCTCATGCAGGGATATGGCACTCAAGAAGACATCTATATGCTGTAAGCTACCATATAATGATGCAGAAAATGAGGTCATTATCCCAGTCTTACATGGAGCTTTTTTGTTAGGGAGAGGTAGAAGTGATCAATCTGCCTGACCCAAGATAAGGCAGCAGATGGTCAATGACTTTAATGCTGTTGGAGGGCATGGGAGAACCTACTCTCAGATAAAATACCAGGCAACTGACATGATAACCTCTGCCTGCCATAGGGCTGCTGCAATTTCCTGGGAACAGGTGGCTACGGAGGGGGGGGTAGGGATTTCCAGCTACTGAATCATCACTAAATGAAGCAGAGCATTTCCTGTCCACTATCAGAGATCCAGATAGCTCATCAGAGAGTTCCACCAGCATCCTTAACATTGATGCAACTGTGGACAACAGACCCAGAAGCAAGTGTCATTTTTATATCTTTAAATGCATATATCTAATATGTCTGATATACATAATATATACAGAGAAACAACAGTAGCTGTGTGAATCAGGCTACAGTCATACAGAAAGAGTGAAGTTTACTTTGGGTTTGGGTGGGAAGCCAACTGTTCACTAACTTTTTTTTTTTTTTTTTTTTTTTTTTTTTTATGAGAACCTTTTAAATCTGCAAATGTGAGGGGAATGTTCCCTTTTTCTTGTTTCATTTGCATTGTGATACTTAACAGATTTCTCTCCTTTCCATTTCTGTCATACAGGCACTTTTGGATTGCAGGCTGCCAGCCTACCTGCACATGGTAAGAACACATTTGTTTATTGCTAACACTGTAAGGTAGATTCAGGTTTATATGACAGTATAGTTTTGTAGCTTTAGCAACTGTTTAGAAGTTTAACATGCCTTCATTATAAGGAAAATATGTGAGCAATGTTATTCTCCATTTTTCTGTTGGTTGTGTTTATTGCTTGTTATCATAGATGATCTTGACAGTGGCAACGTGGAACTCCTACCACTTGATGTTGGAGTATCAGTAGCCTCTGGTGATGATGATGATGATGATGATAAAGAGGCACAGTTAAATGGTGCAGGGGGTCCATCTGAGACTGAGGTTGTGACTCCCACATCCCTTGCCCCTGTTTCAGACACAACCAGTATGACATTGCTTACACATACCTAATATAGGACAAGTTGAGGTTGACACAGTTGATAAGGCTAGAGTGGTTACTGTGGTTGCAGGCCCAGTTGCCTCTCACAGTAGTCATCATGAGGGCATGGTGCCACATAGAAGGGTGGGTATGGGTGCTCAGAGGAGGCCTGATGTCCAGTCTCCTCCTGAATTTGTTGTATTATTAGGTGTCACAAAGCATATTTGAAGGGTCATAATGGAGACACAGGTATGTTCCACTTGGGCCATGGAAGAGATTGTGCAAACTGCTAAATACCATACATTCTGATATGAGTGACTCCCTGAACCATGTGCACAATGCATTAGACTAGATGAACCACACACTGGATTTGGCACTTTCTGAGATGGAACATCTGTTGGGGAGGGTGTGCATCCATGTGGCCAGAGAGCCACTCCATCTTCTGGTGTTAGCAGATGTTGCCATGCAAGATTCTACTCCTGCAGGGACACTACATTTACTACTGCTTCATCACTGACTGCAGTGTTCACACCCAGATTTGGTAGGCCATGAGGTCATGGTTCTAGACATAGTCTTGATGAGAGCTCCTCCAGCCAACATTGCTCACATTTAGCTATCACCCCAACTTCTAGCAATGGCCATGTAAGTAGCAATGCAGTTCATAGCAGAGGAGGTTCTCTTGGTCTGGTGTGATGACACTGAACTGAGTAGTCTTCCATGCATGGCTCATACCTGTCCAAAATGTCATACGCACTGCTAATAAAGTGCTTGATTGTGTTCATGCAGACACGCACATATATAAAAAAAATTTCAATTGTAAATACCACTTCACACATGCAAACTATCTAAACAGTACTGTTGAGTTCTGTACATCTGTTGTTGCGGGCCCTGATCACTGTATACGCTGATAGATGCATGTGTTTTTTACTTGCACACACTCACTTCTTTGGTGTCAGCCTTGGCCTCCTACTCCCCGCATCCTGTGCAAATGATGATGATCGCCCCCTGCCCTTTGCACATGTCTTTGTGACTTAGGGGGGGGGCATATAAATCTGATGTACACAGTGGATATCTGATGCTCACTTATTCACAAAATTGGATTTATCTATACGTATTGCAGAGATAGAGTTTCTGATTCCTTGTTCTTACTCATTTATGAATAGGTTACTTCTATATTGTAGTAATGCATTGTATTTCAGTTAGCATCGTCATTACAGTATTGGAAATATTAGGTACTTCAGTCTTATTTCTTGGTATAGTTATGAAAATGAGAGTATAAGCAAATGAGGGTATAATTGACCCGTTACATGTTTTATGGACTGTGGTCAGTTGGAATGTTTGATGCTAACTATTGGTTTTAAAACATAACTGTATGTTGCAAGCATCTCACAGAGGCAATATTAGTAACATAACTGTACAACTCAGACAAAAGGCTCTGCTTATGGGCATATACATATTTACATATGAGAGTAATCAGTTATATAACTTGTTTATTTCTTTGCAGGTTCCACACTTGCCTTGTCATTTACAGGTAACAATTGTGTCCATGGAGGTTGCTCCTGTCTGATGCTATTAGAACACAGCAATTACATGTTTAAGTAAAGGCTGTGGTGTCTGACAGACATCAGTTTTCCTGTGTATATGTGTGTGGGATCTTAGGCTTTGAGCTAGGTAGTGACTGTGTGTACTATAATTCGACTATTAGCCAGAGCAAGGGCATACTGTACACACCTCCCTTTGCTAGCGCCATATGCAGCTGCCAGTTTTCCCACAGGCTCCTCATCTGTACCTGCTGTTGCTGCTGGCCCTGCCTATAGTCCTTGAAACTGTGATATTGCCCCTTGCTGTCCTTGTTGAAGCTGTTTCTTTAGACTTATATTGTGTAACATGGCAGAGGATGACGTATTTTGGCACAGGTGCTCGGGTCATACTGCAGTGCACCTCCAGATATGTATATACCCTAGAACCTTGACTTAAGCAAATGACGCACACATTCTATGATATTCCTAGTTTGATTGTGGGCATTATTGTATCCTTGCTCAGTGGAGCTGTGTGGGTTTCTCACTGGTGTCATGAACCAAGGCTCCAGTGCATAACTTGCATCCACCACTGGCTATCGTTGAGGAATGTCACCACTAGCAAACCTGGTGTACAGCTCACAGTTGTGCCATATTGTGTGAGTCATGAAAACTGCCTGGGTTACCTGCACAGACTTTATAGATGATCCCTCTGGCATTACAGACAACATGGCAGTTTACATAGTGAAGACCTTTTCTCTTGATGTACCTTCTTCCCTCTTTTCCCCGGGTGGAGCTTTTATTTCTCTGTGTGTGCAGTTTATCCATCCACTCCTGGTAACTATCATATTAACAACACACCCCTTAGAGTTGACCTAGTAGTCAGGAACATGGGGATATACATAGACAGTAATTTAGCCTTTGACCATCACGTTTCTACAGTAGTGAGGAAATCATTCTATGTTACGCAACTTACAAACAAAGGTATGGCATCTAGGTCCAAGGAGGTCATTGTTCCATTGTATTTGGCATTCATTAGACCTATCATTGAGTACAATACCCCCTTTGGTATGTACATAACCAGGCATATCCAACAAATGGAACGTCCACAGAGGTTTGTCACTAAAAGAATACAGGGTGCAAGTCAAATATCCTATGCATACTGCCTCAAGGCTCTATTCTTGTATTCTGTCAACTACAAGCTGTTGAGGGGAGATCTACATACAGATCTGGCATACAGGGCATTGTCAGACCCCACTCAAAAGGACCTCCTGCATATCAGCAAAACAAACAGTACCAGAATTACCCATTCTAAAGACTTAAACCTTGCCTGTGATATAAACAGTACCTGCTGGAGAGACAGGTATGTATCGCAGAGACTACCCCATCTTTGGAACATGTGAAGTGGAGTTCCTCCCTAACCCAATTCAAGTGTAACTTGGACAATTGGATGTGGAACAGAAAATTCATCCCTGACACCTATGTCTCCAATGTACACAGGCAGCCTGTAAATGGTTCATCAACCAGGCCCTTGCTTGTAAATGTTTCATCTCCCAAACCCCTGCTTACACATATCAATGGTACCAGAACTTGTCAGAGATTTCATATGCATGGATATGCTTAGAAAGTCCCTTGTGGTCATGGGTCTAGTAAACATCTATGAACCTATGCCCCCAAAACTTCACAGAAGTGTGCAATTACATAAACTTTCTGCATGGTTGTTACACTCCCCTGTGGTGTTCACTGGAGACAGATATGTTCCCTTGCATGTAGTAGCATTGCATTTAAAAATTGATGTAATATTCTAGAGGCTGATGCCTGAGACACCCGTAATATGTCTCCTGTGGGTATTTGGAAAGTACCAGTAACTAGTATACTCAGTGTTACACATACCTTTGTTTCCACTGGGATGGATTTTCTGTGATTTCCTTAGGGCCTTAGGTGGCGGTGGTAGAGGCTGCATATTTCCTTCTTTTATTCACTGTCCACCCTGCATCTCTCAACAATATTTGTTTGCAATTCATGATAAGTTAAAATGGGTCTAAACACCCTTCTATTTTTCTTCATCTTCTTGGCTGCAGCAACAGCAACACCCTGATTTAAAGCCTGTTGAAAAGAATGACTTACTTCAAAAGTGTATAGTAATCAGATAGACCAACACCTTTGGTAAAGTTCTAGTTACCAAGTCTTTGCAGATTGGAGTGTCCCTTACTCATAGTACTTAGCCCACACAACTTCAGACTCTTTACCTATTCAAAACTAATGCCACAGAGTTTCCTTCCATTGGCACAGGCCTCCCAATATGGCACCTGTGGGTTGTGGCTCCACCCCCAGATAACGTTGTTTCACCATGCTATGTTAAGGTGTGGGATCCAAAATTTGAGAAAACATTACCTTGGCATTGGGTTGTAAATTACTTTTTCTGCTTGCTTCCTGTATGGGGTCAAACTTTTCAATGCTTTCTCATCATGTTTCTCTATTGTGTCACATAAAGGGAAAACACAACCACTAGAAAGCATTCTGCTATGGCTCTGGAAGCATTGAACATAGGCGATACTCCTCCAAAGGCCATTTCCAACTTCTCTGCAGTCTATGCCCACTAGACAGGGCATAGTACAATATCCACTAAACTCAGTGATAAATCCCTTTTACAGCATGATTATCTTGGTGTCTACTTCACCCTCTTGAAGGCCGGCAATACTGAAGCTGATATTGTCGGCACCAAAATGTTGAAAGCGAAAGTCATCGCGTGTGTAAACGGAAATCTCTGTAAGGGGAGATTTCTGTTTACTGCAATGTAGTGCAATCTCGGAGTTGGTATATTTAAGTAGCGGGGGTATGGGGAGTGCAGGGGGGCTTGCCCCCCTGCATAGAGCAATTTGTGTTGTGTTTGGGTGCTTTTTTTTTTTTTTTTGTGTGTGTTCGATGTTCGGGGGTTTTGACATTTTCCTGTCGATTATTACACTGTCGACAGTTTGAGTTTTCGACAGCGTAATATAAATGCATTATCTTATTTATCGTGTGAGTCCTTTAGTATCACTACTAGCAGAGGGATTTCCATGGTGTGCTGATCATATCACTTATATTCAATAGTGAGAATGCCACCTTGGGACTCCCCAGATAAAAAGTCATATTTTTGTAGGACTAAGCTGGTTAGGACCATCCAAACAAATAATTAAATAAGTAATATAAAAGAAGGTTATCTGCCAACAATTTTGGTAAAACAAGCACACAGTGTACTGATGCAAAATGGAAAAAAATCTCAACTATCATAAATAATTATCATCCTTTTGAGGTTATCATCTCATGCCTTTCACCCTTACTCCAAAATTGTGTAATACTGTACATACACACACACATGCACACATACATACATACAAGTTCCCAAGTCTCATTATAGATTCTCAGTAGAAGCTTAGCAAAGTAGTCAGATGTCTTCTCCTAGACCAATCCAAAGCATTTGACAGTGCCAACCCTTTCCAGCTCAGCTTCTATGTCTTCTTGCCAACTATGGGTCTAACTGTGCCAGTATGATTTTCACATAACTCAGTGTTTTATCCCCTGCTTTTCACAATTTGCATCAACAAAATGACTATGGACTTTGAAAGTGCCAAACTGGTGCAGCACACTGATGACTCAGCTCCCATTTTAACTGTGGGTTCCCTCACTCTGGTAAATGTTAAGCTACAAAATACCTCCTGTTCCATACATATGTGGCTTAGGACTGCTCTTCTGTATCTTAGTAGTAGCAAAACTAAACCCATGCTCTTTAGCTATAAGAACACAAAGATGAATAATGCTGCCCCCACAGCCCTTCATCCAAACATCTCACTATGATATCTATTATACATGAAGTTAGCTCTGCCAGATTGCTTGACCTTATAATGGATAATCAGCTCAGGATAGCAAGCACATAAACATTATTCTGATACAAGTGTGGGTCATCTCTACAGCACCCAAACATTCTTATCACCTAATGGTAGATCCTCTTTGACAGTTGCGTGTTTGGTTCATTCTCTTCTATATACTGCACATACGTCTCCCAACTGTACAGATTTTCACAGAATGTCCAGATTTCAGCATCATATTTTTGGTCCATTTCTCATAAGATTGTTTTTTTTAACAAATCATTGACAAATTATTAAAGGTTGAAGTCAGAAAACAATGGCCAACATTTGCGTTTCAGACTTCATACCATTCAGAAAATTCATGCTAATGCAAAGCCTATTATTCTATAAATTTTCTAAGTTTGTAAGAACAATATTCCCGCATTATTGATGGCATTGTCCAGATTCCTTGCTTTAAGAGGTTGAGAGGTAGATATTTTCATCAACATGCCAGCACCTCTTTTCCACAAACTAGAACAAAATTACTGCTGGATCGATAGTTTTCATGTGGATCAACATTCAGGATGCCATGACAATTCATCTCTTTATAGCCTGAAGTGGCTGATGATCAACCTAGAGTTACCTCTAATTTAGTTACACAAGCTGATTTACTTTCTGAAATATCCCACATTAATCAGCATGTTGACATGCACAAACCACATCGACATCTCTTATGTTCCAGTGACAGCTTATTTACTTTCATAAATTCAAACACAGCTTTTATTTATTTATTTGTCATTTATTAACCGGGTTAGTCCAACTGAGCCAGTGGTCCGTTTTCAATTGAGACAAGAGGAGAAAGGCTCCAGACAGTTATTACAAAGTTACAAAAAAGAAAAACATCTGACAATGAAGTTTTATGCAAGCATTACAATAATGTGCATAACATGCAGTACAAAAGCTAGCATTTTTTTTTTAATCAACAAAAAGAGAAAGACATGCAAATAAGATAGGACACTTGCAATAGGCGGGTGTTAAAATTGTGAGAGGTAGTAAGGTGGTAAGGTGGGATTTAAGTTGGATCATTGCAGTGACAGGTGTTGGCATTTAGGAAAAAGTTTTAAGTTTGGATTTAAAGAGATATATTTTAGAAATGATTCGGATGTTAAGGGGGTGTTTGTTCCATGCACAGGAAATACTATATTTGTAAAGACGTTTACCAATGTTTTTGTTTGGTTTATAGATGTCCAGAAGGAGCTGGTCAGACCTGTAGAGAGTTCTGGGAGGGGTATAATGTGATACTAGTTAGGCTACAGCAGGACAGGAAAGGGGTTTTAAGAGTAGAGTATGAGTCATTTGCAGCTGGGACTGAAGCAGGTGCTGGGGGAAGTCAAGTTATTTTAGTGCATGGTAGTGATGCGATTTGTAGGTTTGGTTACTAGCAAATCTTGCAACACTATAGCATGACTGACAGAGTTTAGCCAAAAGGGTAGATTTGTAGATGTGAAAAGATAGGGGAGGCATAAAGAAGACATGGAAGGAGGAAGGGCTGAGCTAGTTTCTGTCTAGAGTAAGGGGCTAGGTATTTTTTTGTGTCTGTATAGTAGGCCGAGCTATTGATTGGTATTTTTGATACAGTGCTGAATATGGGTGTCAAATTTTAATTGGTCATCCATAATAACACCAAGAAGTTTAATATGTGGGTCAGGTTGTATGATGGTATTGTAGAGAAAAGTAATGGAGAAGGTTGTTTTGAGGTTAGAGAGGGTTTTTGGAAAAAAGAGTAGCAACTTTGTTTTTTTGGATTTTGAATTGGTTGTTGGTTAGCCATTTTACTATAGATAAGAAGCAATGTTGAGTAGTAGCGAAACTGTCAGAACAGGTAATAAGGGTAGAGTCATCCACATATTGTGTCAGGGAGGAGTTGGTTTGTGAAAATATTAAAGAGAAGAGGGCCAAGAATCGAGGCACCCCAGTTTGGATTGGTAAGTAAGGGGATCAGGTAGCCTGCAATCTTAGTGATTGTTGTCTATTACTGATATAGCTAATGAACCATTTAATAGTAGAGGGAGATAAGTTAGTTGTAATAGTTTATCGAGAAGTTTGGAGTGTGATATGGTATCGAATGCTTTAGAAAAGTCAAGAAAGAGGCAAAAAATTAGTAAATGTTTGTCCGTGGCTTCATCAGTGGTTGAGTAAAGGACAGTGGGCATCAGATATAATATGATGGGGTCTGAAGCCATCTTGCATCGGAGATAGGAGGTTATTATCTAGAAGGTGCTTAATAAGCTGTCTGTGAATGGATCTTGCAAGGAGTTTAAATAGTAGAGCAAGGATAGCTATAGGTCTGTAGCTGGATGGCTCATTGCTGCTGCCTCCCTTGTCTAATGATTGAGATATACATTATCCTGCCCATGTTTGTATATCTGTTATAACAAACTCTCTGTTATTGTAATGCAAATCCCATATAACTGTTTTTCAGAAAAACACAGAAAGATTATTTTAGCATGCTCTAGACTTGCCAGTGTGGTTGTATGTGAGAGGAGCACATCAGGTGACATCTTGGAATCTGTTATCTACATACATTTGTTATATCAGACTAGTATTTAATTCTTATCAAAGTGCTGGTCTGCTGTTGCTGTGATCACTTAGGTATCTAGTTTATTTATCTGTGATCATTTTTTTCTGTCAGCATCACTGTGTAATTGTTATTAATTTTTATCACTATTGAAATAATAGATATATGAGTGAACTTATAACCTTTGGTTTATTGCTTATGTTTTAACTGCTCCTTAGTAAAAGTGCACCTCAGACACCTTCCCTTGGTTTTATAAGGTTACGGGTGACTGTGGCGTGCAGCGCTAGTTTTACTGAGTTTACTAGTTGCCCTTGTAGTGGAATGGTTTGTTACTATTAGTACGTACCCCTACATTGTTATGGATATGATGAGTCATGTCAGGTCTTATCTGGTAGGTGGTGTAGCTTTCTTCCCTGGAACCTCAGGCTATAATAGGTCAATAAATAGAATTAAATAGTAAATAGATGAATGAATGAAACTAAGGTGTGCTACAAAAAGAGAGGATGCCTAAGCTTTCCTAAAATAACTACTCTCTTCTGGGGTGCAGTCC